>NC_092050.1:40378437-40716364 GCF_003086295.3 Arachis hypogaea | reverse complement strand
TTGCTTCTGCAAGAGTTTGATATAGAAATAAGAGACAGAAAAGGGACAGAAAACCAAGTAGCAGATCACCTGTCCCGGATAGAACCAGTAGAAGGGGGCGTCCCTAACTCCTACTGAGATCTCTGAAACCTTTCCAGATGAGCAACTCTTTTCCATTCAGGAATTACCATGGTTTGCAGACATTACAAACTAGAAAGCTGTGAGATTCATACCCAAAGAGTACAGTAAGCAACAAATGAAAAAATTGATTTCTGATGCAAAGTACTACTTGTGGGATGAACCATATCTCTTTAAGAGGTATGTGGACGGAGTAATCCGCATATTTGTGCCTAGAGAAGAGGCACAGAAGATCCTATGGCATTGCCATAAATCACAATATGGAGGACATTTTGGAGGTGAGCGAACAGCCACCAAGGTTCTCCAATGTGGTTTCTACTGGCCCACTCTCTATAGAGATTCCAAAGAGTTTGTACATAACTGTGACAGTTGCCAGAGAGCTGGTAATCTGCCTCACGGTTATGCCATGCCTCAGCAAGGGATCCTAGAGATTGAGTTGTTTGATGTATCAGGTATTGACTTCATGGGGCCTTTTCCACCATCATATTCAAACACTTATATTCTGGTGGCAGTAGACTATGTATCTAAATGGGTAGAAGAAATTGTAACACCCACTAATGATACTAAGACAGTGATGAAGTTCCTCCAGAAGCATATCTTCAGCAGGTTCGGTGTCCCTAGGATACTGATCAGTGATGGAGGCACTCATTTTTGCAATAAACAGCTTGACTCTGCTCTGGTACGATATGGAATTAACCAGAAAGTGGCGACTCCATATCATCCACAGACAAATGGACAGGCTGAAGTCTCAAATAGAGAACTAAAACGAATCTTGGAACGGACTATAAGTACCCGTAGAAGTGATTGGGCAAGAAGTCTGGATGATGCTCTGTGGGCATACAGAACAGCATTTAAGACTCCTATAGGGACCTCTCCATACCAACTTGTGTATGGAAAAGCCTGTCATCTGCCAGTGGAACTAGAACACAAGGCCTATTGGGCAACCAGGTTCCTAAACCTTAATGCTAAGATGGCTGGAGAGAAAAAGATTACTCCAGTTGAATGAGCTAAAGGAGTTTATACTCAATGCTTTCGAAAATGATAAAATCTATAATGAAAAAGCAAAAAGATGGCATGACAAAAGACTGTCATCTAGAGTCTTTGAGCCAGGACAGAAGGTCCTGCTGTTTAACTCTAGGCTCAGATTGTTCCCTGGAAAATTGAAATCCCGGTGGAGGGGACCATATGTGATTACAAGCGTGTCACCATATGGTTATGTAGAGCTTCAAGATGTTGATTCTGAAAAAAAGTTCATTGTTAATGGACAGAGAATCAAACATTATCTTGAAGGTAATGTTGAGCAAGAATGCTCAAAACTAAGACTAAATTAAAAAGCTCAGTGAAGTCCAGCTAAAGACAGTAAAGAAGCGCTTACTGGGAGGCAACCCAGCTATTATCAAGTCAAATTAGATGTTTATAAAAATTATATAAGTCCATTAAATTTTGTTGTCCATGTTTATTGATGCTTTTTCAGTGAACAAGTCAAGGGTATAAAGGTTCAGAACATAAAGCAGAAGAATCACAGAGTAAAAGAGCTCACTGGCATCAAAACGCTAGTAAAGAGGCAATATGGGCGTTAAATGCAAGAATGGCTAGCATTCTGGGCGTTTAACGCCAGTAAAGATATCATTCTGGGCGTTAAACGCCAGAATGGGCAGCATTCTAGGCGTTTAACGCCAGACTTGGCAGCATTCTGGGTGTTCAGAAAAATGCCCAGTAAGGAAGGATTTCTGGTGTTTAACGCCCAAAATGGCCACCAGATGGGCGTTAAATGCCAGAATGGATATCATTCTGGGCGTTTAACGCCAGAACAGCTAGGGGAGAGGTAATTTTGTTTCAAATTTAATTTTTTTTGAATTTTCATGTTTTAAATCAAAATTTTCTGCATCCAAACATTACAAACATTCATTTTTTAATTTCCATTCACAAAAATTTATAATCTTATAAATTCTTCTTGATTCTTTTTCAATTCCTCTCAATCCTTTTTCGAAACTCATTCATCTTTCCAATTTCTTTTCAAATCTTTTTCATTCATTCATATCATCTTTTATTTCTTAGATGCATAAACAAAATAATTTAGATTTAACTTCCTCGTATCTTTTTCATATCTTTTAAATTTTTGAAAAGAATCTCGTCTTTTTCATATCATGTTTATCTTTTATCAATCATATCCTTCAATCATATCTTTTTTTTCCAAAATTTCGAACCCATTCCCCCCTCTCCTCTATTTATACATTCGGCCATCCCCCTTCCTCCATCATTCGAATCCTTCTCTCCACCTATTCATCTTCTTTCCTTACTTTTGCTTGAGGACAAGCAAACCTCTAAGTTTGGTGTGATTTTCCGTGATCACTGACCAAGATCATGGCCCCTAAAGGAAAACAAACCACTCCAAGAGGCAAGAAAGAAAACAATCCAAAACCACAATGGATGCATGAGAGGTTCTGCACCAAAGAACATGCAGATCATTACTTCAAAATAGTGTATAGAAGATCAGTGATCCCGGAAGTCAAGTTCGATATGAAAGAAGACGAATATCCGGAGATCCAAGAGCAGATTCGAAACAGAGGCTGGGAAATCCTAGCTAATCCTGAGATGAATGTGGGAAGAAACATGGTCCAGGAATTCTATGCAAATCTATGGTTGACAGATAAGCAAAGAATAGAGGGAACTGCCTTCCACACTTTTCGAACCATGGTCAGAGGGAGGATTATCTACTTCCATCTTGACAAAGTGAGAGAAATCCTCAAACTTCCTCAACTACAGGATGATCCAGAATCCTTTAATAGGAGAATGGCTAAAGATAAAAAGCTGGATCAAGTTCTAGAGGACATATGCCTCCATGAAACCAAAAGGTGTTCCAAACCAACTGGCTGGATTTCATTGGGCGATCTATATTTCCCACTAGTAACTGCTCTGAAGTCACTGTCAAAAGAGCAGTGATGATCCACTGCATTATGCTGGGAAAAGAAGTGGAGGTTCATCAATTAATTTCTTGTGAAATTTACTTATTTGCAAACAAGGAATCCACTGAGGCCAAATTGGCTTACCCAAGCTTGATCAGTCTGTTATGTAAAGATGCGGGGGTACAGATAGATGTGGATGAGTATATTCCAGTTGAACACCCAATCACCAAAAGGGTAATGGATGGACCTCAAGTTCAAGACAACCTCATCAAGAGGAGGGCGTATGAGCTCCTCCCAGAAATTCCTCAATTTGACTATTGGACCCGCTTAGAAGCATCTGTCAACAAGCTGCAAGAATCTATAGATCAACTCAAAGAAGAGCAGCAGAATCAGAACAACATGCTCTGCAAACTACTCAGAGAACAAGAGAAGCAAAGGCGTGAGCTACAGGAACTAAAGCGCCAGAAGCTGTCCCTTGAAGAGTTGGATGTCCCACAAATTGAAGGAGCACCTATCCCTCAAAATCAAGGTTGTTGAGTCCTAACTCTGTGATAACTTTTATTATTAGAAACATGTTTTAAGAGTTACATAAGCATTAGTATTAGAGTCATTTATTTTTATGTCTTTAATTTCCTTTCTTTTATTATTATTTGTCTGCTTTTATGTTTATTTTATGTCTTATTTTTATCCCATGATCAGTAAAGTTTAGAGTCTATGTCTTAAAGCTATGAATGATTCCATGAATCCCTCACCTTTCTTAATTGAATAATATTTTTATTTGCAAAAGAAAAAGAAGTACATGGGTTTCAAAATTTATCTTGAAATTAGTTTAAGGCAATAATTTTTATTTTATGAATGAATGCTTGAATAGTGTATATTTTTGAATTTGTTGTTTATGAATGTTAAAATTGTTGGCTCTCGAAAGAATAAATAAAAAAAAGAGAAATGTTATTGATAAATCCAAAAAATCATAAAATTGATTCTTGAAGCAAGAAAAAGCAGTGAAAAAAAAAAACAAAATGTGGTGAAAATTAAAAGAAAAAGAAAGAAAAAGAAAAAGCAAGCAGAAAAAGCCAGTAACCCTTTAAACTAAAAGGCAAGGGTAAAAAGGATCCAAGGCTTTGAGCATTAATGGATAGGAGGACTCAAAGGAGTAAAATCTTGGCATAAGCGGCTAAACCAATCTGTCCCTAACCATGTGCTTGTGGCGTGAAGGTGTCAAGTGAAAAGCTTGAGACTGGACGGTTAAAGTCGTGGTCCAAAGCAAATAGAGTGTGCTTAAGAGCTCTGGGCACCTCTAACTGGGGACTCTAGCAAAGCTGAGTCACAATCTGAAAAGGTTCACCCAGTTATGTGTCTGTGGCATTTATATATCCAGTGGTAATACTGGAAAATAAAATGCTTAGGGTCATGGCCAAGACTCATAAAGTAGTTGTGTTCAAGAATCAACACACTTAACTAGGAGAATCAATAACATTATCTGAATTCTGAGTTCCTATGGAAGCCAATCATTCTGAACTTTAAAGAATAAAGTGAGATGCCAAAACTGTTCAGAAACAAAAAGCTACTAGCCCCGCTCATCTAATTAAGACTAATCTTCATTGATAATTTTGGAATTTATTGTATATTCTCTTCTTTTTATCCTATTTTGTTTTTAGTTGCTTGGGGACAAGCAACAATTTAAGTTTGGTGTTGTGATGAGCGGATAATTTGTACCCTTTTTGGCATTGTTTTATATATTTTTTAGTATGTTTTAGTTACTTTTTATTATATTTTATTAGTTTTTATTCAAAAATCATATTTCTAGACTTTACTATGAGTTTGTGTGTTTTTCTCTAAATTCAGGTATTTTTTCGCTGAAATTGAGGGATCTGAGCAAAAATCTGATTCAGAGGCTGAAAAAGGACTGCAGATGCTGTTGGATTCTGATCCTCCTGCACTCGAAATGCATTTTCTCGAGCTACAGAAATCCAATTGGCGTGCTCTCGATTGCGTTGGAAAGTAGACATCCTGGGCTTTCCAGAAATATATAATACTTCATATTTTTCCTGCGATTTAATGGCCCAAATTGGCGTCCAAAGTCAGTCTAAAACTTTCTGGCGTAAAACGCCAGAACTGGCACCTTTTTCGGCGTTAAACGCCCATTCTGGCACTCAGGGTGGCGTTTAACGCCAACTTTGGGCACATGATCGTGAAAGCTTGAAAGCTCAGCCCAGGCATGCACCAAGTGGGTCCTGGAAGTAGATTTCTGCACCATCTGCACTTATTTACTCATTTTCTGTAAACCTAAGTTACTAGTCTAGTATAAAAACTACTTTTAGAGATTCATTTTGTACCTCATGATATTTTAAACTTCATATTGTATCTTCTACGACATGAGTCTCTAAACCCCATAGGTGGGGGTGAGGAGCTCTGCTGTGTTTCAATAGATTAATGCAATTACTACTGTTTTCTATTCAGTCACGCTTGATTCTGTTCTAAGATACTCACTCGTACTTCAATATAGAGAATATGATGATCCGTGACACTCATCATTATCCTCAACCTATGAACACGTGCCTGACAACCACTCCCATTCTATCTGAGCTCAACGTAGTCATTGGGCGACAGCTTGAGTGCGTATCTCTTGGGTTTCTAATCCACGGACCGAGTCTGGAGGTTGGAACTTTCGTGGTATAGGCTAGAACCAAATGGGCAGCATTCCTGGGATCCAGAAAGTCTAAACCTTGTTTGTGGTATTCCGAGTAGGATCTGGGAAGGGATGACTGTGACGAGCTTCAAACCTGTGAATGTTAATCGCAGTGACAGTGTGCAAAAGGACAAGGGTCCTATTCCGATGCTAGTGGGAACCGACAGATGATTAGCCGTGCGGTAGCTGTACAAGGTAGTTTTCATCCGAGACGAGAAATCTGACAGTTGATTAGCCGTGTGGAGATCGTACCTGGTATTTTTCATCCGAGAGGATCATACAGCTTGCCATTGAAGGAAGCCATGTGTGTTTGGAGAAGAAGACAGTAGGAAAGCAGAGATTCAGATGACAGAGCATCTCCGGAACCTCAGCCTGTTTCTCATTACTGAATCACAAGTACTATTTATTTTATGTTATTTATTTTTCATAAATACGACCACTCTTATTATTAATCTCCTGACTAAGATTTACAAAATAACCATAGCTTGCTTCAAGCCGACAATCTCCGTGGATCGACCTTTACTCACGTAAGGTATTACTTGGACGACCCAGTGCACTTGCTGGTTAGTTGTGCGGAGTTGTGAAAAGTGTAATCACAATTTCAAGCACCATGCCTCTGGCCTAAATCAAATCAAATCACAGCCTCTGGCCCAACTCAAATCAAATCACCATTAAAACTTATTTTCAAAACAGAATCAATTTCTGGCAGCAAATGATACAAGGCAAATACAATCAGAGAACAATTACAGCCAGTACCACATCAGGAACAACCCTCAGTGTTACCACCGCCAGCATAACGGATCTCTCAGTTGTTCAAACACAAACATAACAATACAAGGAATACACAAACCGAGAGGACAGTTAAGACAGTTAGTTCAATTAGCATATAAGTACAATTATTCAAATAGACAAGCCAAATTCAAGATGCACACCCAAACGATACACACAAATGCAATATGATGCATGCTTGTCCTACTGGCCGTGAGCTCACGTGTCGGTTAAACTGACAGAACCGAACACATCCGGTAGCCAACCCGGACATGGTGTCTCAACACAAAGGGAATCTTCAACCTTCTAAGAGGGAATCCTCAATCTCCCAATCAGAGAAAGATTGTGATGTAACGGTAAAGAATCCTCAACCTAACCCGTTCATACCATAGCCAAAAATTGAATCGAAGAAAATTCTCAAACTTCTCCATTCAATTTCCCGATGTAATAAGAGAGAATCTTCAACCCCGCTTGCTGGTGCGGAATTTAAAGTCCACAAACTAACCGGCAAGTGCACCGGGTCGTACCAAGTAGTACCTCAGGTGAATGAGGGTCGATCCCACGAGGATTGATGGATCAAGCAACAATGATTGAGTGATTGGCTTAGTCAGAAAAACATAAAATAGTGTTGTGAGAGTTTAATTGTATCAAACAGTAAATTCGGAATATCAGAAAACAAGCAGTAAACGGTTTATGAAATATATGGAGAAAACAGTTAAGGCTTCAGAGTTATCTATTTTCTGGATTGACTTTTCTTACTAACTATTTTAATCATGCAAGATTTATTTCATGGCAACTATAAGTGACTAAACCCTAATTCCTTAGACTATTTTAGTCTCCTCTAACCTTCATCAACCGCCAATTCTTTGGTCACTTAATTCCAATTAGAAGGTGAAGTTCAATTCTAGTTATATGCTACAAAAATCCTAATTACCCAAATATAAGAGGATTATATGTCACGTATCTTGTTAAGTCCAGATAATTAGTTATTTAGGAGAATATGTTTTCAAGCTATAGTTCAAGTAAAGAGCTCTTCCAAGTTATACAAGAACTCAATTAGAATCAAGGTCATACTTCCGTTCCACCTAGATTCATAAAATAAAGAACAAAAACTATTCTTGAAATAGAAATCAGTACATGAATTAAAATAGAAAAATAATAATATCAATCCATACAATAAATAGAGCTCCTAACCTTAACAGTGAAGGTTTAGTTGCTCATAGTTCAGAGCAAAAACTAGGATTCTGTAAAACTGTAAACTGCGGAATGAGGTAGAAGAGAAGATATTAGATCCGAAGGGCTGATTCTTTTCTCTTTTATATCTAATCCTAATTAATGTAAAAATATATTTTCTAAAACTAAATAATATCTTTTCCTATTTATAAATAAATAAAAGTTTAATCAAAATAAAATAAACTCTTCGTGCAGCTTCAATTGGACAAATGGTGACCACCAAGTTTATTAAAGGTGGCGCCAAACTTAGGCTGAACCAAGTTTGGCGCCATCACACCCGTATCAAGTCTTCAATATGTTCCATCATTGTGCCAAACTTGAGAAATCTCAAGTTTGGCTTTGGTTCGACGCCAAGCATTCCTGGAGGTAGGTGAGTGTAGCGCCAAACTTGGAGAAGCCCAAGTTTGGCGCCATTGAGGCCGAATGAAAAGAAAGAAAAGGGTATACTATTTTATATCGTTGGAAAGCTCTGAAAGTTATCTTTCCAATGCCACTAGAATCATGTCAATTGAACCTCTGTAGCTCATGTTATGTCCGTTAGAGTACAAAGAGGTCAGGGTTGACAGCATCATCCACTTTCTTCCTCTTCTTCTATAAAACTCCGTCAAATTCATCTGAATGCTACCTGAAATAAACAGAATTACACACAACTCAAAGTAGCATTCATAGTGGCTAAAAAGTATTTAAATCTTGATTAAACATAACAATTCAAATGCAAATTCACTAGGAAAAGATAGGAAAGATGCTCACGCATCACTTGCCCACCGCAACAAGAGAAGGAATCCTCAACCTCAGCTTGTCGATCACAGTAAGAGAGAAAATCCTCCATCTCAACTTGCCTATACATGAGTGGAACAAAACCACCATCCTGAGCATATCAATCCAAAACTCATTTCAATCCAATATAGTCAAATATAACCAAAATTAGAATTAACAATACAAAGTTGTATCGAAGGGAATCCCCAACCTTCTATCCAACTTTTCGGTGTGACAAGCGAGGAAATCCTCAACCTCAAGCTTGTCCACCGTAACAAGAGAGAGAATCCTCAACCTCATCTTTAATTCAGATCAATTCAATAAAACTCGTTTTCACCAAATCAAAAGTCTCAAATTAACCTCGATAATCTATTCTTTAATTCGGTTTGAAATCCCCAAAAGCATAACTCTCATATTTGAAATAATTTCATAAAGCCCACTTTCAACTTCATTCTCAAGTTTAATAATTTTTCGAGACCCAAAAATCATCTTTCTTCATCAATCAAATTCAAATACTGTAAATTCACCAAAATTCCTCAAAAAGATAATTCTTTAATCAAACTCAAAACATAAGTCTTTTCATATCAAATCGAACTCAAAACATAATTTCTTTCTTAAATAAATCAAACTCGAAACATGATTCTTTTCTTAATAAATCAAACTCAAAATAGTATAATTCCTTTCTTAAATAAATAAAACTCAAAACACAATTCTTTTCGCAATAATTCAAACTCAAAACATGATTCATTCTTTTTTTAATAAATCAACTCAACATAGTTCTTTTCTTAATAAATCGAACTCAAAACGTAATTCCTCTCTTAATAAATTCAAACTCAAAACATAATACTTTCCTTAATAAATAAAGCTCAAAACATAATCTTTTTCTTAATAAATCGAGCTCAAAATATAATACTTTCTTAATAATAAAACTCAAAGCATAATGCTTTCCTTAATAATTAAAAATCAACTAATATAATTCTTAAATCCAAGTCTTTCTAAATAATCACTTCATACAAAGTCTCCAATTTTTATGAAAATTTCAACAGTATCTCCTCTAAAATTCAGACTTTGTCACCCTTCAAGAGTCACAAACAAACCAAACTAAATATCTCTCAACCATTCAAATCATTTCCATTTAACCAATATCATAATAATATCAATTCAACTCAAGAAAATCAACAAAGTCTAGAACTCAAGCAACCAATCTCATCAATCATAATTTAAACTAACTTTGACAAAATCAATCAATAAGTCAGAATTCTCAACCTTCTCAAACAGTTTCAAAACCAAACCATTCCTTAATATAAATATATGTAAACCAGATTTCCAACACAACTCATTTCTCAATATAAATATACCAATCATATTTCCAAATTAACTTTCATTAACTATCACCACGCTAACTCAATCAATCAAGAATTTAATCAAGTAAACAATCACATTCTTTCAAAATAATTCAATCAATCCATAAGACTTACATAATCACCAAAAATATATTTTTTATGTTCAATATTGATTTATAACAATTCTTGACAATGAAATGAGTTTAAGAAAAGCTCCCTTACCTCGATCGCAACTTAACTATGCGACAAACCCTTTTCCTCTCAGCCTACAATAGCGGCAGCCAGAACCACAACTCCATATCGCTCCCGTGACAACAACTGCAACACTAACACGACATGCAACAACCGAAACTCACTCCTATGTTACCAAAATCTCAAAACCTTTATCAAACCATAATAGAATACTGATTCTCAAGGGTTTCAGAACAAAAACGCTTATCGTAACTAAGTAGTAACGACTGAACCAAGTAGCGATAGTTCTGGTGGTGGTTCCGGCAGCCACATCGACTTTCCCACCGGCCAGGCACGGCCACAAGGCCTCCTCCTTCTCCAGCGAGCCTGATTTCTCCCTCCATTCACATCCGGTCGCGTTTTCCACTCTTCCATTTGAGCTTTTCTCCATGGTGGAACCCATCAGAGATGGTGGCAGCCTAAACTGCGGATGATGAGCGGATATTTTATACGCTTTTTGACATCATTTTCATATAGTATTTAGTAGCTTTTGTTTAGTTTTTACTGAATTTTTATAGGTTTTAGTGTTAAATTCATATTTTTAGATTCTACTATGAGTTTTTGTATTTTTGGGCAATTTCAGGTATTTTCTGTCTGAAATTGAGGAGTTGGAGCAAAAGTCCGATTCAGAGACAGAGAAAGCACTGCAGATGTTGTCTGGATCTGACCTCCCTGCATTAAGAAAAGCTTTTTTGGAGCTACAGAAGTCCAAATGGAGCGCTTTCAATGGCTTTGGAGAGCTGACTTCCAGAGCTTTCCAGTAATATATAATAATCTATACTTTGCTTCGGATTAGAAGGCCCAAAACTGGTGTCCAATGCCAGCTTCCTACACCCTTCCTGGCGTCCAGTGCCCAAAGAGTAGAGACCAATGGACAAATGCCCAAAGAGGACCCCCTAGCTGGTGTTCCACACCCGAGAGACCTCATAGCATGTGGATCTCATCAAATCTTAGCCCAAACACTCACCAAGTGGGCTCCAGAAGTGGATTTTAGCACTAAATAGACTGTTTTACCCTTACTAGTCATTTGTTTAGTATTTAAGGGATTTTATCTATGTAATTCAGACAATCTTCGATTCAGGAGAGACCTTCTTCGATTCCTTTAAGCATCATACACGTTTTACCATTGTTTTTACTTCAGTATGAGTTTCTAAACCTCCTAGGTTGAGGGGAGGAGCCCTGCTAAGTCCTATGAATTAATAAAAGTATTACTGTTTCTTCTTCAATCTGTGTTTAATCTATCTCTAAGATGTATATCCGATCTTCATCGTGGTGAATATGATGATCTAACCAATTAGCTCTATTCATCACATTAAGACAAACGTGCCTGACAAACACCCGCATCTACTTAGGTTCGTGTGAATACTTGGCCGGAAAGCACGAGCCAACAGCTATGTTTATACATCTCTTAGACGGTTAATCCTCGATTTCGTTGGGGACTTCTCGAGACACCAATTCATCCGATTTCTAGGGAGATTAGGGTCTCTGTGGTATAGGCTAGAATCCAAAGAAGCAGCGTTCTCTGATCCGGAAGATTCGACCTTGTCTGTGGCGTTTTGAGTAGGATCGCCAAGAGAATGACTTGTTAAGAGCTTCACCCTCTGTCAGATTGAATGACCACGGGCAATGGCATTTGACCTGTAGCAGAGGAGATCAATGTCCACGGGCAATGGCTTTGATCACTTACAGCCTGCCATAGAAGAAGATCATTCACAAGCAAGGAAGACAGTAATACCAGAGTTCATTCAGAAAGACAAAGCAACTCCGACTCTCAACTCTATTCCTATTAAATATCTTTATTAGTTATATGTTTTCATAGTTTCATGATACTTTATCCAACTCCTTCTGATTCCGCCAGACTAAGACCTACAAGACAACCATTGCTTGCTTCAAGCAACTCGTGGAATCGACCCTGACTCGTTCAGGTATTACTTGGACGACCCAGTGCACTTGCTAGTACTGCTGTTGTACAAACAGTGTGGGGTTTGCGTACACGCGCATCAAATTTTTGGCGCCGTTGCCGGGGATTGTTGGGTTTGGACAAACTGCCAGATTGTTTTACTCCTTAGATCAGCTAAGTTTATTTTACATTATTTTAATTGAGTCTTTAATTTTTGTTTTCTTCTTCTTTAATTTTTTTGAAAAAAAATTCTAAAAACCTTTTCAAAAATATTTTTCTTTTCTTTGTTCAATTTTTGTTCTTGGTGTTGAGTTTTCAATGTTCTTGTTTCTTGTTTTTCAATTCCAAAAATTTAAAACTTCTTCATACACATTTTTTTAAACTATTTGTCTTTTCTCTGTTTGAGTCTTTGTTAGTATTCTTGGTTTGAGTCTTTGAGTCTTTTATTTTTATTTTACTCTTCTTCAAATTTTTGAAAATTTAAAAACCTTTTTAAAAAATAATTTTATTTTTGTAGTTCAATTGGCTAGAGCGTTGTGTTCATATTCTTGGTAATTGTTGTTTCTTTGAGACTTTCTTTCTAAAAACTTTTCAAAAATAATTTTTCTTTATTTAATGTTGTGTCAAATCTTTAAGTTTAGTGTTTTCTTGTGTTTTTCGAAAATTTTGCTTTGATTTTCTAAAAATTTTAAGTTTGGTGTTCTTTTTATGTTCTTGAGTTCTTTGAGTCTTTAGATTTTGTTCTTTGTGTTCTTATGATTCTTCAAGGTGTTCTTGAGTCTTGTATGTGTCTTAATCTTAAAATTTTTAAGTTTGGTGTCCTTGGTGTTTTCCTCCAAATTTTTGAAAATAAAGGGGTGCTAGATCTAAAAAATTTTAAGTGTTGTGTCTTTTGTGTATTTTTCTCTTTCATCATAAAATTCAAAAAAATCAAAAAAATATCTTTTCTAACTAATTTTAACCATAATTTTCGAAATTTTTAAAATAAAATTCAGATTTCAATTTTAAATTTTTATCTTATCATATCTTAGTTGTCAAGTTTTCAAAAAATCAAATTTTTCAAAATTAAAAATCATATCTTTTTCAAAAATCTTATCTTTTTCAAAACTCATCATATCTTTTTCAAATTTTAAAAATCTTAGCTTATCTTTTTCAAAATTCAAATTTTTAAAATCAGATCTTTTTCAAAATCAAATTTCAAAATCTTATCTTTTTAAAATATTTTTTAAATCATTTTAATTTCTTATCGTATCTTATTTTTAAAAAAAAATCAAATCTTTTCTTATCTTATCTTTTATTTTCATCTTGTATCTTTTCTTAATTAATATCTTATCTTCTCTCACATCTTTTTCAAAACCACTTAACTAACTTTTCCCTCTTAAATTTTCGAAAATACCTCCCCTATTTCTCTTTCTTCTTTTTTCAAAACTACCTAACTAACTCCTTCTATTCTTAATTTTCGAAAATATCTCTCTTCTTCTCTCTCATCTTTTTCAAAACCACCTAACTAACTCTTATCTCACTCAAATTTTCGAAAATTTCTCTCTCTTCTCTCCCTTTCTATTTTTCGAAAATCAACATTTAAATTTTCAAATATTTTTAAATTATTAACCATAATTTTAGAAAACTAATAAATTAATTAAATAAATAAATAAAATAAAAAATAAAAATATTTTAATTCTTATTTATTTTTTCGACTCTATACCTACAATTATTTATCTTCTTTCCTTTCTTCTTCACATTTCACTAGAAGCTCTTTTGTCCAAGTGGTACAAAAAGTTTTCTTGTGATTTCCTTTTCATCTTCCATCTTTTTTTCTAACTTCTTTTATTTATTCTTATCTACTATTTCCAATGTATTTTTCTTCTACTTCTTTTATTTATTTTTATTTTTATTTTTTATCTTCTTCTTCTTTCTCTACTTCTAACTTTAAGGAGGAGCTTCTTGTCTATTGGCATAGTCTCTCTTCTTCTTTTTTTTTTCTTCTTGTTTATGACCAGGAACAAGGATAAAGAACCCATCTTGACTCCTGATCCTGAACCTGAGAAAACTCTAAGGAGGCATTTACAACTAGCTAAAGCACAATACTCCGGAAGAGACCTCTCAGAAAGTTTTGAACAAGAAAAGGAGGATATGACCGAACAACAAAAGGAGCCTAGAAAGGTCCTTGGTGACTTCACCATGCCTACCTCTGACTTTTATGACAGAAGCATTGTTGTACCTACCATTGGAGCTAACAATTTTGAGCTTAAGCCTCAGTTAGTCTCTCTTCTGCAGCAGAACTGCAAATTCCATGGACTTCCACAGGAAGACCCACATCAGTTCTTAGCAGAATTCTTACAGATCTGTGATACTGTAAAGATTAATGGAGTTAATCCTGAAGTCTACAAGCATATGCTTTTCCCCTTTGCTTTAAGAGACAGAGCTAAGTTTTGGTTAGATGCCCAACCAAGAGAGAGTCTTGACTATTGGAAAAAGGTAGTTAATGCTTTTCTGGCTAAGTTCTTTCCTCTTCAAAAGATGAGCAAGATTAGAGTGAAAGTTCAAACCTTCAGACACAGAGAAGGTGAATCCCTCTATGAAGCCTGGGAAAGATACAAGCAACTGATAAGGAGATGTCCTCCTGACATGCTCTCAGAATGGTCCCTCATAGGCGTGTTCTATGATGGCTTGTCTGAGATATCCAAGATTTCCTTTGATAGCTCTACAGGTGGATCTCTCCACTTGAAGAAAATGCCTGCAGAAGTAAGAGAGCTCATTGAGATGGTTGCAAACAACCAATTCATGTACACCTCTGAGAGGAATCCTATAAACCATGGAACCTCTCAAAAGAAAGGAGTTCATGAAGTTGAGACTCTGAATGCCATTTTGGCTCAGAATAAGATCCTGACCCAACAGGTCAACATGATCTCTCAACATCTCACTGGGATGCAAACTGCACCTGGCAGTAATCAAGAAGCTTCTCTTGAAGATGAAGCTTATGATCCTAATCAACCCACCATGGAGGAGGTAAATTACATGGGAGAACCCTATAGAAACACTTACAATCCTTCATGGAGGAATCATCTTAACCTTTCATGGAAGGATCAACAGAAACCTCAACAAGGTTTCAATAACAACCAAGGTGGTAGGAACCAGAATAGGTTCCATAACAGACCACCATCCCTATCTTCTCAAGGAAATATGGAGACCTCTAAGCAGAGTCTTTCTGACTTAGCCACTCTAGTCTCCAACCTCACTAAGACCACTCATAGTTTTATTAATGAAACAAGGTCCTCCATTAGAAATTTGGAGGTACAAGTTGGTCAACTGAGCAAGAAGATCCCTAAGATCCCTCCTGACACTCTTCCCAGTAATACTGAGGTTAATCCTAGAGAAGAGTTGATGACTTGCATCATTTACCCTTTTTTCTTATCTAAAAAGGACCATAAAAGAACATAATCTCATTTGATCATTGCAATTCATGAACTAATTGATGAATATTATGGTACATTGCTTTGAAACGGGTTTGTGTTGAATTTCAGGTGAAAAGAGCAACAAAAAAAAGAAGAAAACAACAAAATAAAGCTAGGCATGTGAAACTGGCATGCCACTTGGAACAAACGCCATGATAGTATATGGGTGTGGCACGCCAAGAGCTGGGCGTGGCACGCCAGTTGTATTTTCCAGAAAGAATCCTCAAAGCTTTTATATGGGCGTGGCACGCCAGTAATGATTTCCAGAAAGGAATGTTTGGCTTTTAACAAGGGCGTGGCACGCCATCTGCTGGGCATGACACGCCAGTATCATTTTTTAGAGAGCAATGTTGAAGGCCACAAAAAGGGGCGTGGCACGCCAAGTTGGGCGTGCCACTTGAACCATTGGGCGTGGTACGCCAGTTCATCAATCCAAAAAGGGACAACCACTTGTGTGTGCCACTTGGTATCAAAGGCGTGGCACGCCAACTCTAGTCATCACTTGGGCGTGCCACTTGAGCATCAAGGCGTGGCACGCCAGTTCAAGTTTCCAGGGAAGAGGTTGAAGACCCAAATACTTGGGCGTGCCACTTGGTGTCGAAGGCGTGGCATGCCAACTCTAATCCAACACTTGGGAATGCCACTTGAGGATCTAGGCGTGGCACGCCAAGCTTGAAGGGACATACCAATATGGGCGTGCCACTTGAACATCAAGGCGTGGCACGCCAGTACAACTTTCCAGAGGAGGAGATGGAGGGCCAAACACATGGGGGTGCCACTTGGTGTCGAAGGCGTGGCACGCCAACTACCATTCTTAATTGGGTGTGCCACTTGAGCTCCAAGGCGTGGCACGCCGAGACTAAGAGGCCATGGGCGTCCCACTTGAGTTCTGGGCGTGGCACGCCAACAAAGAAACCAAGCACATGGCGTGCCATGCTAGTTCAACTCTCCAGAGAAGGAACCAAGCACACATGATGGGCATGGCATGCCAGACCCTGGGCGTGCCACACTAGTTCAACTTTCTAGAGAGGAGAAGAAGAAGAAAAAGGCCCGAGCGTGCCACTTGGGCTCGAAGGCGTGCTACTTGGGCTCGAACTAACCAAGGTTTAAAATGACCTTGGGCGTGCCACTTGGGCTCGAAGGCGTGGCACGCCAGGCTAACCAAGATTTAAAAAGAACCTGGGCGTGCCACTTGGGTTCGAAGGCGTGGCACACCAGGGAGTTTAATGCATGGAGCGTACCACTTGGGGAGCTGGGCGTGGCGTGCCAAGCCAAAATCAGTGGCTAGGCATGGCACGCCACTCAAGTGCCAGTCACACGCCAAGCCTAGAGAGTCACATTTTTGGAGTTTCTCTTTCCCTCCTGTTGTAATTTTCTTTTCTCTTTTGTATTTTTCTTAATTCTAGTGCTAGGAGTAGTATAAATAACCCCTGAAAGTACTGAGAAGGGGTTGTTGAGTGGTAGTTTTGTTAAAGTATAGTTAGATTTACTTTTCACATCATCTCTTTCATCTCTTGTACTTTTCTCTTAAGCTATGAGTAGCTAAATTCCCTCTTATTGAGAGAGGGAGTTCTGTTGTACTTGATGGATTAATGATAGTAAATTTTTTCTTCTCTTCATCTTCTCTTTGATTTGCTAGAAGGAATTTCATTTTAATGCTAGTGTTCAATCAACTTGGGAAAGAGGTTGAATGCAAAATGGGTTTCTAGGAACCTTGGAAAAGGAAACATGAAATTATGGTGATTGGATATGGTGACATATAATCCACCCACTATTTAGATCTATGAGGATGTGTGGTATAATCAGGGACCAAGCATATCTCTCTTCATGAGCAATTAGACCAAGGAATTGGCTGATTATCAAGATTTGAGAGATTGAGTCACCAAGGGATTGGGGCTCAATCAATCATGATTGCCAAGAGGTCAATGAGTTGCATGATTGAAGATGAGATGAGCTGGATTTAATCCAAAGAGAACAACATCTCCTGATCTCAATGAATTTCCCATATTCTCATCTTCCACATTCTTTATAGCTTTCTTTACATTCTGTTATTCCCCCATTCCCATTTACAATTAAGTCATTTATGTTTCTACACTTTACATTCTTGCCATTTCCTTTTCTGTACTTTACTGCTTCTCTTTACTTTTGAGTCATTTATATTCCTGCTCATTTACAATTCTGTAATCACACTCTATATTGCTCAGCTTGACTAATTCACCCATTGATTAAAATTACTCAAATTTAACAATCTCTGTGGATACGATCCCACTCCTAGTGGGTTATTACTTGATGATATTTTTGGTGCTCTTGCCAAAGAATGGATTCATTTTATATGGGGAGTGAATTCCGACCATCGAGTTTTATGGCGCCGTTGCCAGGGATTGGTTTGAATTTGACAATGATTAAATTGATGGGTAGCTAGATTAAGCACTTTTAATTACCTTGTTAATTTTTTCTTTTGTTCATCAATTTTGTCATTCTTTTATTTTGATCACTTTAGCTATTCATTGTACATATTTCCATCTTTTCTCTTTTCTCTATAATTGTTTGATTAATTGCACCAACCAAACTAACCACCAATCTTAATAAGAATGTTTCCTTCACTTGTCCTCTACTTGCTGTTTGTTGAATGTATGACAGGTAGAAGGGGAAACCTCATCCTCTTTCGATAGTGAACCTGAGAGGACCTTTCTTAGATTAAGAATGGAAGCAAGAGGCAAAGGCATAGTTAGAGAGGAAGTAGTGGAGGAAGATCTGGGAGCTACTATGAAGGAAGAGGTACATAACCATGTTGGAGAAGATGCTGGCAATCACGTTGGGTAAGAGAGGAGAGTTTTAGGCTCTTATATCAACCCAAATCCTGGAAACTATGGCAGCAGCATTCTAAAGCCAACAATTCATGCTAACGACTTTGAGTTGAAACCTCAACTCATCACACTTGTCCAGAATAATTGTTCATATGGGGGGGTGATGACAAGTCATCTTAGCCTATTTTCACTAGTCTTTTTCTTTTGTTTTCAATTGACTTATGCATTTTCTTAAGCCATAAGCAAGCCAATTGGGTAGAATTTCATGTTTCCTTTGATTCAATCAACCTTGGATAAATTAATGCAATTTCATGAGATTTTGTGCTATAATTGTCATATATTATGAAAGAATAACAATCTCATGATTTTGAGCATAGCTTTGATGTTTTGATTGATTGATGATAGGTGAAAAGAGTTTTGAAGAAGGTTGAAGAAAGAAGGAATGGCTAGGAGCAAGAGAGAACAAAAAGCTTGAGCCAAAGTTTGCCTCAAACTTTAGCTCAAACTTTTGGAAGAATTGAAAACACCCCAGAGGAAAAAAAGCTTGAGCCAAAGTTTGCCTCAAACTTTAGCTCAAACTTTTGGGAAAAAAGCTTGAGCCAACGTTTGCCTCAAACTTTTTGGCAAACGTTGGCATCACAAAACCTACACCCTGGAGGAGAAAAGCTTGCGCCAACGTTTGCCTCAAACTTTTTGGCAAACGTTGGCGCCACACTTGCACACCCTGGAGGAGAAAAGCTTGCGCCAACGTTTGCCTCAAGCTTTTTGGTAAACATTGGCGCCACACATATACACAAGGGGACCAACGTTTGAGCAAAAGTTTGACCTCAAACTTTAGCCCAAACGTTGGTAGCAGCAAGTGAAGCCATCTGGTATAAAAAGTTTGAGTAAAAGTTTGCCTCAAACTTTTACTCAAACTTTTATGATTCTTGACCCGGTTCACAATGGGTTTCTCTCCAACTCCAAGAGCAATCAACAGAAAATTCAAGGCTTGAAGACCATTTAAAGAAAGTGTATAAATAGCTTAGGATTTAAGTTTTGAAGGAGAGCTTTTTCTTAGAGAATTTTCAGAACACTTACAGTGGAGAGCACCTTGACATTTTTGCATTGTTGTTTTTTAGAATTCAAGAGAATTAGGGAGGAGAATTGATCTCTCTTCTTCCTTGTTCTTGTTTGAGCACTTTTTACTTTTCTTGTTTCGGATCTTGGGTGGAGAATTGAAGAAATTCTGTTTCAATCTCACCTTGAGATCTCGTTAAATTTTCTGCATAATTGAATTTCCATTTCAGTTAACTGCTTCGGCTTCTACTCTTCTGCAATTTACATTTCTTTATTTCCTTTGCAATTGTTCTTGCTGGATCTAGGAAGGCAGTGAGATCTAGACTTGGCTATCTAGTCTCTTGAGTCCTGAGATCTATAGCTTTCAATTTCAATTTCCTTGTTTCGTTGTCACACCAAGCTTATTCTCATTTTCATTTAAGATCCGGTTTAATTGAATCCATCTTTTACATTCTGTTTGTTGAATTTTTCTTTTCCTTGTTTAATTTCTGCAAATCCAATTCCCAATTCCCTTTACAATTCAAGCCATTTACATTTCTTGCACTTTAAGATTCTGCAATTTACAATTCTTGCGTTCTAAGTTTCTGCCATTTAATTTCTTGTTCTTTAAGATTCAGCACTTTATTTTCTGTTCTCTTTAATTTCATGCAATTTACCCATTCCTTTTACTTTCCATTCAATTTAAATTCTGTTAATCACAAATCACTCAACCAAATCTTGATTCGCTTGACTAAATCAACCACTAAACTAAAATTACTCAATCCTTCAATCCCTGTGGAATCGACCTCACTTCCGTGAGTTTTATTACTTGATGCGACCCGGTGCACTTGCCGGTTAGTTTTGTGTGTTTGGAATTCGTTTTCTGAAAATACACATCAAGTTTTTGGCGCCGTTGCCGGGGATTGAAATAGATTGACAATGATTAAGTGAAGTGGAGATCTAGATCAAGCACTTTTTCTTTTCTATTTCTCTAATTTTTGACTGACACACTAACTGTTTGAAATTTTGCTTAAACTAAACTTCATTCTAGCAATAGATTGAAGTGTTACTGGTGGTGTTTCTTTTGTTTTGTTTGTATGTCAGGTACAGGGAGATCCATTCCTGTTTTATCTGAAACTGACCAGAGAACTCTTAGAAGGTTAAGAAGAGCTGAAAGAGGGAAAAATATTGTTGGAGAGGAAGAATCTGAGGAAGAATATCACGAGATGGAAGGAGATCCATCTAATCCAGGAGGAGGGGTTAACAATAACCCACAACAGAGGAGAGTACTGGCCTCCTATACCTTTGCAAATGCTAGACATTGTGGAAGCAGCATTCTCACCCCTAATGTCAATGCAAATAACTTTGAACTGAAGCCACAACTCATCACATTGGTCCAAAACAACTGCTCGTTTGGGGGAGGACCATTGGAGGATCCAAATCAACATCTATCTACCTTCTTAAGGATTTGTGACACTGTCAAATCCAATGGCGTGAATCCTGAAACTTACAAGCTTCTGCTGTTCCCGTTCTCATTAAGGGACAAGGCCGCCCAATGGCTTAAAACTTTTCCCCAAGGAAGCATCACTAGTTGGGATGACTTGGTGACTAAATTTCTAGCCAAATTCTATCCACCCCAAAGAGTCATCAGGTTGAAAACCGAGGTGCAGACATTCACACAATTAGATGCCGAATCCTTGTATGAGGCATGGGAGAGGTACAAAGCCTTAATCAGAAAGTGTCCTCCAGATATGTTCAATGAATGGGACGTGCTGCAAAATTTCTATGAAGGCCTGACATTGAAATCTCAAGAGGCACTAGATCATTCTGCTGGAGGTTCACTACAACTGATGAAAACTATTGAGGAAGCCCAGAATCTTGTGGACATGGTGGCCAACAATCAATATTTCTTTGCTCATCAAAGAAACCGCCAACCATCACAGAGAAAAGGGGTATTAGAACTGGAAGGAGTAGACTCCATTTTGGCTCAAAACAAGATGATGCAACAATAAATTCAACAACAGTTTGAACAAATGGCCAAAATAATTGACAGCCTTCAAGTAGCAGCTGTGAACACAAGCCACCCATCAACTGTATGTGTACAAAATGAAGAAAGCCAAGAAGAGCAACAACAGGAGCAAGTGCAATACATGTATAACCAAAACTCTGGACAGAATGAAGTTTATGGTGATACCTACAATCCATCCTGGAAGAACCACCCAAACCTCAGATGGGGAGATAATCACAACCAGAACCAACAACCATGGCAGAGGAACTCAAACCAAAACACTTCAAGGAACAACCAAAACCACAACCAGCAGTAAACTAACCAAAACCCTTACAGAAAACCTCAAAACAACTACCCTAACCCCAACC
Source organism: Arachis hypogaea (assembly GCF_003086295.3). Classification (NCBI taxonomy): domain Eukaryota; kingdom Viridiplantae; phylum Streptophyta; class Magnoliopsida; order Fabales; family Fabaceae; genus Arachis; species Arachis hypogaea. The sequence goes on along the minus strand of NC_092050.1, from coordinate 40,694,745 downwards.
ATTACCAATCCAATAACCAACCCACCAACCAAAATGCCCACCATCCACCATCCACATCTCACAACCCACCACAAGCATCACCTGAATCTCAAAGACTCACTAACTTGGAAACTTTGATAGACAAAATGTGGAAACACTAGGAAATGACAACCAAGAACCATGAAGCCTCCATGAAGAGCCTAGAGAGGCAGATTGGGCAAATCTCCAAGCAGATTTCTGTTGAGAGACCTTCAAGCTCACTGCCGAGTGACACAATCCCAAATCCTAAGGAAGAATGCAAGGCGATACAATTAAGGAGTGGGAGAACATTGATGAGCAACAATGACACTACAAAGAAGCAAGCAGAGAGCAGCAAAAGACCAATAGAAGATGAAAAACAAACAAAGGCAGATGAAGCCAAGGATCAAGTTGTGATGCCAAACAAGAGCACTGAGAAACTCAAAGAGAAGAACAACCAACCACACGGTTCAAAAGAAGTGATTTAGGGACAGCAGCAAGTAGGAAAGAGCATCACACCTCCACTGCCATATCCCCAGAGATTCAGCAAAGAGACTAAGGACCAACATTTTCATAAGTTCCTTGAGGCTTTCAAAAAGCTGGAGATCAATATTCCCTTGGCTGAAGCACTTGAGCAAATGCCTCTGTATGCCAAGTTTTTGAAGGAGCTTATCAACAAGAAAAGAAGTTGGCTTGAGAAGGAAACCGTGTTACTCACCGAAGAATGCAGTGCTGTGATTCAAAGGGGCATTCCACCAAAACTCAAGGATCCAGGAAGCTTTGTAGTCTCATGCACCATTGGCAGAATAGTTCTCAACAAAGCTCTCTGTGACCTTGGTGCCAGTATCAACTTAATGCCTCTCTCAATGATGAGAAAGCTTGCCATAGAAGAACTCAAACCCACCAGGATGTCGTTGGTCATGGCTGACAGATCAATCAAAACACCCAATGGAATTGTGGAGAATCTGTTGGTGAAGGTTGGGGAGTTTATTTTCCCAGCAGATTTTGTGATTTTGGATACTGAAGAGGAAGGAAACAATTCAATCATTTTGGGAAGGCCATTTCTAGCCACAGCAAGAGCCATCATTGATGTAGAAAAAGGAGAAATGATCTTCAGGGTCCACAATGAACAAATGGTCATAAATGTTTTCAAGTCAATGCAACACATTCCTGAGCAAGAGGACTACATGAGAGTGGATATGATAGAGAGTTTGGGGGAAGAAATGCTGGAAGAAAATCCTCAAGAGCAAGAAGGAAATCAAGGGACAACAGAGGAACAAGTAGCTGAGACTTCTATTGAGCAAAATGAAAACAAGACAAGAAGGAAAAAGTACGAAAATAAGAACTGAAGCCATTACCCACCCATCTCAAATATGCATTTCTTGGCACATCGGAAAGCTTCCCAGTGATCATTAATTCATCCCTGACAAAAAAAGAAGAAGGAGAACTTCTTGATGTACTCAAAGCTCACAAAGATGCTTTGGGATGGACCATTGATAATCTGAAAGGCATCAGCCCTGCAGTGTGTATGCATAAGATCCTCTTGGAGGACAATTCCAAACCAGTGGTTCAACCTCAGAGAAGGCTAAATCCCACAATGAAGGAAGTTGTCCAGAAAGAAGTAATGAAGTTGTGGAATGCAGGGATGATATTCCCAATATCTGACAGCTCATGGGTGAGCCCGGTTCAAGTTGTACCAAAGAAAGGAGGAATGACGGTCATCACTAATGAGAAGAATGAGTCGATCCCTACTAGAACAGTGACTGGGTGGAGAATGTGCATAGACTATAGAAGATTGAATGATGTCACAAGGAAAGATCACTTCCCTCTCCCATTTATTGATCAGATGCTGGAAAGATTGGCCGGCCATGCCTATTATTGCTTTTTGGACGGGTATTCTGGGTACAATCAAATCGTGGTAGATCCCAAGGACCAAGAGAAGACCGCCTTCACATGTCCATTCGGAGTTTTTGCATACAGGAGGATGCCATTTGGGTTATGCAACGCCCCAGCCACATTTCAGAGGTGTATGCTTTCCATTTTCTCTGATATGGTTGAAAAATTTTTAGAGGTCTTCATGGACGACTTTTCTGTTTTTGGTGATAATTTCAACACTTGCCTGAACCATCTAACTCTTGTCTTGAAAAGATGCCAAGAAACTAATTTGGTTTTGAACTGGGAGAAGTGCCATTTCATGGTACCCGAGGGAATTGTTCTTGGTCATAAGGTTTCAAGAAAAGGGATAGAGGTTGACAAGGCAAAGGTTGAGATCATAGAAAAACTCCCTCCACCAGCTAATGTGAAATCTGTTAGAAGTTTCTTGGGGCATGTAGGATTTTATAGAAGGTTTATCAAGGATTTTTCAAAAATAGCCAAGCCTTTGAGTAATCTATTAATGCTAGATAATCCTTTTGTGCTTGATGAAAACTGCCGGCATGCCTTTGAAACTTTAAAAAACAGACTCACAACAGCACCAATCATCACACCCCCAGATTGGAAACTGCCTTTTAAACTCATGTGTGATGCAAGTGACCTTGCAATTGGTGCTGTACTTGAACAAAAGAAGGGAAACCTGCATCATGTCATATATTATGCAAGTAAAGTGTTGAATGAGGCCCAAAAAAATTACACCACAACAGAAAAGGAATTGTTAGCTGTAGTCTATGCATTTGATAAGTTTAGATCATACTTGATAGGATCCAAAATTGTGGTTTATACTGACCATGCTGCCCTTAAGTATTTGATGTCAAAGCAGGATGCTAAACCAAGACTTATCAGGTGGATATTACTCCTACAAGAGTTTGATATTGAGGTAAGGGACAGGAAAGGCACTGAGAACCGGGTTGCTGATCATTTGTCAAGGCTACCACAAGAAACAATTCAAAAAGCCTCCCAGCCCGTGAATGAAAGCTTCCCAAATGAGCACCTTTTGCAGATCCAGCAAGCACCTTGGTTTGCTGACATAGCAAACTACAAAGTGGGAAGGAAGATACCTCAAGAGTTCTCTAAGCAACAAGTGAAGAAGTTAATCAATGAGGGAAGGAAATTTTTATGGGATGAACCCTTTCTGTTCAAGAGATGTTCTGATGGAGTAATTAGAAGGTGTGTTCCTGAGAGTGAAATGAGGGATATCTTGTGGCATTGCCATGGTTCAGCTTATGGTGGACACTTTGGCCCAGAAAGAACAGCTGTAAAGATACTGCAGAGTGGCTTCTATTGGCCAACTATCTTCAAGGATGCCAGAGAGTATGTTCACCAATGTAATGAATGCCAGAGAGCAGGAGGATTGACAAGAAGGAATGAGATGCCTCAAAACTTCATCTTGGAATTGGAATTATTTGATCTATGGGGAATTGATTTCATGGGACCCTTTCCCCCTTCCTATTCTTTCAGATATATCTTAGTAGCAGTGGAGTATGTCTCAAAGTGGGTGGAAGCCATAGCCACAACCACCTGTGATGCACAGATTGTCCTCCAATTCCTTAAAAAGCACATTTTCACAAGATATGGAGTGCCCAAGGGTCTTGTTAGTGATGGTGGTGGTCACTTTTGCAACAAACAGATGGAGAAACTCCTCCACAAATATGGAGTAATCCATAAAGTAGCCACACCTTACCACCCTCAGACTAATGGCCAGGCTGAACTAGCAAATAGGGAATTAAAGAAAATCCTAGAGAAAACAGTGGGAAGCACAAGAAAAGATTGGGCTAGGAAGCTAGAAGATGCATTATGGGCATATAGGACAGTTTTCAAAACTCCTATTGGCAAGTCACCCTTTCAGCTATTGTATGGGAAATCCTGCCACCTCCCTGTAGAGCTTGAACACAGAGCTTTTTGGGCCACTAAACTCCTCAACCTTGATTCCCAAGCTGCAGGAGAGAAAAGGTTGTTACAACTAAATGAGTTGGATGAATTCAGACTAGAAGCCTATGAGAGTGCTAAGATATACAAGGAAAGAGCTAAGAGGTGGCATGATAAGAAGATCACAAAGAAGGAGTTCAAGCCAGGACAGCAAGTGCTCCTGTATAACTCAAGGCTTAAGATCTTCCCTGGCAAACTTAAGTCTAAGTGGACTGGCCCATACTTGGTGACAAAGGTTTTTCCTTATGGGAGTATTGAATTGCTAGATGAAGCAACAAAGAGTCAATTTACAGCAAATGGTCACAGAGCAAAGCTGTACTTGGGAGGACAATGGGATAAGGAAAAAGAGGTTCAGAGCCTACAACCTTCTTGAAAAGAATTGAAGGATGTCAAGCTAATGACAATAAAGAAGCGCTTGTTGGGAGGCAACCCAACCTGAGGTAATTTTCTTTTCATAGCTATTTCAATAAAAAGGTTAAATGATTGGTATGTATTGCAAGGAGCTAAGTTTGGTGTTTCACACCAAAATAATTTAAGGGAGAATAAAGGATTCTAAGTTTGGTGTTCCACCAAAATCTCATTTAAAAGCACATTCTCACCTTCTGCACAAAGAGTTACTAGCTCCAAGCAATCTGATAAATCATTTAATCATTGTCTGTTTCTAGTTTTTAGTTTTATTACCTTTAGCAAAGACTTAGGTTTTCACATATGGTTATTTTAATGCATAAGAAACATGGCAAGGGACTAATTTTGGTGTTCACACACCAAAGTAAGTTCAAAAACCTACAAGAAAGTCTTGCACACTAACCAGTCACCTAAGGGCTTGAGAAACAAGCAACTTCCATTAACACTGCAGGAATTCAATCACTCTCTTGGGAGGACTACACACCATTAGCTGAGAGAAAGAAGAAGAAGCCACCAAGAGGTTGTATTGTCACTTACTCCATCAGCATTGAATTGCTCTAAATTGGAAGTGTGAACATGCCCATCTTAACAGTAACTGTTAGTTTAGTAGTCTTTGCATCATTTCTGTTTCAATTTAAAATAAGTAAGCTAGCCTAAGTGTATGCTTGTATGTTTACTTTCACTTAACAAAAAGCATACTTTGTCCCCTGCATCTTTAATTCAATAAAAGAAATGTTTGAATGTGAAGTAAGATAGTTCTCTGTTAGATAGAAGTATAATAAAAGTAAGTGGTGGTATGTATGTGTGATTGTATGATAGCTCACTTTTAGTGAATAAGAGAACTAGGATGTCTCCTTCTAAGTAGAAAGTGGCCTACTGTCTATGAATCTCAATCAAATAAAAGTTCTTGGTTAAAAAGAAAAACAAAAAGAGAAAAGAAATAGCCAAAGAGTGGCAACAAAACAAAAGAAAATAAAAAGAAACAAAGCTAGACACCAATAGCTTGAACCTTAGAATATATGCCTGTGGTGTCTTTGTACTAGGATCTGCTTGGATTATTAAGTTCTTTGGAGTGCATCAACACTTGGTGACTTGGGTTAACTAACCCGGGATCATCAGCTGAAAGTCCACTATCAAGAGCAACCTAACTACAAGGCATTTAGTAACCCAAAGAGGTGCTGGGCATCAATGTTTTAAGAAGGAATGTGAGCCAAGTGTCTATAGTGAATAATGTGTCAAGTATAAAGAAATAAATGAACTTGTTACACATGACACTGAACTAAAGCTATTAGAAAAAAATAATAGTCAAGGACAAAGGAATAATGAGAGGTCATAGCAGTGTGTTGCTTGATGCTTGAAGGAGACTTTCTAGGCCTAAAAGTCAATAAGAAGTGAGTGTTTACATATCCACATAAAACCCCATGAACTACTAATAATACTCTACTAGCATGAACATCCTCTTCCATTTTATTCTTTCTTCTCATTAATTCTGTTCTTGCTTGGGGACAAGCAAGCTTTAAGTTTGGTGTTGTGATGACAAGTCATCTTAGCCTATTTTCACTAGTCTTTTTCTTTTGTTTTCAATTGACTTATGCACTTTCTTAAGCCATAAGCAAGCCAATTGGGTAGAATTTCATGTTTCCTTTGATTCAATCAACCTTGGATAAATTAATGCAATTTCATGAGATTTTGTGCTATAATTGTCATATATTATGAAAGAATAACAATCTCATGATTTTGAGCATAGCTTTGATGTTTTGATTGATTGATGATAGGTGAAAAGAGTTTTGAAGAAGGTTGAAGAAAGAAGGAATGGCTAGGAGCAAGAAAGAACAAAAAGCTTGAGCCAAAGTTTGCCTCAAACTTTAGCTCAAACTTTTGGAAGAATTGAAAACACCCCAGAGGAAAAAAAGCTTGAGCCAAAGTTTGCCTCAAATTTTAGCTCAAACTTTTGGGAAAAAAGCTTGAGCCAACGTTTGCCTCAAACTTTTTGGCAAACGTTGGCATCACAAAACCTACACCCTGGAGGAGAAAAGCTTGCGCCAACGTTTGCCTCAAACTTTTTGGCAAACGTTGGCGCCACACTTGCACACCCTGGAGGAGAAAAGCTTGCGCCAACGTTTGCCTCAAGCTTTTTGGTAAACATTGGCGCCACACATATACACAAGGGGACCAACGTTTGAGCAAAAGTTTGACCTCAAACTTTAGCCCAAACGTTGGTAGCAGCAAGTGAAGCCATCTGGTATAAAAAGTTTGAGTAAAAGTTTGCCTCAAACTTTTACTCAAACTTTTATGATTCTTGACCCGGTTCACAATGGGTTTCTCTCCAACTCCAAGAGCAATCAACAGAAAATTCAAGGCTTGAAGACCATTTAAAGAAAGTGTATAAATAGCTTAGGATTTAAGTTTTGAAGGAGAGCTTTTTCTTAGAGAATTTTCAGAACACTTACAGTGGAGAGCACCTTGACATTTTTGCATTGTTGTTTTTTAGAATTCAAGAGAATTAGGGAGGAGAATTGATCTCTCTTCTTCCTTGTTCTTGTTTGAGCACTTTTTACTTTTCTTGTTTCGGATCTTGGGTGGAGAATTGAAGAACTTCTGTTTCAATCTCACCTTGAGATCTCGTTAAATTTTCTGCATAATTGAATTTCCATTTCAGTTAACTGCTTCGGCTTCTACTCTTCTGCAATTTACATTTCTTTATTTCCTTTGCAATTGTTCTTGCTAGATCTAGGAAGGCAGTGAGATCTAGACTTGGCTATCTAGTCTCTTGAGTCCTGAGATCTATAGCTTTCAATTTCAATTTCCTTGTTTCGTTGTCACACCAAGCTTATTCTCATTTTCATTTAAGATCCAGTTTAATTGAATCCATCTTTTACATTCCTGTTTGTTGAATTTTTCTTTTCCTTGTTTAATTTCTGAAAATCCAATTCCCAATTTCCTTTACAATTCAAGCCATTTACATTTCTTGCACTTTAAGATTCTGCAATTTACATTTCTTGCGTTCTAAGTTTCTGCCATTTAATTTCTTATTCTTTAAGATTCAGCACTTTATTTTCTGTTCTCTTTAATTTCATGCAATTTACCCATTCTCTTTACTTTCCATGCAATTTAAATTCTGTTAATCACAAATCACTCAACCAAATCTTGATTCGCTTGACTAAATCAACCACTAAACTAAAATTGCTCAATCCTTCAATCCCTGTGGGATCGACCTCACTCCCGTGAGTTTTATTACTTGATGCGACCCGGTGCACTTGCCGGTTAGTTTTGTGTGTTTGGAATTCGTTTTCCAAAAATACACATCAGGGGGTGCCCAAGAAGACCCAAACCAATATCTCACTACATTCTTGAGGATTTGTGACACTGTAAAGTCCAATGGTGTACACCCTGACAACTACAGGCTGAAAGAAAGATAGATGCAAACCAAAAAAAGTTCAGATCCAACATAAGAAATCAAGGAGCAGCAATCTTAAAATTGGAAGCACAAGTAGAGAGCTTATCTAAACAAATACTAATGCCCACACATACATTTTCTAGTGATACCATGGCCAACCCAAGAGAGGAATGCAAGGCCATCACACTAAGAAGTGAAAAAGTTGTAGAGGCAGCATCCCCAAGTCAAAGCAACCAAGAAGAAGCTGCAAAGGAACCTGAAACCAAGAAAGAAGAAGAGACCCCTGCACTATCCTCACCAAAGCAAGTCCTAAAGCCTTATGTGCCAGAGGCACCCTATCCACAAAGGCTGAGGAAGGATGGGAAAGACAGCCAGTTCTCTAGATTTCTAGAAATCTTCAAGAAGCTCCAGATTAACATATATTTTGCTGAGGTATTAGAGCAAATGCCACTCTATGCCAAATTTTTAAAGGAGCTCATGACAAGAAAGAGGAACTGGGGTGAAAAAAAAACCATAGTGCTAACTGAGGAGTATAGTGCCATCATACAAAAGAAGCTTCCTCAGAAGATGAAAGATCCTGGTAGCTTCCAAATTCCCTGCATCATAGGTGATATCAACATTGAGAAAGCATTGTGCGATCTGGGGGCTAGCATCAACCTCATGTCCTTGGCTATGATGAAAAGGATGAGGATTGAGGAAGCCAAACCAACAAGAATGGCACTCCAATTGGCAGACAGAATATTCAAGTTTTCTCATGGGGTAGTGGAAGATTTGTTGGTGAAAGTAGGAGAGTTTATTTTTCCAACTGACTTTGTTGTGCTAGATATGGAGGAAGAGGCCAACATATCAATCATCCTAGGAAGGCCATTCCTAGCTACTGTTGGAGCCATTATTGACGTTCAAAAAGGGGAGCTAGTCTTGAGGTTACATGAAGAGAAGATGGTCTTTAATGTCTTCAATGTAATGAGTTACCCTAAAGAATCCATAGGAGAATGCATGATGGTAGACACCATAGAAAAGATAGTTCAAGGAGTTTTGGAAGAAGAACAATGTGAAGAAACTATGGAGCTAGAGCAACAAGTATCAGGTGGAGAATTACCACAAGGAATCATGCACGATTCGGTCATGTTGAACCACATGAGCAACAAAGAAGTGGAAGCACCAAAACTAGAGCTGAAGACCCTACCTCCAAGCTTGAAGTATGCTTACTTGGGTGACAACAACACTTACCAAGTAATCATTAATTCAAGCTTGAGTGAGGGACAAGAAGAGGAGCTTATCCATGTGCTGAAGCAACACAAGGATGCTATAGGATGGACACTTGCAGACTTAAAGGGAATTAGTCCTTTAATGTGTATACACAAAATCCTGCTTGAGGAAGATGCCAAGCCATCAAGACAGCAACAAAGAAGGCTAAATCCAACAATGAATGAAGTAGTCCAAAAAGAGGTGTTGAAATTGTGGCAAGCTGGGGTGATTTACCCAATCTCAGACAGCCCTTGGATAAGCCCAGTGCAAGTAGTCCCTAAGAAAGGAGGCGTCACTGTTGTACCAAATGAGAAGAATGAGCTGATACCAACAAGAATAGTGACTGGCTGGCGCATGTGCATTGATTATAGGAAGCTTAATGAAGCTACCAGGAAGGATCACTTCCCCCTACCTTTCATGGACCAGATGCTAGAAAGACTGCGAGACATGAATATTATTGCTTCTTGGACAGTTATTCTGATTACAACCAAATAGTTGTAGACCCCAAGGATCAAGAAAAGACCTCATTTACGTGTCCCTATGGTGTTTTTACTTATAGGAGAATGCCCTTTAGATTGTGCAATGCACCTGCAACATTCCAAAGGTGCATGCTCTCCATATTTTTAGACATGATTGAAAGGTTTATTGAAGTATTTATGGATGACTTCTTTGTATTTGGTGATTCATATTCTAACTACTTGCACCACTTAGCCTTGGTGCTAAAGAGATGCCAAGAAACCAACCTCGTTTTGAATTAGGAGAAGTGCCACTTTATGGTCACAGAGGGGGTGGTTCTTGCCCACAAGATCTCAAAAAGAGGCATAGAGGTGGACAAGTTCAAGGTGGAGGTGATCGAAAAGTTACCCCCACCTTGTAATGTCAAGGCAGTTAGAAGTTTTCTAGGACATGCTGGCTTCTATAGGAGGTTCATTAGAGATTTCTCAAAGGTTGCAAAACCTCTGAGCAACCTGCTTGTCTCTAATGTACCTTTTGTTTTTGATAAGAAATGCATGCTAGCCTTTGATAAGCTTAAGAACAGACTTTTCTCTGCACCTATCATAGTACCACCCCGCTGGAATCTACCCTTTGAATTGATGTGTGATGCATTAGACTTTGCTGTTGGTGCTGTTTTAGGACAGAGGAGAGACAAATTGGTGCATGTTATTTATTATACCAACAAAGTCCTTAATGAGAATCAAAGGAACTATACCACTACAGAGAAGGAACTACTTGCCATAGTCTTTGCATTTGATAAATTTAGATCATATCTTATTGGTTCTAAAGTAATTGTATTCACTGATCATGCAGCACTTAAATATTTGCTTACCAAACAAGAGTCCAAGCCCAGGTTGATAAGGTGGATTCTGCTACTCCAAGAGTTTGATATTGAAATTAAAGATAGGAGTGGAGCATAGAACAAGGTGGCTGACCACCTATCAAGAATTCCACAAGAAGAAGATATGGTACACCAACTTGCAGTGAATGAGAGCTTCCCTGATGAGCAGTTGATGATGATCCAAGAAGCTCCTTGGTTTGCAAACATAGCCAATTTTAAGGCTATTGGAGAGCTACCAACTAACATCAACAAACACATGAGGAGAAAGCTACTCAAAGATGCTAAACACTACATTTGGAATGAGCCCTATTTGTTCAAAAAGTGTGCTGATGGGATCTTGAGGAGGTGTATTTCCAATGAGGAAGGGCAAGAAGTCCTCTGGCAATGTCATGGATCTGCATATGGATGCCATTTTAGTGGGGAAAGAACTATAGCCAAGGTGCTACAGTGTGGGTTCTATTGGCCAACAATGTTCATGGATGCAAAGGACTTGGTCACAAGATGCAATGAGTGCCAAAGAGCTGGAAATCTACCCATAAAAAATAAGATGCCATAGAGGTTTATAATGGAATTGGAATTGTTTGATGTGTGGAGAATTGATTTCATGGAACCATTTCCATCCTCATATTCAAACAATCATATACTGGTGGCAGTGGATTATGTGTCAAAGTGGGTGAAGGCCATAGCTACATCAACCAATGACAACAAAGTAGTGATCAACTTCTTACGGAAGAATATATTCAGCAGATATGGGGTTCCAAGAGCACTCATAAGTGATGGAGGGACTCACTTTTGCAATAAAAAACTTGAGTCAATCCTCCTTAAATATGGTGTGAAGCACAAAGTGGCAACCCCATATCATCCATAAACCAATGGGCAAGCTGAAATTTCAAATAGAGAGCTCAAAAGAATCCTTGAAAAAACTGTTGGAAGCTCAAGAAAGGATTGCTCTAAGAAGTTGGATGATGCATTATGGGCCTATAGGACAGCTTTCAAGACACCTATTGGGATGTCTCCATACCAATTGGTGTTTGGATAGGCTTGTCACTTACCAGTTGAGCTTGAACATAGAGCATTTTTGGCTCTAAAGATGTTAAATTTTGACAATCAGGTTGCTGGGGAGAGAAGGCTAATGCAACTCAACGAACTGGAAGAATTCAGAAATCAAGCTTATGAGAATGCCAAAATTTACAAAGAAAACACAAAAAAATAGCATGATCAAAAGATAGCAAGGAGAGAGTTCACAGAAGGTCAGAAAGTGCTGCTATACAATTCAAGGCTCAAGTTCTTCCCATGGAAGCTTAAGTCTCGATGGTCTGGACCCTTCACCATCCTCAAGGTGTCTTTCTATGGACATGTAGAGCTCATAGAGGACAAGACACAGAGAAATTTCACTGTAAATGGCCATAGACTCAAGCATTACTTGGGAGACTCACTGGATGAACAGAGAGTGAGCTACAATCTCAACTAAAGAAGGAGGAACGTCAAGCTAGTGATGATAAAGAAGCGCTAGTTGGGAGGTACCCCAACACTCTGTATCCTTTTTAATTTCTTGCTTTCTAAAAGTAGTTTATGACTGTTAAGTTAGGTAGTTTTAATTTCAGTCTCTCAGTTGATAGTTCTTTAGTTTATTCTCTTTTGTTTACTGGGAGTGCAAGGTTGCATAATCACTTAATTGAAGTTGGTTGAATGGGCTGAGAACTAGCTAAAGAGTTAAGTTTGGTGTGGCCACTAACCCACTTAATTCAGGCTTACAACCACCTGAATGGATTAATTTTGAAAGTAAGCCCAGAGATTAAGTTTGGTGTGGCCACCACCATAAGAAGTTCACATAGCAAGCCCAACATGATTCAAGTTTGAAAGCATTTAATAAATTGGTGGGTGCATAAAAGGTGGTTTTGATGTGTACGAAGGGATTGGAAGAGAAGGAATATGAAAGAAGTAAATTTATTCCACCCATATGAACACATTAAAACCCAATGATGAAACCAATTTATTAGATGCAATGAGATTAAGTTTGGTGTCCCAAGGGACACTCATCAATTGCAATTTAATTGACTCATAATATAGGGAATGTGAAGGATTCTTTTTTGTCATTACTGATGGGGTTTTCGGTTTTCAATTTCAGAAGAGGCAGGACCCACATGATTGATAGTTCATCAAGCAAGGAGTCAAAGTGTACTTGCACTTTGGAACTCAACATCTGAAGAAAGAAAAAAGGTAAGGATTGGCGCCTCACCCCATGCTAGGCGCCACTCCCAAGTGGAAAAATAATTAATTGTGTTTACTTCTCACATTTCCCACCCTCCAGACTACTCTTTCTCTTATAAAAGCCACTTAACCCTCCACTTCCCTCCACACTTCAAACCGAACTTCACACCCAAACCTCTGCACTTCCTCTTCTTTTTGTTCCCTTACTTCTTCCTTTCTTCTACTTGATTAGGGACAATCAAGTCCTAAGTTTAGTGTTGTGGAGCAAACCCTTGCTGTGTGTGCTCTCCATTCTTTACCTCTTCAATTTTTCTTCAACTTTTCAAAATTTTTTCCACTCCCATGGCACTACCAAGAGCTTCCTCATCAAAGAAGAGAAAGACCAAGGAACCAACTTCCAGATCCTCAAGCTACAATGAATACAAGTTTCTCTCATCATTCAACCAAAACCAATTTTATGGTTGAGAGAGTGAGAGGCAAATCATTCCGGAGGTTGGCTTTCAACTTGGGAGGAATGAGCATCCTGAGAACAATAGGGAGATCAACAACAGAGGATGGACACTATTGTGCAACCCACCAAGAAAGGTGCTGGAGAGCTTGGTCAGAGAATTCTATGCCAATGCAGTGCCACAACCAGGGCAACCCTATGACTATCTGAGTTATGTTAGGGGGAAAGCGATTGACTATAGCCCCTCAAACATAGATAGGATGTTGATGGTGAAGCAAACAAGCTCCACCTGGAGCTATGAAGAGAAGATAAAGCAACAAGATCCAGGATTTGATGAGATCCTCAACGAAATATGTGTGCTGAATGTGCAGTGGACCCAACCAACTGAGGAGAAGATATTTGAGCCCCCAAGCTAGAGGGTGGTTGGACTTTGTAAGGTCTCTCAACCCAACATCCAATACTTCTGAGGTGACATTAGAGAGAGCTGTGCTCATATATAGCATAATGAAGGGAGAAAATGTCAATGCTGGGGAGATGATCGCCAACAATATCAATAGGGTGCTGAAAAGCACCAAGGACAGCACAAGGTTGGCCTTCCCAAGTATCATCCAAAGGCTGTGTGATGAAGCTGGGGTCAAGAAGATTATTGATGAAGTGCTGGTGAATCAAGACAAGCCCATAACCTCCAAGAAAATGTCCAAAGTGGTGGCTGTCAACCCACTTCAGAGGGCCAGGGAGCACAGAGCTCATGCTCATATACCACAAGGGCCACCATAACAAGAAGAAGAAGCTGAAGATCAACCACAATACTTAGCACTTCCACCACCACCATACCCACAATTTCCTGAAGGTTTCAACTGGGAGCAATTGCAAGAAGACATACGCCAAATGAGAGGAGATATACACCATCTAAGAGAGGACGTCAACCAACTCAAGGAACAACAACAACATTGGGATCAAGTGCATGAGGATATACAACAACTCCAAGGAAGTATGGAGCACATGAAGGAGCAGCAAGACCAGTTCAACTGGGAAGAGATGCAAGGTAGCCTCAACAAAATAGTGGAGCAAAACAAATGGCATCAGAGGAACCTTGCTGAGTTTAGGCTTCTTTATGATGCTAGAACCATTTCAAGGAGGCAATACGATATCAACACGCAAGCGAAGCTGAATCTCTTGTGTAATATTGTGGCAATCTTGAACCCCGGATACCTAACATTTATGCAAGGAATGGAGGAGTTAAGCACGAGACAAGAGGAAATTCTGGCTAAGCATAAGGAGGATGAAAGAACTTACATGAGAAGGCTAGGATTTTGGAAGCCCAAAGACACAAAGGCACAAGAGGGATCCTCCAAGAAGGATGATGATGACTCCTCCTCCTCTAAGAAGAAAGACAAGGGAAAAGGGCCAATGAACAGAAGTTGCTCAAGGTTGTTGAGTCCCATGGTTGACAATTTAAAACTTTGAATTTCTGTTTGCTAATAGTTGCAATGTTAGGATAGTTTATGTTTAAGTTCTTTATGTTTTGAAGTCTTTTATGAGTCCTTTATGATTTATGCTTTAATTTGAGAAAAGAAAATGTTATTTAAGTCATACTAGCATCAATAAAAGAATAGTTTATTTCCATAAGAGTCTATGGTGAGTTGTTACAAAAACAAGAGTAAAAGAGACTAAGACCAAGTGAGACCATTCAAAATTAAGAGATAAGGAACTAAGTATAGGACCCTGGATGAAATTGAAAGAAAATAAGTCATGGTAAGCAACTAGACTTAGAGGGTATGACAAGTAGAGGCTAAGGATGTCCCTTGAATATCCATAGAACCAAGAAGTAGTAAGCAACAAAGACCCAAGGCTCTGAGCATCAACTACTAGGATGGAAGGAAGCACTAAATAGCTCAAAAGAATTAGAAATCCTAATAGATGCTTGTGGTGAAGATGTGTCAAGAAAAGAGACTTAGGCAAGTAAATTCTTAGGGGTGTTTCAATGCCTAGTACCCTAAAGCCAACTGATTTGGGAGTGCTAATTGAAAGCCTAATTAAAGGGTCATCTTGAGACAAAATATTTAGAGTCATGGTCAATGGAAAAGGAGAACTGAAAATGAAAGAACAATCAAAGAAAAAGAAACAATACTTGTTACTTCAAGGTGACAATCAATAGAAAGGGAGCCTAAGGCAAATACTTGGAAAAATCCTCAAGAGTCTAGGAGTTCATTATGACATCAAATCAATAAGATTCATGCATGAGTTAACACTTAGTCCTATCTTTTGTAGTGAATGCATCTCTCTAAGGTCAAGTTTCAATCTAATTAAAAATTACTCACATTGATTTGCTTGGGACAAGCAAACCTTAAGTTTGGTGTTGTGATGACTTGCATCATTTACCCTTTTTTCTTATCTAAAAAGGACCATAAAAGAGCATAATCTTATTTGATCATTGCAATTCATGAACTAATTGATGAATATTATGGTACATTGCTTTGAAACGGGTTTGTGCTGAATTTCAGGTGAAAAGAGCAACAAAAAGGGAAGAAAACAACAAAATAAAGCTAGGCGTGTGAAACTGGCGTGTCACTTAGAACAAACGCCATGAAAGTATATGGGCATGGCACGCCAGGAGCTGGGCGTGACACGCCAGTTGTATTTTCCAGAAAGGATCCTCAAAGCTTTTACATGGGCGTGGCACGCCAGGAGCCAGGCGTGGCACGCCAGTAATGATTTCCAGAAAGGAATGTTTGGGTTTTAACAAGGGCGTGGCACGCTACCTGCTGGGCGTGGCATGCCAGTATCATTTTCCAGAGAGCAATATTGAAGGCCACAAAAAGGGGCGTGGCACGCCAGTTCATCAATCCAGAAAGGGACAACCACTTGGGCGTGCCACTTGGTATTGAAGGTGTGGCATGCTAGCTCTAGTCATCACTTGGGCGTGCCACTTGAGCATCAAGGCGTGGCATGCCAGTTCAAGTTTCCAGAGAAGAGGTTGAAGACCCAAACACTTGGACATGCCACTTGGTGTCGAAGGCGTGGCACGCCAACTCTAATCCAACACTTGGGCGTGCCACTTGAGGACCTAGGCGTGGAACGCCAAGCTTGAAGGGACACACCAATATGGGCGTGCCACTTGCACATCAGGGCGTGGCACGCCAGTACAACTTTTCAGAGGAGGAGATGGACAGCCAAACACATGGGCATGCCACTTGGTGTCGAAGGCGTGGCACGCCAACTACCATTCTCACTTGGGCATGCCACTTGAGCTTCAAGGCGTGGCATGCCAAGACAAAGAGGCCATGGGCGTGCCACTTGAGTTTTGGGCGTGGCACGCCAACAAAGAAACCAAGCACATAAAAGGGGCATGGCACGGTAAACCCTGGGCGTGCCACGCTAGTTCAACTCTCCAGAGAAGGAACCAAGCACACATGATGGGAGTGGCACGCCAGACCCTGGGCGTGCCACGCTAGTTCAACTCTCCAGAGAGGAGAAGAAGAAGAAAAAGGCCTGGGCGTGCCACTTGGGCTCGAAGGCGTGGCACGCCAGGCTAACCAAGGTTTAGAAAGACCCTGTGCGTCCCACTTGGGCTCGAAGGCGTGGCACGCCAGGCTAACCAACGTTTAAAAAAAACCTGGGCGTGCCACTTGGGCTCGAAGGCGTGGCACGCCAGGGAATTTAATGCATGGAGCGTGCCACTTGGGGAGCTGGGCGTGGCATGCCAAGCCAAAATCAGTGGCTAGGCGTGGCACACCACTCAAGTGCCTGTCACACGCCAAGCCTAGAGAGTCACGTTTTTGGAGTTTCTCTTTCGCTCCAGTTGTAATTTTCTTTTCTCTTTTGTATTTTTCTTAATTCTAGTGCTAGGAGTAGTATAAATAACCCCTGAAAGTACTGAGAAGGGGTTGTTGTGTGGTAGTTTTGTTGAAGTATAGTTAGATTTACTTTTCACATCATCTCTTCCATCTCTTGTACTTTTCTCTTAAGCTATAAGTAGCTAAATTCCCTCTCATTGAGAGAGGGAGCTCTATTGTACTTGATGGATTACTGATAGTGAATTTCTTCTTCTCTTCATCTTCTCTTTGATTTACTAGAAGGAATTTCGCTTTAATGCTAGCGTTCAATCATCTTGGGAAAGAGGTTGAATGCAAAATGGGTTTCATGGGAACCTTGGAAAAGGAAACACGAAACCATGCTTGAAATCCCTTCTCACACTTGAGTAGATCTGTGTTTTGGTGATTGGATATGGTGACATATAATACACCCACTATTTGGATCTATGAGGATGTGTAGTATAATCAGGAACCAAGCATATCTCTCTTCATGAGCAATTAAACCAAGGAATTGGCTGATTATCAAGATTTGAGAGATTGAGTCACCAAGGGATTGGGGCTCAATCAATCATGATTGCCAAGAGGTCAATGAGTTGCATTATTGAAGATGAGATGAGCTGGATTTAATCCAAAGAGAACAACATCTCCTGATCTCAATGAATTTCCCCTATTCTCATCTTCCACATTCTTTATAGCTTTCTTTACATTCTGTTATTCCCCATTCCCATTTACAATTAAGTCATTTATGTTTCTGCACTTTACATTCTTGCCATTTCCTTTTCTGCACTTTACTACTTCTCTTTACTTTTAAGTCATTTACATTCCTGCTCATTTACAATTCTGTAATCACACTCTATATTGCTCAGCCTGACTAATTCACCCATTGATTAAAATTGCTCAAATCTACCAATCTCTGTGGATACGATCCCACTCCTAGTGGGTTATTACTTGATGATATTTTTGGTACGCTTGCCAAAGAACGAATTCATTTTATATGGGGAGTGAAGTCCGGCCATCAAGAGTGCAAGGCCATAACTATAGAGGTTGAGGCCGAATTGGAGGAGAATGGGAAGGCATTGAACGCCAGCAAAGAAGCCTTCACTGGGCGTTCAACACCCACAATGGCAGCAAGCCTGGCGTTAAACGCCAGTGAGGAAGTCCTCACTGGGCGTTTAATGCCCATCCTAGCAGAAAAGCTAGCGTTCAACGCCAGCCAGGGAACACTGGCTGGGCGTTCAACTCCCAAACAGGAAGGCTTTCTGACATTGAACGCCAGTGAGGAACCCCTCACTGGGTGTTCAACGCCCAACCAAGCAGCCATACTGGCACTGAACGCCAGCAAGGACATCCCTGCTGGGCGTTCAACGCCCAGAATGCTAGAGGGACTGACGTTTAACGCCAGTCAGGGTGGACAGCAAGGGCGTTCAATGCCCAATAAGCTGACAGAGCTGGCGTTGAACGCCAGTCACAGCACACCCTTTGGGTGCCTGAATCACACTCAAGAACCTTCTAGCCCAGAACCAAAGGAAACCATAAAGACAATTGAGGTTCCTTTGAATGCACTTCTGCAGTGCATAAGTTCTGATGACTACTCATCCTCGAGTGAGGATGAAGACACTAAGGAAGAGCAAGTTGCTCATTTCCTAGGAGCTCTAATGAAGCTAAATACCAAGTTATTTGGTACAAAGCCTCTGGAGGAAGAACCTCCACTGCTCACCAAAGAACTCCATACTTTGGTTCAGCAAGAGCTACCTCAGAAGCTTCCAGACCCTGGACGCTTTCTGATTCCTTGCACCATAAGCACTATGACTTTTGAAAAGGCTCTATGTGACCTAGGGTCAAGTATCAACCTCATGCCACTCTCGGTAATGGAGAAGCTAGGAATCCTTGAGGTACAAGCTGCACACGTCTCTTTAGAGATGGCAGACAAGACCATGAAGAAGCCATATGGCTTAGTTGAGGATGTCTTGATTAAAGTTGAAAATTGCTACATCCCTGCAAAATTCATTGTCTTGGACATAGGAGAGGATGAAGATGACTGTGTCATCCTTGGAAGACCTTTCCTAGCCACAGCTAATGCTATCATTGATGTAGCTAAGGGAGAACTAACCCTAAAGTTAGGGGAGGATCACATCTTATTCAAGATTCCTCATCCTAATTCTCCCTTTAAAAGAGAGATAACAGTGCAACACCTAGTATGCCAACCCTCTCTTTCTGTGCAGAGCTCTGCAGAGCCCCCAGACATCAATTCTAAGTTTGGTGTTGGGCAGCCCTCAAAAAGCTCTAAGCACAAAGGTACTAAAAAGAAAGTACCTAAAGGCTGGAGGGACAAGAAAGTCCCAACTGAAGGCCTCTCACCTGGCATGAGTTGTCTTCACTAAGAATCTAGTCCTACCACATACAGTGAGCCGCGTGCTATCTCTAGAGCATGCAGAGCTCATTCATGAGAGGATAGGCAGAAAATTCACTGTAAGGGGTGAAAATCTGAGCCCTTACTCACCTCATTAAGGAGCTGAAGGTTAAGCTAGTGACTTTAAAAGAGCGTTTGTTGGGAGGCAACCCAACTTTACTCAACCATTTATTTTATTTTCATTTTGTTTTTCTTTCAGTCTTAGAGTCATGATCATGTGCATCAGTCAAGAGACAGAATTCACAGTAGTGAAAATAGAACACTCTGAAAAGAGTGTTAAAGTTGAACGCCAGTGAGGAAGCCCTCTGGGCGTTCAACGCCCCAAGAGGAAAGCATTGCTGGCGTTGAACGCCAGCCAGGGAGTAGCCCCTGGGCATTCAAACGCCAGTGCAGAGAAGCAAGGAATCTAGAATTCCCTAGCCTCTCAGGAACTGTGGGTCCCACAGAATCTTTTACCTATACCACCCATCCCCACCTACTTTCACACTTCCCATACACACTTCCCCAAACACCTTAGCCCAATCACATCCATACCATTTCCCCAAACCATCATAACTTCAAAAATCAAATTTTCCACGCAAACACCCTATGGCCAAAACCAAGCCCTACCCACTCCTATAAATACCTCTCTCCATTCCCCTTCATACACACACCTCTCATACCTTCTCTACCCCATAAGGCCGAGACCTCTCTCTCCCTCTCCCTCTCTCTATTTTCTTCTTCTTCTCCGTTCATCTATTTTTGCTCGAGGATGAGCAAAATTTTAAGTTTGGTCTTGAAAAATCATAGCTTTTTTCTTTCCATTACCCTTCATGGCACCCAAGGTTGGAGACTCCTCTAAGAAGAGGTAAGGAAAGGTAGTAGCCAATCCTTCCAAATCTTAGGAGATGGAGAGATTCATCACCAAAGCTCATCAAGACCATTTCTATGAAGTAGTGGCTGAGAAGAAAGTGATCCCTGAGGTCCCTTTCATGCTAAAGAAAAATGAGTATCCGAAAATCCAAAGAGAGATCCAGAGAAGAGGTTGGGAAGTCGTAACCAATCCCATCTAAGAGGTTAGGATTCTCATGGTGTAAGAGTTCTATGCTAATGCATAGGTTACCAAAAATCATGACACTAGTGTGAACTCAAATCCAAGGAATTGGATCACCATGGTCCGAGGAAGAATCTTAGATTTCAACCTGGAAAGTGTGAGGTTGGCGTTCAACTTGCCTCTATTGCAAGGAGACCTTCATCCTTACACTAGGAGAGTCAACCATGATCAGAGATTGGATCAAGTGCTCTCAGATATCTGTGTAGAAGGCGCACAGTGAAAAAGGAATTCCCAAGGCAAGCCCATTCAGTTAAGAAGGGTTGACCTAAAGCCCATAGCTAGAGGATGGTTGGAGTTTACCCAAAGATCCATCATCCCTACTAGCAACCGGTCAGAAGTGACTGTTGACAGAGCCATCATAATTCATTGCATCATGATTGGAACTGAGGAGGAAGTTCATGAGGTGATTCCTCAAGAACTATACAAGGTAGCTGAGAAACCTCACACCAATGCAAGATAAGCATTCCCACACCTCATCTGTCACTTATGCAATTCAAGTGGAATTGTCATAAATGGAGATATCTCCATTGGGGAGGATAA
Source organism: Arachis hypogaea (assembly GCF_003086295.3). NCBI lineage: Eukaryota > Viridiplantae > Streptophyta > Magnoliopsida > Fabales > Fabaceae > Arachis > Arachis hypogaea. The sequence continues at coordinate 40,673,984 of NC_092050.1, read as the reverse complement.
GCCCATCACTAAGAAGCGAATGGAGCAAACTAGAAAGCACACACAAGATCCAGTGCATCCGCCTCAGTATGAGATCCCTGAGATGCCTCAAGGGATGTATTTTCCTTCCCAAAGCTATTGGGATCAATGGCAAACTTCTCTTGGAGAATTGAGCACTAACATGGAGCAATTGAGGATGAAGCATCAAGGACATGCCACCACCCTTAATGAAATCAGAGAAGATTAAAGAGCCATAAGGGAAGACCAAAGGGCTATGAGGGAAGAGCAACAAAGGCAAAGGGATGACATCGAAGAGATCAAGCAGCACATTGGATCCTCAAGGAGGAGTACCAGACGCCACCATTAAAGGTGGACTCGTTCTCTTTTTATTCATTTCCTTTATTTTTCTGTTTTCTATCTGTTTTCTTGTCCTAGTTGCATGATCATTTGCATTTGATGTCTTTAAGTTATAAAATGTTCCATATATCTCTCACCTTTCTTAAATAAATTTTTTTATCTGAAAAGAACTGAGAGATGCATGAATTTCAAGTTTAAAATAAGAATAGTTTAATTAGTTTGATGTGGTGTCATTTGCTTTTATTTTCTGAATGTATGATTAAACAGTGCATGTTTGAAGTTGAAATTTATGAATGTTGGCTCTTGAAAGAATAAGAAAAAAGGAAAAATATTATTGATAATCTGAAAAATCTGAAAATTGATTCTTGAAGCAAGAAAAAACAGCAAAAAGCAAAAGAAAAAGTATGTTGCAAAAGAAAAAAATTATATGCATGCAAGAAATAAAAAATGGCGAAAAAGAAAAAGAAAAAAATAAAAAGAAAAATCCATTACTACCCAAAAATGTAGGAAAATGAGGGCAGATTGAAAAAGCCAGTAACCCTTTAAACCAAAATGCAAGGGTAAAAGGGCCCAAGACTTTGAGCATCAATGGATAGGAGGGCCCACAGGAATAAAATCATGGCCTAAGTGGCTAAACCAAGCTGTCCCTAACCATGTGCTTGTGGCGTGAAAGTCTCAAGTGAAAAGCTTGAGACTGAGCGGTTAAAGTCGTGGTCCAAAGCAAAAAGAGTGTGCGTAAGAACTCTGGACACCTCTATCTGGAGACTCTAGCAAAGCTGAGTCACAATCTGAAAAGGTTCTCCCAGGTAAAGTGTCTGTGGCATGAATGTATCCGGTGGTAATACTAGAAAACAGAGTGCTTAGGATCACAGCCAAGACTCTAAAAAGATGTGTTCAAGAATCAAAATAAGCTTAACTAAGAGAGTCAATAATATCATCTGGATTTTAAGTTCCTAAGGATGCCAACATCTCTGGGTTTCAATGGATAGTGAGATGCCAAAACTATTCAAAAACAAAAAGCTACTAAGTCCCACTCATCTAATTTTAACTAAGCTTCATTTGAAACTTAAAAATTTATTGCATCTTAATTTTCTTTTATCCTACTATGTTTTTAGTTTCTTGGGGACAAGCAATAGTTTAAGTTTGGTGTTGTGATGAGCGGATATTTTATACACTTTTTGACATCATTTTCATATAGTTTTTAGTAGTTTTTGTTTAGTTTTTATTGAGTTTTTATAGGTTTTAGTGTTAAATTCACATTTTTAGATTTTACTATGAGCTTTTGTGTTTTTGGGCAATTTCAAGTATTTTCTGGCTGCAATTGAGGAGTTGGAGCAAAAGTCTGATTCAGAGACAGAGAAAGCACTGCAGATGCTATTTGGATCTGACCTTCCTGCATTTGGAAGAGCTTTTTTGGAGCTACAAAAGTCCAAATGGAGCGCGCTCAACGGCTTTGAAAATCTGAATTCCAGAGCTTTCCAGAAATATATAATAATAGTCTATACTTTGCTTCGGATTAGAATGCCCAAAACTGGCGTCCAACGCCAGCTTCCTGCCGTCCAGCTCCCAAAGAGCAGAGACCAATGTACAAATGCCCAAAAAGGACCCCTTAGCTGGTGTTCCACACCCAAGAGACCTCATAGCACGTGGATCTCATCAAAGCTCAGCCCAAACACTCACCAAATAGGCTCCAGAAGTGGATTTTAGCACTAAATAGATTGTTTTACCCTTACTAGTCATTTGTTTAGTATTTAAGGAATTTTATCTATGTAATTCAGACAATCTTTGATTTATGAGAGACCTTATTCAATTCCTTTGAGCATCATACATGTTTTACCATTGTTTTTACTTTAGTATGAGTTTCTAAACCTCCTAGGTTGAGGGGAGGAGCCCTGCTAAGTCCTATGAATTAATAAAAGTATTACTGTTTCTTCTTCGATCTGTGTTTGATCTATCTCTAAGATGTATGTCCGATCTTCATCGTAGTGAATAGGATGATCTAACCAATTAGCTCTGTTCATCACATTAAGATGAACGTGCCTGACAAACACCCGCGTCTACTTGGGTTCGTGTGAATACTTGGCTAAAAAGCACGAGCCAACAGCTATGTTTATATATCTCTCAAACGGTTAATCCATGATTTCAATGTGGACTTCTCGAGACACCAAATCAGCCAATTTTCGGGGAGATTAGGGTCTCCGTGGTATAGGCAAGAATCCAAAGAAGCAGCATTCTCTGATCCGGAAGATTCGACCTTGTATGTGGCCTTTTGGGTAGGATTTCCAAGAGAATGACTTGCTAAGAGCTTCACCCTTTGTCAGATTGAATGACCACGAGTAATGGCGTTTGACCTGTAGCAGAGGAGATCAATGACCACGGACAATGGCTTTGATCACTTACAGCCTGCCATAGAGGAAGATCATTCACAAGCAAGGAAGACAGTAATACCAGAGTTCATTCAGAAAGACAAAGCAACTCCAACTCTCAACTCTATTCCTATTAAATATCTTTATTAGTTATATGTTTTCATAGTTTCATGATACTTTATCCAACTCCTTCTGATTCCACCTAACTAAGACCTGCAAGACAACCATTGCTTGCTTCAAGCCACAATCCTCGTGGGATCGACCCTAACTCGCTCAGGTATTACTTGGATGACCCAGTGCACTTACTGGTATTACTGTTGTACAAACAGTATGGGGTTTACGTACACACGCACCAGCAGCAGCAGTGATGACGTCAGAAGTTAGGCAACAGCGCAGTGGCTTCGTCGACGACGCAGACCTTCGGCAGTGACCAGGGACGTGGCAACAACACACAGCAACAACTCGTCTTCCTCGCGTGACACATCCCTCTCCTTGATGGTGATGCGGGTGACAGTTGCAGCAGGACGCGGCGGCGAGCTGGGCATGACGGGGTGCGGTGGCGGCACAGCTCCCTCCCTTCTTCTCCCTTTTTCTCTGTTCTCTCTTTTCCTTTTCTTCCTTTCCTTTGTTTTTTTTTTCGTGTGTGTGTGTAACAAAGGGGATGGGGGTGTGGCTAGGGTTTAAGGAAAAGTGTGTGTGTTGTGTTAGTGTTAAGTTAGGGTAAAAATTAGGTATAAAGAAAGTTTGGTAATTTTAATAAAATTAAGAGTAATAGAGAAATTTAAAACCAATTTTAATCCAATACTAATATTTATAAAATACTATTTAATAATTAACTTACAAATTATTTTTAAATAAATAATCTAATTTAATAATTAGAGATAATCAGATTAATTTTCTTTAAAATCATAAAAATAAATTTAAAAATCTAAATATTCAAATTAAAGGATAAAAAATCCTCATTATTTTTCAATCACTAAAGCTTTAAATCAATAATAAGAAAATACCCAATTTAATATAAAAATTTTTGAAAATATATTCTCGAATAAATAAAATAAATCATAAATAATTTATTATTTAATTTTTCAAAAATATAGGGTCTTACATGGTCCATTTAAACAATGACTAGATTGTAAACATTAGGTGATGCCATATCAAAAAAAATTTAATGATGAATGGTTTAATACTCTCCAGTTCAGCAATTGCATTGAAAATTTGGATAAATTCAATTAAATGAAGGATCATAAATGATTCACAAAATTAAGATGTTGAACAATACATCAAACAGACCAATTTTCTCTCTGGTAAATCTAAAATAAGTTGTATGGTTTATTGTTTCTGTTGATGTAGGTACCTAAAAACTGACTTTATCTTTGATTTTCTTGGATGTATGCCTTGGGATATCATATTCAAGGCTATACTTCTTTCCCCAACCCAAATTTCACTTAGTTAGCTACACCAGGAAAAGACAGGTCCCTAAACTATGCCTTAATGCTTGAAACTGATAAAGATGAAAGGCCTCACACGTTTATTTGGTTAAATAGTTTATCTCCTAATAGTAATATTATAATTTCATAGACTAATTAATTTTAGCATATCAATTTCTACAAAATTTGAGGGCCAAAGTGTAACACAACAAACAAATTTGCATACATTAAAACAAAGAAACAGAGAATAAAAAGGAGTACTTTCTTGTGTTATGGTGAAGGTTGAGCGTCAATGAGGGTTACGAGAGACAGCGACAGGTGCCGATGAGGGGGGAGCCTTGGAGGGAGAAGAGACGATTGAAGGAGAGGCAGCAATGGGATAGGAGTGAAAGAGTTTGCCGCACCGAGGTAGGGTTTATGAGAGAGAATGAGCACCGAAGAAGGCCTTGCGAGCAAGAGTGCGTGCCAATAGAGGGCGCGCCGATGGAGGCAGCACCGATGGAGGGTTGTGAGAGAGGGTTAAAGGGAGGTTGAGCAACGAGGATTGGAGGGAGCGCTGGCGCATTCGGGTTGAATGAAGAAGGTTGTGATAAGCTCTGTGAACAAGAAGGTTGTGATAATGAGCTCTAGGTTTTTTCTCTTCCCAGTGATGAAGAAGGTTCATGGTGGTTGAATGAATGAAGAGGTTTTTTCTGAGTTGAAGGAAGAGTGAATATAGATTATTTTTCTTTGAGGTTTTTTTAAGGTTTTTCTTTAGTGACAAAACATTAAAAGTGTATTGGAGAAAAAATTGGTGGAAAATCTAAATTTTTCGTGGGAACTTTGTTACTGTGCTTTTTTAGGGTTCCCAAATAATTAGAGGATATGGGCATGCTTGAAAAACGGTATTGATGAGCGGATAATTTATACGCTTTTTGGCATTGTTTTTAGTATGTTTGTAGTAGGATCTAGTTACTTTTAGGGACGTTTTCATTAGTTTTTATGTTAAATTCACATTTCTGGACTTTACTATGAGTTTGTGTATTTTTCTGTGATTTCAGGTATTTTCTGACTGAAATTGAGGGACTTGAGCAAAAATCAGATTCAGAGGTTAAAGAAGGACTGCTGATGCTGTTGGATTCTGACCTCCCTACACTCAAAGTGGATTTTCTGGAGCTACAGAACTCGAAATGGCGCGCTTCTAATTGCGTTGGAAAGTAGACATCCAGGGCTTTCCAGAAATATATAATAGTTCATACTTTGGCCAAGAATAGACGACGCAAACTGGCGTTCGACGCCAGCTCTCTGCCCAATTCTGGCGTCCAGCGCCAGAAAAGGATCCAAAACCAGAGTTGAACGCCCAAACTGGCACAAATGCTGGCGTTCAACTCCAAGAAGGACCTCTACACGTGCAACACTCAAGCTCAGCCCAAGAACACACCAAGCCGGAAGTGGATTTATGCATCAATTACTTCCTTCTGTAAACCCTAGTAGCTAGTTTATTATAAATAGGACCTTTTACTATTGTATTAGACATCTTTGGTCTCAGTTTTAATCCATTGTTCATCTTAGGAGACTATTGATCACGTTTTGAGGGCTGGCTTCTCGGCCATGCCTGGACCTTTCACTTATGTATTTCCAACGGTAGAGTTTCTGCACTCCATAGATTAAGGTGTGGAGCTCTGCTGTTCCTCAAAGATTAATGCAAAGTACTATTGTTTTCTATTCAATTCATATTATTTTGCTTCTAAGATATTCATTCGCACTTCAACCTGAATGTGATGAACGTGACAATCATCATCATTCCCTATGAACGCGTGCTTGACAACCACTTCCGTTCTACATTAGATTGAATGAGTATCTCTTAGATCTCTTAATCGGAATCTTCGTGGTGTAAGCTAGAATGATGGCGGCATTCAAGAGAATCTGGAAAGTCTACACCTTGTCTGTGGTATTCCGAGTAGGATTCAATGACTGAATGACTGTGACGAGCTTCAAACTCGTGATTGCTGGGCGTAGTGACAGACGCAAAAGGATAGTAAATCCTATTCCAGCATGATCGAGAACCGACAGATGAATAGCCGTGCCGTGACAGGGTGCGTTGACCATTTTCACTGAGAGGATAGGATGTAACCATTGACAAGGGTGATGCCTCCAGACGATTAGCCGTGCCGTGACAGGCATTTGGATCATTTTCCCGAGAGAAGACCGAAAGTAGCCATTGACAATGGTGATGCATTACATAAAGCCAGCCATGGAAAGGAGTAAGACTGATTGGATGAAGATAGCAGGAAAGCAGAGGTTCAGAGGAACGAAAGCATCTCTATTCGCCTATCTGAAATTCTCACCAATGATTTACATAAGTATTTCTATCACTATTTTATTAATTATTTTCGAAAACCCCATTACTATTTTATATCCGCCTGACTGAGATTTACAAGGTGACCATAGCTTGCTTCATACCAACAATCTCCGTGGGATTCGACCCTTACTCACGTAAGGTATTACTTGGACGACCCAGTGCACTTGCTGGTTAGTTGTGCGAAGTTGTGAACCATGGTATTGGCATCATGTTTTTGGCGCCATTACCAGGGAAAGAAAGAGCGATGAATTTTACATAATCAAAGTGTAAAAAAATCTAGCCACGTTTCAAAAGCATGCCTATTTTTCTCTATGGCCAGGATTTGGTAAGTGTAATATCTAAAATGTGGCTAAATCACTAATCAATTGTCACCCTCATAAAGGGTGACCATCGACCCCTTTCAGCCACACTTTTGAAGCATGGCAAGAAAAAAGCGTGACAACAGGGCATTTTTCTTGTACTGATAGCTGACATAGTTAACAGCTGGAGCCTCAGGAGGTTTCCTATCTAGAGATTCTGTTAAATAGAGGTTAGTGTGGGATGGAAGTGACTGGTATGTTTTACATTTACAGGTTTAATTAGTTTTATAGTATAACATGCATATATAGTGAAAAAATATTTGCTTAATGATAGTTAGGACCCTCTAAGATTGGGGATAGAGAGGATTAGTTTGGTTTTCAAGAACCACTATAGGTGGTTCATACCCAAATTTAGTATGGCTCCAAATGCCATCTTCAATCTTTGGTGGTAACTTTTTAAGGTAATTAAGTATTTTTTTTAGACTTCAAATTATAAACTTATATTGATAATCTGATTCACTTGTGTTTGGTATTGTATCACCACTTTGAATTTGTCCACAGGGTGGAGCAGAAGATGTACAATGCCTAGCGGGTAAGGGCCGCCACGCACCTCCAGTAGATGCTAGCAGATATTCGCAGCAACGATGCTCCTACAAATTGGATCTCGGATGATATACTTGCCTAGCTAAAAGAGTACTAAAACACAAAGGATTACTAAGGGATCTAGGCTAAGGCCCGAGCCAGTCAATAATTTAAGACCGATGGATCCATGCACACCGGATGGTCCACCACCTACAGGGAGATCGAGAAGAAGATGGTTCTTATCATTTAAAGTTTTAATTGTTTATTTAACTTGTTTATTTTATTATTAATAAAGTTGAAACTAATATAATGACTTCTTGAAATTCTAAACCCTACGAATAGGAAATCGAATTGGGTCACAAACCTCGTCAGAGCGAGGTCTTTTAGAGGACGAACACAAGGAAGGAAGACCGTACGAAGTGGGTTGAGAAGTAGTCTAAAGACGCTTCTGTCAGTTCAGCAAACCCAAATATATCTCAATAAATTATATTCGTTTGTTTATTTAACTCTATGTTTATCAATTTTATTCGATTTCAAATTGAGTTTGATATTGGCTAGTAAGGACCCATGAAGAGCATGCGACTCAGATCGTACAAGGGGCCCTGAGCGCCCCCATACCTAAGGATGAGATATGGAGGCAAACAGTCGGCAGCCACAGGCGGGAGATGGTTTTCAACATGGGACATCAATCCACCACGATTACTCCACGATTCTCTGATATTGAGTTTACTGCCAGCGGAGTTGTGGATATCAGGGAGCAAGTTACCCTACCCAATAGGGAGTTGTAATAGGACATGGAGCGAGAGTTACAGTGACATCGGACAAGATACTAGAGCTAGAGGAACGGTACCAGCAAGAGCGGGACGCATGGAAGCAAGCTCATTAGAGATAGGGGGATCAAGAGCCTCTAGGAGATCATCCTCCACTAACAATCCAATTTAGACCAGTGGAAGAATACAGTTACAAACATGTACTCTTTCAAGCGAGAGAAGTTGGAGAGCAACTTGTACAACAATGCAACAGCTATGCTACCTTTTCTGCTGCCTAGACATTCTCTAGCATCATCTGGTTCTTTGCTACCAATGCCACCAACCTCATTAGGTGTTTATATATAGTGTATTTGTATTTTTATTTTTGATAATATTTTTGTATTTTTCTTATTTTGATGTATCTTAATTTCAAATAATCTTGTGAATTTACTATTTGTATAATTTCAGTTTGAATAAAAACTATTTTATATCATTTACTGGCTGTATTGAAATTTAATTGTAAACATATATTCTAATAATGTATGTATATATATTATTTACATTATAGAAAATTAAAAAAATATATATTTTAGACTTTTACCGACAACGATTAATATTGGATTAATATTTTATTATTTTTTTCTAATGACATTATTATCGACAACCGTCGATACATTAAAAATAAATATTTTCCACGCTTTATTTTACTAATACCGTCGATAATATTAAATTAATATTACCAATAACTATTGATTGTTGGTAATATTGATCGGAATTTACTAATTATAATTTCTCCGACAATCTTTTACTGACGATTAGATTGTCGGTGAAATATCCGATTCTTGTAGATCCTAATATATGCTTATAGTAACATTTTTTAATTATATATAATTGTTTTCTATTGAAGGCAACTAAAGATTGTGTTGTAATGACATTGAAAAAATCGGAGAAAATTCATGGATGGGCAAGCACGATGCACGTTTACATATTATGTTTAATGTTTCCTTTTTGTAATTAATGAGATTGGAAAATGATAATAATATGCTATGTTGATTCTTCTAAATTTTTAATTTGTCCTACTTAAATATTGTTTTTAAACGAAAAATAGTTAGTAGTGTAATGTAATTTTAATATTTATATATGCGCTTTTTAAAAAAATAATATTATTAAATTTGTAAAAGTTTAAAACTTTCATAGCACAACAAATTATTTGTAAATTGAAAATTTTTTTGTGAGAATTTTAAAATGTGGCAAACATTGACAAAAAAACTGCCACAAAATGGCAGCATAACCTCCCTTCCCCAAAGGAATTAAAAATGTCACTAAATGGAATAGTAGTGATAGTGAAAAATCATCACAAAAGAAAATTCTTAGCATCTCAAATTTTAGAGATTTTTAGAACCGCTAAAATTCATTTTGTAAAAATTTAAACCACTACAGATAAAAAAGAAAACGCCAAAAAAACGAAAACCTTGTAGTGATGGTTAAGATTTTAATCAATTCGCTTATTAATATAATTTTAACAAATTTAATTTGTCGTTAACCCAAATGTACATAAAATCAGCCAGGAAAGACGTGCTTTGTTACAGTGAAATGGATTTTGATGCCCCGACAAACATGTATAACGACTAACGAGATAACACATGCATATGGTATTGGTGTGCTAACTGCTATATACCCACCAGATTGGAGAATATATGGAACTTTGTGTATATAAAGTATAAAACACATTGAGGTTAATTTTGTTAAGTCAAGGTATAATTTATTTATACAATTCACCTAACCCTCCCAAAAAAGGTTAGTTTTGATTAATTCATAGTATAGTTTTTTTATACAATTATTAATTATATTCTTTTTTATTTTTTTTACGTGTTTGAGCTTAAAAAATAACTATTTTTATGATGTGATTTATGTAAAAATTCAGCTAATTCTCAAAAAAAAGTTTTTTATATGAGAAAATATATTAGAGATATAATATCTATTTTTTTTTATTAGTTTAAGTTTGGAGATTAAATATTTTATAATATAATATTAAAATTTTTATGAGCTAAAGATATAGTTTAAAGTTCGATTCTTATTACTTTAAAAAAAAGAAAATCTTTGTAAAAATTTGTGCAAATGCAAAAAAGAAGTTCTTGCATAAGAAAAATTTTAGAGATATAATAGTTTATGTAATAATTTTCTATTAGTGATATAATTATTCATGTGTTTTTGTCTATCTACTTAAATTTTAAAAAAAATAATTTCATAATATAATATGAAAATTTTCATGACCTAAAATTTCGAACCTTGTTAATCATATAAAAAAAATTTTAGCATAAACAAAAGCAAATATTCAAACAAATTAAAAAAAAAGTGGCCTTCTAATAAGAGGAAACATATTAAAGATATATATAATCATCTATACACCTTTTTCTATTAACTTAAATTTTGGGAGAAGTAATATTAATATTATAGCACCTTCTTCTATACACGTCTTGTTATGCATAAATATCTTTTGATATTGTGTCATGAAACAATTTGTTTTAAAAATTTAATTTAATAAAAAAAATATATAATTAAATAATTATATCTCTAACCATGAATTAAAATATCTAAAAATTAAGAATTAAATATAAAATTATTTGTTAAAATATTCTCTTAATAAGTATGGCTAACTTATTACGTTAAAGTTTAAATTATTTATTTTAATTAATATTCATAAAAGAATTCAAGTAAAAACGTAATTAAGATTATATCGAAATCTGACATTTATTTGATGAAAGTATTTAGAATTTTTCACAATTATTCCTTCCCCTTTAAATAAGTCTTCAAAACTAATTGTACAGAAATATAAATTAAAAATATTCTAATTTCAAATTTTTTATCATGCACTAATGGAAAACTTCAGTTAAATAAAATAAAAAGTAATATTGTATCATTTTTTATGAAGTGCAAAATTGTTATTCCATAACTCTTAATCATCACTCATTATCCTTTTCAATTATATCCTCTTCCTTTTCTTTATTTATTTTATAAGAATTATACTAATATAGATAAAGTGGAGGCAAACCTCATTTACATTAATAGAAATATATAATTACGCAGCAAATTGTGGATATACGTGTTAGTTATTAGGAGAGACTGGTCAACAATTTCACCTCTGCAAATTGAGGAGTTATATGACAAATGAAGACAAAATAAACGAAAAGAACAAATTGAGGTCAGTGTTAAGTGCTTGGTAGAGAGGGAAGCATGGCCACTTGTTTGAAGTTTCATGCTCCCAAGTGCACTTGAAGCATAGCAGCAGCACCAACCTCAAGGGGTTACAGTAATTAACATTATTATTATTATTATTATTATTATTATTATTTATCTTATTTAAAGTCTACTCCATAGTTAAAGTTGACATTTTCTCAAACACTTGGAGAACAAGAATGAAAGACATTGTGAAATTGAGAAGAAAATTCAAATCAAAGATATCCACTACAAGAAATTAACAACAATCAAACAATTGACAAAAATGAACATGAAATTCTTCAATGCATTAATAGAAATCAAAGTAACAAAATCCAAATCTAAGATCCAAAGTAACTTGAGCAACAAGAACACTAAATTAAGAGTAGAACTTTTTGTATCAAAAAATTGGTTTTTATACTAAAAATTGATTTTTATACTGTATTATCTGTATTTTGAGTTCTTTTAATTTTATTGTTTTAATATATTAAACGTATTTATTTATTTTTTACTTCAATTAGAAGTTATCAGAATTATTTAAAAAATCCAAATTATTATTATTATTATTAAAATTGATATAAATTCTTATATTATTAGATAAAATATAAAAATCATCTCAGATAAGTTTAGTTTGTTACATTCATCGTACAAAATATCCTAAAAACACAAAATATTTTCTCTTTATGAAAATAGCAACGGAAGAAATTTCTTCACATATGTACGTCTAAATAATATTTTATTGATCTACTAATTTAAAAACTTGAAATTTTAAGGATAAAATCATAATTGAGGGGAACGACTGATTGTTGGATCTAAAGAATGTTATCGTCTCTTTTCTGTTGCCTACTACTATATTTCTAATTTGGATTTGAATATTTTAAAATAAAATATAGAATATGATGGTAAAATATAAAATAAGAATTAAATATTATTGAGTCAAAGATTTTTATGATTATATGTAGGACTCATTAAATTATCTAACAGCTCTCACCATTTAATTTTACACTTTAATTTTATAAATTGTGATTTTAAATAAGTTTTATAAAATTTGTAATTATATATTGCAAAATAATTAATTATTTTTGGCTCTCTCTTGAAACATTTTTTTCTTTTTAGAATTAATTAATATATACAATGCTATACCAAAGTACTTCACTAGGTGTTTTGTTGTGATTTCGCATTATAATTGATAAATGGTTTTGAAACTCCTAATTCATAATGCATAAGGGAAAAAAAAAGCCTTAGCTTTAAAATCTATTGAAATGAAATTTAATTTTCAAACCATTATTAACAAAAGCAATAAATGCTATATACAGATATAGGTAAAATGCCTAATCTGAGAGTTCAGATATATTTGTATTTAAAATAATATAACTTAGAATAAAATTTGTTAACGAATTGATTAAAAAGGGAAAAAAAGAAAAAAGAAAAAGATAAAAACATTAAATGGAGCATGATTCCAAGTGACAAGAGAGTAGTAAGATAACATGGGCTTGCGTGCTTAGACTGACACATAGAGGTCCCGCGTCGTTGGGTCACATATACTAAACCAAGCACATTTTATTTGCCCCTTAGCTTAACCCATCCCAATAATATTTACAATTATTTTACGATCCATCAACTCACCACTTTAAAATATATTGTAAAATTATATAAATTAATTTAATAACTGATTATATATATTAATATTTATTATGACAGAAATCATTGTATTCACCTTTTTATTAAATTAAATTGCAACGTATATTCTGTTTTTTATTTCCTTTAAATTATCCACAATATTTGTTACTTTCATAATTTTTTTATTGTTTATTATGAAAATAATAGTAAAGAACATATATAATTTTAAAGGTAAAAAATATTATTATTGGTTCTTGTTTCGCGGGAATTATTATTATTGTAGGTGTCAGCAGCTAAGGTATTGCAAGAGACTTGCAACTACATCAAGAACTTGCACAGAGAAGTTGATGATCTAAGTGACCGATTGTCAGAGCTTTTGGCCAACACAGACTCCAACAGTGCTCAAGCAGCCATTATTAGGAGCTTACTTATGTAATAATCTAATATCATATAAATATATTTATATATATATATATATATATATATATATATATATATATATGTGTAGTGTGCATGTATGTCCATCATGTCTCGGATGTCTCACTTTATTTATTATTAAATTAAAATTATATATTATATGCTCTTCTCTGGGTAGGGTTTGGTTTGTAGACCAAGGCAATGGGCTATTCCATACATGGGCTCCATATGTTAGTCTCTGATTATTAGTTTCAGTGTGACACCTTGTAATCATCTTTATCTTCATCTTCACCAGCTCTCTAGCCGTAAATAAACGGACTTCATCTTTGTTGTTACTCAGATTCTATTCTTATGTGAATCAAATATACTCAGGAGAAGGTCGAAATTGAAATGATGGTATTTTAATTTTCTAGAATCAAACTTATTTAGAAATAGCTTTTCAAACTTTAAACCAAATATTGGAATATGCTATTTCTATTTTAAAATTCCTAAGAATTATTTATAATTCTCCTATTCACACGTCCTAAGAAGTATATAACAAAAGTACAACTAAATAAGTTTGGGCTATTTAAATGCTTGAAAGAAAACTAATGTGAAGACAATCAAGTTGGGTGCTCGAGTTGTAGTTCATTCGTCGACTTAATCAAATGTCAAGAATTCGAATTTTGCTTTGTGCATACAATAATTTATTGGCTAACAATAAACTCTTAAATGAAGTAGTCTTTACTCTATCTTATTAAGATACCCTGAAAAATCAAAAAAAGATATGCTAACGTGACAAAATTTCCAAACCCCAACAGATATTGTCATTCAAACGTGTAGAGAGCAATATAAACTTGCTCAGTTTGTTCGGAAACTAATAAATTATCAGCATTTTGATCATTTAAAAGATAAATTGAAGATATGTATTTGAGTTAATCAAATCAAATATCTACTATCAGAAATACTAGAAGCCTAACAAATTGTTAGCAGTTAGGCAATAACTTTTAAAAGTGTAAATTAAAATTATTATTAAATTGTTAGACTAAAAATTTAAACTAATAACAAAAAAATATCGACTAAAAAAATAAATTCTCCTGCTCCTTAATCTTTTGTGAATCTACTATTACATTTATATATATATGAAGATAGATTCAAAGTTGGGGTTTGACCATGGTAAAATCTAGCTATATCTTAATAATGAGAGAAACTTTACGGTTTTTGTGTGGACCCTAATACACAAAGGGGTCAAGATTGAAGTTGACAGTGGCTCTTACATGTGACATTACCCCACACCATTTCGGTTATTTGTTCTGCCCAACCCGTGATATTAATGTTGGTATTAGGACCACAATATAAAATAACTAACTCATCACCGGGCCTTGGCGTTCGCCATTATATTTGCAGCATTTGACGGATCAGATTTATTCCTCTTGTTTTCAGATACTCCCTTCCCTTCAAAATAACTATCGCTTTCGTTTTTTCAGGTTTACTCAAATTTTAAAACTGATGGAGTATATATATAAGTTTACTTTTTTTAATTAGTATTTTCATATTTACGTAAAAAATAATTTTATTTACTTATATATATATATATATATATATATATATATATATATATATATATATATATATATATATGTATGTTATTAGATGTTTACGTACTTTTTTTTATATTGAATATACAATAATATTAGGGATGTCAATTAGGGTACACATAATTTGTTTTAAATGAAAAAAAAAAAAAAACATGTTATAGCAATGATATATGAACACATTTTCTTAGTGTCGAAGTATGGGCATCATTTTACTTTGAAATATATATAAATTGGAACTCTCTCATGCATTTTTATAGATATCAAATGATAATTAAAAAAAAAAAACTCCTGGTCTGGTTAAGTATATCATTATTATTTAATTTCTATGTTAAATAATAAGACAAGAATTTTGTTAGGTAGACAAGAATTTTGTAAACAATGTGAATAATAGATTTTAAAATTAGTCCAATAAAATAAAAATACACTACATTTTTAAATTATCCATCTAAATCTTAATATTAAGATAATCATCCGCACATATAGTGAATTGAACATACAATATATCCATTATTCACATCGTTTAGTATTTTTATTGTGTACCTATACTTTTCTATAAGAGAATTATTGATTACTTTATTGTTATCTCATCATTTCATCTTATAATTATCTTTTTATTATATTACTTTACTATTTATATTTATTTTACGTGTTCATGAAGATATTTAATATATAATAAAACATTATTTAAAATGTTTATAATAAGTCAGGTAAAAAAAACATAAAAAGTAAATTATAATTAAATATCTTTAAAGCACTTATAAAAATCCTCCAAAATTATTCAAGTAATACAATATTTCACCATTTGCTATGCTTTTGGCTATAATTTAGCCTAACTCATATATAACACACATGGTACTATCTATTTCTTATTGAATTTAGTGCAATAAATGAAATGTATCCATCCCAACATCCAATTACATTGAAAGTCTATAGTATAGGAGCCGGTTTTCAAGCTAACGGTTGTAGCGTTAAGACTTTGCTTTTTGTTTTTTTAATTTGTGGTAATCTTAGTATAGTAGGGTGAAAAGAAATTAACAAAAGGGAAGGACCCACTAACCTGCAAGTACCATTCTCATGCATTGCGTGGTAGGGAAATGCTGTTTCAACTTGTCTCCCGCCCTCCATAAACAGAACTTCATATATAGTCCAAATTTATTATATTATAGGACTACATATAATTTAGCTACCGAGAAATTGTGTGTCATTCAATAATAATCATTCTAATTATATACTATCTCGATCGGATCATGAAGTACTCTATGTCTTTTAAAGTTAAGATTTTTGTTTAATAATAATATTATTTTTTAACCAATTTAAATTAGTCAAGTGGTTAATTTACTTATCCATTTAAATAAGTATACATTAGAAGTCTCGAATTGTTTTATATATGTAATAGTTCATTGATTAGTGCTAGACTCTAAAATAGAATTTTAATTTACGGCAAATTAAAATTTAACTTATCAAGTCTAAAGATAGCTTGCGAAACAGGCTTTTTTCTTTTAAATAAAAAATTAATTATTTACCAGTCTAAATACTGATATAGAAATATATCATTTGATACATTTAGTTGTATCTTCGCAGTTAAGAAAAACAAAAATAAAAGACTGTATTTTTTGCACATTTAGACTGAGAAAAACAAGATAAAATTATCAACTATTTTCGTACACCTAAACTGCAAAAATGTGAAAGAAAAGGCTTTCCTGCTCTAGGATTCCATGCCTGCGAAAACAAGTTGCTTTTAGATTTTGGCTATTTATTGTATTTTTTCATCGTTAATATGTATAAAGCAACATCTTATTCACTCGAGACATTTCAAGATGACTCTCTTAATTTTTTTTCTTTTTGTAATTTATATTTTTATACCACATGTCAAATATAAAAATTTTCAATTGATTTGATCTAAATTCCAATGAAAAAAATGATTTTGATTGTTAAGTTTGATTGTTAAATACATCGTTAAGGTGTACTGTTAATTATTTTTTATTTACTATTACTTTAAGGGTTATCCATTGATCAAGTTGTGTTAATTATTTTACAATTTTAGGAGAAACTGACATGATTTTTGTTTATATTTCTGCTACTTCTGTTGATATATGTACTAAAATTTTAAAAGATAACTAGTTATTCATAAGTAATAGTAAATTGATCAAATTATTTGTTACCGGGCAATGCATTGCTGTTGAAGGCACATAATAACAAGTTGCATGACATAATAGTAATGGGCAACATTTTGAGCTAGGTACGTAGAACTGCAGGGTCTACAAGTGAGTGGATGGAGAAAATTCTGCATGCTATCAGATAAGTTGCGGTTATAACAGTTTAAGAGTCACGCGTTGCTATTAGAACAGTTTAGCACAACAAACTTATTGGATTCACTAAATGCTTCAGCACCTTGTTACTGTAAGCAAAGTCTTGGATTTTAGTTTAGTAAATACAGATATTGCCTAGAGCTTTATGCCTCCGCCTATAGCAAAGTCAACTCCAATTGGGCAATTGGTACACATAAATATTATTCATGGTTTTGAAAAACTAAAAAAAATTAACTAATTAAATGAGCTAGGTTCCTCCGGTTAAACAAAATTAAATTAACATTTTCTGATGACCGATGCAAGATTTAAGCACGGCAATGCTAACTTAAAAGATATATATTAACTCGATATATATAAAATTAAGTTAGACTAATAAAATTACTCATAAACTATATATTTTGGATAATTTTATTGAGCTAATTAAAATTTTTATGAATATTAAATTAATTGATTTTTTTATAGTAAAAATTTACAGTACTCTGATCAAACAATGAATGGATAGCAACATCCTATTTTTTGTCAAATATTTTTTTATTTTTGAAAAGCCCGGTTTTTATGGATCCATGAAAATCTCCCTCATTCAACAGGGCCGCTCTCCACAAAGTCTCTGAAAACAAAAAACAAAAGATAAAAAAAAAAGTTAAGATAAAAAAGAGAGACTCACCAGGTCCAAGAAAAACAGAGAGACTCACCCAAAAATAAAAAATGAGAGAGGTCCACTACTCTCACTGAATAATTCGACCAAAAATTATAAAAATAAATAAACGAAATCTGGAAATAAATAGATAAATGAATAAAAGAATACTGGATTTTTTTTAAATAGAATACTGGATTATTAATAATACTTAAAACTATATATATATATATAATAAATAAACATGTATCATTAAAGTTTATTCTGTTAATATAATTAAACCAAAAAGAAAGAATTAACATCATCTTTATATAACAGAAAATTATTTTAGAATACCAATTTAATTTTTTGTTTTAAACTGATATTTTAAAAGTAATAAATAAATCTATTATCTATTATATATTATTAATTTTATAACTAAAATGTGTCATATGTCACATTATTATTGTAACATCCTACCACATAGAACTTTACGACTAGGTTGTAAATCAAAGGTGGTAAGGCGCTACGAAGTCTAAAAACAAAATATATAGATATAAATATAGCAATGATGATATAACTAGGAGCCTTGAAAGAAGAAGCTAAGCAAACACGGAAATAGAAAAGTGTGTCACACTCGAACGGACAAGCATAAAACGGAAAGACAAGATCAAAAGGAGGATATAAACATAAGCTACAAATCAGAGTTCCAAAATACAGGTATCAAGCTCCAGACTCGACCTGCAAAGGTAAAACCGGCCGAAGTATATATATATATATATATACCCAAAGTTATCTCAAAACATAAATGAAACACCTGTTTCTCCAAAAGTAACCTCTAAGAGGACAAACACACATAAGTATATAGAATGGAGAATAAACTATACATATACACAACCAGTACAAACACACAAGCCCCCAAAAGTACAATTCTTCGCTTGCATAGGAAGTCTCAAGATGCTCAACAAGATACCACTCGACCGGCATCTGAAAAACAATAACATATGTAGGGAATGAGAAACGGGGGGTTCTCAGCATGGTAAAGGTGCCCAGAGAGATAATATATAAGGTCTCGAAAAAGCCAAAGGCATTCCTAGAACTCCGACACTGAGATTTAAACTTAAAATAAATTCTAAACCAGAATTTCGGTAACTTATCTAAGGGTATTATAATTCTAATCTAATTCTTCACCTCCTGTCAACCCAAACCTCCTAATCACCGGTGGAACTACCATTAGCGCCACTTTCGCTAGCATAAGGGATCTCTCAGTTGTAAAGACATACAAAGCATACAAGTAATACACAATTAAAGAAATAGGTACAACAGGTAAGTCATGTAGCATATAGACATATATAGACAATTAGGAAAGCCAAAATATGCATACTCAAACAAAACATATAAATGCACATGATGCATGTCTGCCCTATTACCGATGATATCATCTGTCGATTATCCAGCCAAACCCGACATGTCCAGTAGCAAACCTTGGACAGTTCCAGCGACGCGAAGCTCAAAGCATATGCATGTATATAAATATTCAATAATCCATCACGCGGCTAGGTCAAAGGAATCTCAATCTCAACCTGGAACCAACGAAGCCAGTCACTGTGTTTGTCCAGGGAGACTAAGATTAATCATAAATACCATCCTGGAGCAAGTGGGGTGACCACTGCATCTACTTAGGAAGCTCAAAATCATCTTAACCTAGAGCAAGTAGGGTGAACCACACCCTTGTATTTACCTAGGGAGCTCAAACCACCTCATCCCGGAGCAAGTAGGGCGAACCACACCCTTACATCTACCCGGCGAGCCTCAACTAACCAACCTGGAGCAAGTGGGGGCAAACCACAATCCTTGCGTCTACCCAGGAGGTACGTTCTCATATGTTCAGAAGGAATAAAGAAGGGGATCTTGACCTCCCATCATCTCAACGGAGGCGATTTTACATTACCAGGAGGAACTACGAAAGGGATCCTCACCTTCCACCATCTCACTGGGGTCGCACTTTCGAGAAAGAGTGCTCGAGATAAAACAATCATATTTATAATCAAATTACGCCCAATATTATATTTATAATTAACATATAGTTCCTACAACTTATCTCCACTAATACTTCAATATCTTCTTTTTAACCAATTAAAAACACTTCACTAAATCACTCTAGTTAACCTACCTACAACACTCTGTGATCCCTAAGTCTCCAGCTCTAAATACAAAATAGAAACTACCTCTTTTAGTTTACCAGTACACTCTTGCTCACCCTAAAAGCCTAAACACTAGTTAAGGAGTCTCAATTTATAGTTATAGAGGTTTGGAAAAATAAAGGAAGGGTTTGAAACTTAAAAACAACATTTTTAGAAAGCAGGGGGTTCCGCGTACACATGCCATATCCGCGTACGCGGAAGTATGAAATTAGACAATCTCGCGAACGCGCCCTTTGTCCGTGTACGTGGGCCCTTGGGCAGGGAAACATCCCCACTTCGTGTAGCATTGCTCACATACATGAGCCTGGTATTTGGCCAATTTTGTGTACGCACACCATGTTCGCGTACATGGGACATGTGGGCAGAGCCCAGGGTCTGCGTCGCATGCATGTCCACATACGCATCTGCATCAGAAACTTTAAAAAGCTGTTAAGTCATAAAAATTAGTTTTTCATATCCAACTTCAAACGTGCATAACTTTTTCGTAAAAAAATGTTTTTGGTCCGTTCTTTGAACAGTACGAACTTTAGAGACCCAATTTTCATTCAAAAGAAGTTTTACAAAATTTGAAGATCCGGAAGTCAAGTTATGGCCCGCAAAAATTGGTCAAAATTCAATTTTTACCAAAAGAATTCAAACCTCTATTTTTGCAAATTCTCAATTCAAAAACCCATAAATCACAACCCAAAACAGCACCTGATGCATGCGCATGATGATGTGTTTTTCTATGCTTTTTCATATAAAAAATCAATGCACAATACTTAATAATGGAGTGCTTTAGTGCTTAAATTGAATATTGCTTTGATATTTGAGTTAATGAATTTTTTAGGAAATGATAGAAAAAGAAGCAATAAAAGCACTAATAGAGGAAGTACACTCCCAAGGTGGCAAAAGAGTTGAAAACAAACTCAAGAGAAGCAAAGAGGATTTGCAATCCTGACCTCTTCATACTCCAACAAAAGTAACTTGAAATACAAAGCTCCAAATGTGGGGATTCCAATGCCATTAGAAAGTAGACTTCCAGAGCTTTCCAACCATATATAACACTCCATCGTGGACACTGAATTTGAGGGTACAAATTACTATTTTTTCAGCGCTACAAACCCAGCGTGTGGCTGGCGTGCCTGGGAAGTGGCACGCTGGGCCAAATTTCCTGCAAACACGCCAGGATGACCTCTTCACCTTCAAAAGTTCAAAACTTGAGCTAGAGAGGTCCAAATAACACGATTCCAACGGCGTTAGAAAGTTGACTTCAAGAGCGTTCTAATGATATATAATAGTCTATAGTGGACATTTAGTTTGGGGCCGCAAACGACCCCATCTTTCAACGTTGCAAGCCTTCATTAGCCAAAAGTGTCCCCAAAGTGTCACCAAAGTGCCACTTCAATGACACTCCACATTGGGACACTTCTAGTACCTCAATTCCTTTATTTATTCTTCAATGTTTCAAGCCTCCAGGAAGAGAATCAAAACTTCATAAGCCCAACACAATTCCATCCAAGTTAAGACACAATTAACAATTAATCAAGGTCACAAGAATCATCTAAAAGTAGTTAGAAACTTTTCATTTAATTGTAATTTTAATTTCATTTGAATTTGTAAATTTAGGATAGCTTATAAATAGGGTCTTAGTTTCATAAAAAAAACACCACTTGGTGGGGAGTCTTCGGACTCTCTCCTCACTGTCATTCTCTTCTCCTCTTCCATTTTCTTTCACATCTATTTTGTAGTTTTCTTTAGTTATGAGTTGCTAATTCTCTTAACTAGGAATGAGAGCTCTATTACAATTCAATGAACTAATTTGATTTCTTCTTCATCTTCAATTCTTCTTTTATTGTTTCTTTAGAAAGAATATCGTTCTTTATTTTAATGATTCAAATTCTATCGTAAGAGGAATTGAATCTAATTGAATTCTATGGGAGCCTTGGAAAAGGAATCATAGAATTAATGCTTGAAGTTCTTTCTCACAATGGTTATGAATTTGGGTTTGGAATTGATACGTGACATATAATCAACCCACAACTTGATTCATGAAATTGTGTGGCTCTAAATGAACAATTAGATCAAAGAATTGGCAATTGCTCAAGTTAAAAGGGATTGAATAGTCAAGGGATTCGAATTCAATCACTTATGATTTGCCAAGAGATCAATGATTGTATGATTGAAGAGGGGATGAGAGCTATTGATTCTGAGAATGCTATATCTCTTGATCTCAATGTTCTTTTCATTCTTAATTCTTACTATTTACTTTTCTAGTTATTTACATTCTTGAAATTTAATTTCCAACACTTTACATTTCCATCATATACTTTGTTGTTCTTTATTGCTTTCATTTAATTTTATGTCATTTACATTTCTTGTTGCTTATCATCTCAATATGAATTGTCTAACTAGACTAATCAATTAACTATTACTTGCTTAATCCGTTAATCCTCGTAGGATCGACACTCACTCATCGTGAGTTTATTACTTGATACGGCCCGGTGCACTTGCCGATAGTTCTACGGAATTTGATTTAAAAATTCTGTATCAAGTTTTTGGCACCATTGCCATGGATTAATTGTGATTGACAAACTACCGGTTGCACCTAAATTAGATATTTTTTTCTTTCTTTGTTCTAGTCTTTTGTTTGCTTTTAATTCTTTTTTTTCTTCTTGTCACTAACTATTTGTGTTATTGTCTCATTAAGAATCCTTCAATTGTGACAAGGTGGATTCTAATTTCTTTTAGTGATTGTGAGCATTTTCAAGTAAGAATGGAGTTTACATCACCCTTTGGTCAATCAAATTACATGGAATATTTCTCACCACCACAAAGTGATTCAAGTTACTATGGTAATGGTGGTTGGGAATATCAAGAATAAGGAATGATGGAGTTTGAGCAATCAAACATGGGATACTTTCTAAGGCCACAACATGAGTCATACTCCAATGAATGGAGCACTTATTCTAATGGTGGTTGGAAAAGTCATTACCAAAGAGATTTTAATGAGCCACATCCCATTCATCAAGAGACATCATCTCTGAATATATTTATGCAAAACTTTTCAATCTCATCTTCTAATTTTTCATATCAAAATTCTTCACTACTTGAGTATGTCTCAGCACAACATTTCTTCCAAAATCCATACAATTCACCAACCACAAAATTCATTTCACTATTCACAAATCTCATTCCAAAATTCATAAAATTCATTTCACAACTCACAAAACTCATTCGATACCCCTCAAAATAACTTCATCATAACACCCACATATCCACAAAATCATTTTCAACCTTCATCTCTTGAACTAGTATTAGAACAATCTTCTCAAGAAGTCAAGACTTTCACTCAATAGTCTAGAAAATTTAGGGAAAAACAAGAAATCACCATCAGAAAACATTGAAGTTCATTTCGGTCAAACTGCTAAACACTTAGCGAAACCCACCAATATCTTTCCAAGTGACATGGAGAACACCCGAAGGGAAGAATGCAAGGTGCTTAGCAAGGAAGATGAAGACCAAATTGTGGATGTAAAGGAGGAATTGGAAGAGCGAAAAAAAGAGGCCCCTGTACCAAGTAAAATTCCAATGAAGAAGGAGGTTGTGGAGGCATACAAACCTAGGATCCCATATCCTGAGAGGCGATTAGAGGTGACAAAGGAACATGCAAGCTCACTCCCACAAGAAGCAATGCAAAATCATGCAAAAAGGGAGGAAACCAATAAAGGGAGTTCATACTCCAATGAAGCAGAGAGTTGCATGGAGGGTGATTTAATTGAACCGCCAATCCAAGAGGTTCTTGATGAAGAGGACATTCCAACCATCATACAACACCCATGTTTTGAACTCAAAGAAGTGAAGGCAATCAAGGAAAGCACTCAAAGAAGAATTGTGACCAAGAAACAAAAGATAACATCCATGAAAAAGAGAAGGTTAACAAAAAGCAATCCAACCCCTACCCTAACAAGCAAGTGGAGTCAAGCCAATAACAAAAGAAAACTTGTTAGGAGGCAATCAAATCTAGGGGCATCAATTTTTTCTTCTTCTCCCTTGAAGTCATTTCTCTTAACCAACTGGAAGAAAAGGAAGAAATGCAAGAACCACATGTCTAGCTAATGACATTAAAAGAGTGCTTGTTGGGAGGCAACCCAACTATTGGTAACAAATTTCTTGCTTTACTTAGATTTATTTTCAAATGATATGACATGTGATTACATAGGATGAGTTTGGTGTTGCCATGCAACAATTTGATTTTCAATCTTCATTGGGTACTTGCATCATTTTAAAATGAAAATGGCACGCCAAGTTTGGTGTTACCACTTATCTTTCATGCAATGTATCATGCACAACCCACTTGTCAATGCAATCATATTGCCTATGATTCATTGTGCCTTTATTGTTATCTTTAATTTTGCTTGCTTAAACACATGCATTACTTATATCATTGGTTTAAGACATTCATGATTAATCCCATCACACTTTTCTCACTTGTTGCTTGAGGACAAGCAATCATTCTAAGTTTGGTGTTGGAAGGAGAGAATATGAGGAAAAATGACAATGACAATGATGATGAACTACAAGGTAGTTCAGTTCTTTTTCCTCTTATTTGTTTCTGATACTTTCAATTGCATAATTATCTTTTATTTCTTCTATATGCATGTGTGTTCTTCCTTTTAGATAAGTATAGTTTAATTTTGAATTGTAACATGTTGTCTTTACATCATAACTACCATCTTGAAATTTGTTAGTAATTAAGCATCATGATTATAAACAAACAAGCACTACAAGAAAAAAACAATATTTGTAACAAAAAAAATTGTTACAAAAAATCGAAATTTTGAAACAAAAGGATTTTGTAACAAAAAAAGGAGCCATTGCAGTATGTCCCGTTACAAAAAGTTTTTGTAACAAAAAAGGAACTGTTACAATTCAAAGTGATATTTTGTAATAAATTTTTTTGATACAAAAAACCAGAAATCGTTACAAAAGTGGTAACAAATTTTGATCTTCAAGGTATTTTTGGTAACAATTTATTTTTTCCTATCATAAAATTTTGTTACAAAATATAACTTGATTTTGTAACATTTTTTTCTTTAGTTACAAAACACTATTTATTTTGTAATAATTTTTTTTAATACAAATTACACGCAAAATTTACCAAATTATATTATTTTTAATTAATTAATATATTAACTAATTTACTCAGCAAGTCAACATTCATATAATATATAATAACATAGATAGTTCAAATATCTTTCATTTAACTAAGATTGTTTTATAAATCTTCAACATATAAATTTTAAAGTACAAACTAACAAGACACATTGAAGAACCCTAATGAACTAGATAGATACATAGGACAAGAAAAACAAGGAATTATAAATCTCTAAAATATAAACTACAAATTACAAACTCCATCATGTTCATACATCTTCTTTCTCATGGAGAAGTTTCTAATAAGTGACACACCTGAAAAGACGACCAACAATAACAATATAATGTCAATTAATGCAATTCTAAAAAATTGTCTAGAAAATTTGAGCTTTATTGTCTCTAGTACCTATAGTTTCAAATTGTTCAGTTAGCACAAACATGTGAGAAAATCACACAGCCAACATAACCAAACGGTTCAACTCAAATTAAATGAGACCTGCAACATTGAAAACAAGACACTTTGCTTTTAGTTCCTTTTTTCTCTTTTTAATCGAATGAATATTCAACAACTAACAAAAATTTCAACAACAATAAAATTTCTATCATTCATTTTAATCAATCCAAAACAAGATACCGAACAAGCAAAATTCAATTCAATTTTTATTAATCATTCATCCTTCTAACATATGCCCATACCTGACCTCCCAAGTCCCAGAACACAAGTTTCCTATTTGCAGCTTCAATACGATTGATATTCAACCCCACAGTTGGAACGATTCGATCAGGAGGAAGGCTTTCTATGTTTGAGTACACTACCTTCATCCTCTCCAACAAAATCTCTAAAGTTAATGTATTCAGCAACTCAGGGAAACATAACAAAGTTCAACAATTTTGCAAAAAAATGGAATTCGAAATATGCATTACTATTTTTTCAGCCTTGTCAATCCCCAGTGTAACACCCTAACTACCAAAGTTCACACTTCCGGCTGCGCGACTCTGATAGCTCGGACATTACGACGACTTTTATACTATTTAATACTAAAATATGAGCCTGTTTAAAGCTTTAAACCACAATACCGATCCAAAAATACTTTCATCCGATATCATACATCCATAAATACCATACAACTTACAAAAACTCATAAAGAGTACATACATATATACACTTATATACATAGATAATATTACAAGCATTATCCAATACAATTCCTATCCCTCTTACAGAACATATCAAGATAAAGGCGAGGGCACAAAATATATTAAAGCAATACAGAGTTCTCAAAAACAACTAAATAAACTCTTCGTAACTTCTGCGCCCATATCCTGAAAGGGGAAAAATGTAAGGGGGTGAGAACATCATCCTCGAAAGGGTTCTCAGTAGAGGATTTTTGGGAATTACTGTAATAGGATACATGAAGATAAACCGTACCAGTGATTAATAACCGTCTTATGCCTCTTTTCAAAAACAACGATTTACAGTAAAAGAGGAATCGGAAATCTTTTCTGAAAGAGGAACAGTTCAATTCTCAAAAACTCAAAAGCCTTTCAAAACGGTTTATCTATGCTGAACCAAAATAGCCTTTCATATTTTATTCCAAACCAGAAACACAAACCGGAACCAACCATCAGTTCATCTCATTCTAACCACGGCCCTAGGCCTAAACAATCCAACCATCAACCAATCACCACAGTCCAACAGAGTCCCAATAGCAAACACAAATAGGAAGATGCAAGCACAAACAAACAGTTATTTCAAGTAGAACAATTAGCAATTAATCACATAGGCAAACCAAGTATAATATGCACACCCAAACAATGTCACATAGATGCATATGATGCATGCCTGTCCCTAGTGGCTGATGATATCATCTGTCGGTTATATAGCCAACCCGACACGTCCTAGTAGCTAACCATGGACAGAAACACCCATCGCGGAGCAAGTAGGTTTGAGCTACAACCCCATTGCTACTATCCGCTCAACCCAGAGCCAATGGAATAACCACTACTGCGGCTACTACCTAGGCGGGTGTTTAAAAACTCAACCTGGAGCGAGTGGAATCACTACTACTACCGCTACTACCCAGGCGTCACAGTCTCTGACCTGGAGCAAGTGGGACGAACCACAACCCTTGCTACTGCCCAGGCATCTCAAGCATATATTCATTCAATTCCAGCCATGGATCAACATCCATCTCAGCCATCCGACTTAAAATTCAAAATTCATAGTCAGCCATACGGCCATAACTCATTCGGCAATCAACCATAAATCAATATCATACACAGCCATTCCGGCTCACGGTTCAATCCAGAACAAGCCAATATTCATAATCATACACAGCCATCCCGGCCCATAACAAAACAGCACTTCCACCATTCAACATCATCAAATTCATAAAAGCCGGCATTTAAGCCATAACTCACTTTTCTCAAGCCATTTCACTTTAAAATCAAATTTCAACTCTTTTTAGCCTTGGCTTTAAAGATCTCATTTCTCAAATCATCTCAGGCTCGTAAGCCAAATTTACTCAAAGTGAGTTCCCTTTTTAAAACAAAGCCACCCTCGGCATTCTCTTTCCAAAACTTCCAAAACCATGGAAAGTTAAAGACTCATTTTGGGAATATTCAAAATCACCCATATAACAATGGGATTTTATAACAAAAGTTTCTCGGCAGAGTCCCAAGTCTTTAGGGAAGGTCAATCTATATCAATTCCTTAAAATTCATTGAAACTCTTAAAATCCTGGATTTTTGGTTCAAGTAAATAAAACTGAATTTATTAGGAAACGGACCATACAAAATCACAAGTTTCAACCCGGTCCAAAAATCAACTCATTTGAAACGGAACCGGTTCATTTGAATCAAACCACTCTCAGGTTTCTTTTTGGAACCCATTTTCTAACTCTTCCAAAATGCCTCAAACTTGATTACTCAATCAAAAGTCTATATTCCTTTAAAATCACTAAAAGCTCCTTTTTATATTGAAATCAATAGTAGAGTATCATTATTTCCTTCAGTGATTCAAACGGTAAAAATAGTTCCTTTCTAAATAAGCCGAACTCAATGCATAAAGTTCATTAAATAAATTAAGCTTGAAAACATAAATATTCTCTTAATAAATCAAATAATACAATTTCTCAAATCCAACCCTTTTTAAATAACTTTTCAAACAAGACTAGGATTTTGTAGAAATTTCGGCAGCACCTCCCCTAAAACTTAGACTTTTGCCACCCGGTTCGGGTCCCAACTAAACCGTTTCTCATTCCTTTTCAACAGCTCAAAACCAGAAATCAATTCAAAGCAAGCTAAATCCAACAGTCGCCTCAGTGGCATATCTCAAGAAAACCATTTCAAAATCAACTCAATATCAACCGATTTAACTCATTTCCAAAGCTTTAAAGAAACGGTTCAATAACAAATCATTTGTCCAAGATCAAGTCAATTAAAGTAAACCAGGCTGAATTCAAAGGTGCATTTGACTTTTCACATCATCAAATAATTGAATCAAATTAAATCAATCCTCAACGGATTAAACTCAGATTTCAAATCTTTAAAGAATCACTTCAAAACATTACGTTTCACAAGGCCGCACAACAATTCAGCCAAACAAACATCCATAATCATTCGAGGCAATCAAATAATACATAAGGCAGATACAATCACTAAATACACCATATCTCACATGAGTATCCATATGTAATAATTCCAATAATAAACTATAGTTTTCGGAAAATGCCCCTACCTCAAAACGCAAATTCCATAACTCAAACGCATCACAGAGTCCTTTCCGCCTCGACCCAAAATCAACAATCAAAATCCCGGCTACCAAAACCTCAGCTCCAAACCATTTTCTCAGCAACCACAACGACTCTAATCGCAATATATAATAACCGAGATTAACTCTCATAACAACAAATGCTACAACTCCTCAACGTATAATAGAGCAGTAACTAGAGGGCTTTCAGATCGAAACGCTTACCGAACCGGCTGAACCGAAATAGCGGCGGTCTCCGAATCGGTTCGACGGCAGCCCTAGGAGCCATCCTAGGCGGCAACGGTGATCAGACTCCAGCGACTGAAATCAATATGCAGTGATTGTAACGCTTCCGAAAACTCAGAAGAAACGAAACCCAATACTTAAAACCTTACCGGTAGGATTCTCCGGTGACGGCAGAAACAGCCAGGGGCTTCGGCGGTGGTCCCAGAAGTCACAGAACCACTTCTGGCAGCCAGAACCCTTTTCTGACGGCGCCAGTTCCGACGGAGGCGGCGCCGGCAACGCGAACGATGGCCGGGCGCGGTGGCTGGACTCCCAGCACACCTTTAGATCTCTCTCGTCTGCTCTGCTCCCGAACTCTCTCTCTCTGGCTCTGCCATAGAGGACGGCGACTGACACTGCGGCAAGGTTGACGGCGGTGCAGCTCAGCAACGGCGGTGACAGCAGCGTCGCCCTTCTCCTGCGTGTGCACGCACGCTCCCTCTTCCTCGCGTCGGGCTCCTGCATCGTACCCCTCACGTTCGCAGTTCTGGGTCCGGCGCGGTTCAATGGCGATCGACGGCGAGGTGCGGCGGCCAACCAGCGCCTCCTTTCCCTCCCCTGCGCGCCTTCGTGACACTCCTCAGGCGACGGAATGGGGTGATGGTGGCAGAACCGCGACTGGGCAGGGATGAACGGGGCGGCTTCGACGGCGGCGCTCCTCGCGTGTGGCAGTCCGGCGGTCACGGCGGCAGTACCCAACCTGCGGCGCCAATCCTCTCCCCCTCTCCTTCTCTTCTTCTGGACCAGTCTCCATTTCTGATTTTCCCGTTCTTTCTTTCCATGTTTCTGTGAATGAGAGGGTGAAGGGAAATAAGTGGGGTGCGGCTGCTGGGTTCAGAGGGGGAAACGGGTTCTGGTTAGGGTTTTCCTTTTCAAAATTTAGGGTTAGGAACATTTTAGTAATTTCACTTAAAATAGGTATAATGTAGTAATTAGAAATAAATTCTAATTCAACAATAATAGTGTATAAAAATACTATTTGCTCATCAATTTTACAAAATCGTTTTCAATAAAATGTCCCAACCAAATAATTAAAAGTAATATTTCAAAATAGCAGTACTAATATTTAAAATATTTCTTATCTAGCCCAAATCATATAAAATTCTTATTATTTTACAACTGTCAACTTTATAATTTGAATACAGGAAAATAATCCAATAATTGTAAAATTGGATAATAATCATAACTCATCTCAATTTCAATAAATCCAAAACTTGCCTTAATTATCTTTAATAAAATAATTTCTGAAATTAAGGCTATAAATAACTATATAATTTGAGACTTGATCATAAAAAGACTTTTCAAAGATTATGGGTCTTACACCCAGAATGAGTACGTGAATAATAGTGGAGCATTTGTAACAAAATTCAACTAAAAATTTCGATAAATAAATTTAGTTTGTTGTATCTACCAAACAAGTTAATGTATCCTCTAATTTGACGACCTTCATATAAGTTTTTGTAGGCATTCAACTCTTGTTATTTCAGCTTCTTTTATACTGAGTTACAAATGATTAAATAGACTAGTTCTATCATTAAATCACTCCTTGACCTTAACCTATTACGGATGTAAAGCAGCTTTTTGTTTTTTTATTCATGTATGTTAATAACATGAAAGACAACAATCAAGAACAACCTAAGCAATTTGCAATTATATTTAGAGCATGTATGATATATTTTCTCCAGTTATTTAGCTTAGCAGAAGGCTCTAGTTGCCTTAAGGATGGTAAAAATTACAACACATACATTATGTTTCAAATTTAAGTGGCACTTACTAACCTGTATAACAAATACTTGGCTATATATATTATATGATGACTTAATCTGTAAGTACTAAGTAGTACGAGTATATAAGTATTGGAAGGCTAGCATGATTATTCTAGCTCAACACATTTAATTTTTTTAGTGAAGTTTTCATCTATAACACTTTATGAAATTTTTGAAACTTCGAAAACCTTGAAGAAGCAAATCAATTTAAGATGAAGAAGAAAAAGGGAAGAAGGAGAAAGTGAGGCTTCGAGTACCAATGACAATTCATTAGTCAAGTACTTGTGGTGTCTACGTATCAAACAAAAAACTTGAAAACAAAAAACTTAAAATTAAGGCTAAGCTCAAGTGCATAGTATAACATCTCATATTTTTTAAAAATTAAATAATTAGTTATTTAAAAAAATTATTTTCAACAAAAATAATTAAATAAAATTTTATAATTATTGAAGTTTAATTTAATTATAACCTATCCTATTATTTTAAATTATCTATTGGAAATTATTTTGATAGTTACAGTTTAAATTAATTTTTATAAATATTATTATTATTATTATTATTATTATTATTATTATCATTATTATTATTATTATTATTATTATCAAAGTTTACAAAAAAAAGGGAAGAAAATTAGAAAGAATGGCCGAAGCCATTAAATGGAACCAAAGAAAAAGGAAAGTTAATCTTGAATTGCTATATATATATATATATATATATATATATATATATATATATAATTAAAAAAATTCAAAAAGAGAAAAAGAAAAAACAAGCAGAAAAAGCCAATAACCCTTTAAACTAAAAGACAAAGGATAAAAAGGATCCAAGGCTTTGAGCATTAATGGATAGGAGGGCCCAAAGGAATAAAATCCTGGCCTAAGCGGCTAAATCAAGCTGTCCCTAACCATGTGCTTGTGGCGTGAAGGTGTCAAGTGAAAAGCTTGAGACTGAGCGGTTAAAGTCGTGATCTAAAGCAAAAAGAGTGTGCTTAAGAACTCTGGGCACCTCTAACTGGGGACTCTAGCAAAGCTGAGTCACAATCTGAAAAGGTTCACCCAGTTATGTGTCTGTGGCATTTATGTATCTGGTGGTAATACTGGAAAACAAAATGCTTAGGGTCACGGCCAAGACTCATAAAGTAGCTGTGTTCAAGAATCAACATACTGAACTAGGAGAATCAATAACACTATCTGAATTCTAAGTTCTTATGGATGCCAATCATTCTGAACTTCAAAGGATAAAGTGAGATGCCAAAACTGTTCAGGATTGCAGTTGTAAACCCCACTATAAGAAGAGACATGGGCTTAATCGAACTCTCATTCTCATGCAAATTCACATCCTAAGCTTATATTAGTTTTGGATGCCTGAAGACAAGCAACAGTTTAAGTTTGGTGTTGTGATGCGTGAGCATCTTTTCTATCTTTTCCTAGTGAATTTGCATCTAATTTGTTGAGTTTAATTAAGAATTAATTATATTTTAGCCACTATGGATGCTTTTTTGAGTTTTGTGCAATTTTATTTATTTTAGGTAGCATTCGGATGGATTTGATGAAGTTTCTGCAGAGAAAGAGAAGAAACCAATGAGATGACCAGCGAATACCGACGCGGACGCATGGCTCACGCGACCGCGCGGAATGGAGGAGATCGCAATGATGCGATCGCGTGCCTGACGCGAACGCGTGGACTGGAATCTGCACAAATGACGCGAACACGTGGACAACGCAGACGCGTCACATGAGCCACGTGCAGAAAACGCAGAAAAACGTTGGGGACGATTTCTGGGCTGTTTTAACTCAATTTTCAGCCTAGAAAATTCAGATTAGAAGCTGCAGAATGGACAGAACAAGTGGTCCCCACCCATCAACTAAAGATCTGTTAATTAATTCAAATTTAAATTCAAATCTTAAATTAGGAAAAGATATTATTTTAATTTTTAGTTTTAGATATTAGATTTTTAAATTTATTAGGATTAGTTATAAAAGGAGGAAGCTTTCCTTCCTTTGTAGAGGTCCTGGGGAGGATCCCATTCCATCCCAATTTACAATCCTAGTTTTCTACTCTGAACTATGAGCAACTAATCCTCCACTGTTAAGGTTAGGAGCTCTGTCTATTTCTATGGATTAATTTTATTGCTTTTTCTATTTTAATTTATGTATGGATTTATAATTTAAGAATTGTTTTCGCTCTTTATTTTATGAATTTGGGTGGAACGGAAGTATGACCCTTTTTATATTTGAGTTCTTGTAAAACTTGGAAAAGCTCTTTACTTGAACAACAGCTTGAAAATATATTCTCCTAAATTTTAATTATCTGGATTTAACGGGATATGTGACATATAATCCTTTTATTTTTGGGTAATTAGAGTTTTTGTGGCATATAAACTGGAAATTGATCATCACCCTCTAATTGGAATTAATTGACCAAGGAATTGGCTGTTGATGAATTTTAGAGGAGACTAGAAAGGTCTAAGGAATTAGGGTCTAGTCACATATAGTTGCCATAAATTAAATCCTACATGTTTAAAATAGTTAGTAAGAAAAGTTAATCTGGAAAAATAGATAACTCTAAAGCCTTAACTGCTTTCTCAATATTTTATTCCTCACCTATTCACCTGCCTGTCTTCAAACTCTCCTTTATTGTTTAATGCTTTTGAACTCCCAATTACTCTTTTCTGTTTGTCTAACTAAGCCTATCAAATACTATTTTTGCTTAATCCATCAATCCTCGTGGGATCGACCCTTACTCACGTAAGGTATTACTTGGTACGACCCGGTGCACTTGCCGGTAAGTTTGTGGGTTATAAATACCGCACCACAGACCTCGCCTTGCTTGTTTGGTGTGTTCTCACGGAGAAGCCGGTGAATATTCCGCTTCTTGTCAAGCAAGCGATGTGTCAAGTTCACGACCGGGGTAATTTGCCATTTCCAGCATTGGTGTATGACTTAGTTGCTGCTGCGGGTGTTTCTTGGGAAGCCAAGGACAAAAAGATCATAGTTCCGGCTACGGGCGATGTGGTCCCAAGCGGGAAATACCTACACCTTCCCATGAGCAAACCAAGCCTCGACATGTTCCCGCCACTTCTTTTTCCTTCTAGCTCATCATTGATGCGTGAGCATCTTGTCTATCTTTTCCTAGTGAATTTGCATCTAATTTGTTGAATTTAATTAAGAATTAATTATATTTTAGCCACCATGGATGCTATTTTGAGTTTTGTACAATACTGTTTATTTTAGGTAGCATTTGGCAGAATTTGATGGAGTTTCTGCAGAGAAAGAGAAGAAGCCAAGGAGATGACCAGCGAATACCGACGCGGACGCATTTCTCACGTGACCGCGCGGAATGGAAGAAATCGCAATGACGCGATCGCGTGCCTGACGCGATCGCATGGACTGGAATCTTCACAAATGACGCGAACGCGTGGACGACGCGGACGCGTCACATGAGCGATCTGCATAATGGACAATTCAAGTGGTCCCTATCCATCCATTGAAGATTTGATTATTTAAATTAATTCAAATTTAAATTCAAATCTTAAATTAGGAAAAGATATTATTTTAAGTTTAATTTTAAATATTAGATTTTAAATTTATTAGGATTAGTTATAAAAATGGATCTGAGGCCATCAGATTAAAACGGGGTACATTTTTACCTGAATCCTTATTTTCTCTTCTCCATGAGCAACTAAACCTCCACTGTTAAGGTTAGGAGCTCTGTCTATTTCTATGAATTAATTTTATTGCTTTTACTATTTTAATTTATGTGTGGATTTATAATTTAAGAATTGTTTTCACTCTTTATTTTATGAATTTGGGTGGAACGGAAGTATGACCCTCTTTCTATTTGAGTTCTTGTAAAACTTGGAAAAGCTCTTTACCTGAACAACAGCTTGAAAACTATTTCTCCTAAATTTTAATTATCTGAATTTAATAGGATACGTGACATATAATCCTTTTACCTCTTGGATAATTAGAGTTTTTGTGGCATATAAACTAGAAATTGATTATCACCCTCTAATTGGAATTAATTGACCAAGAAATTGGCAGTTAATGAATTTTAGGGGAGACTAGGAAGGTCTAAGGAATTAGGGTCTAGTCACATACAGTTTGCCATAAATTAAATCCTGTATAATTAAATTAGTTAGTAAGAAAAGTTAATCCGGAAAAATAGATAACTCTGAAACCTTAACTATCTTCTCCATATATTATTCCCATCTTAATTACGTGCCTTTCTTCAATATTTTTGATATTGTTTAATGTCTTTTATATTGCATCTCAACACTATTTTCTGTCTGTCTAACTAATCCTATCAAACGCTATTGTTGCTTAATCCATCAATCCTCGTGGGATCGACCCTTACTCACGTAAGGTATTACTTGGTACGACCCGGTGTACTTGCCGGTTAGTAAGTGTGGTTGTAAATACCGCACCAATCATCACCACCACTGAGATCCACATATCAAAGGATAGAAGATCTTCACCGGAAGCTTGATAGATATGAGTGGTGCAACCATCGCCGGTACACTTACATCAAGAAGCTTTTGCATTGTGTTACCCCTAGCATGGAGGAACCCGAAATGTTCACATCCACCTCAAACCCAAGTGATGGGAGCTCTGATGATGGGGATAGTGAAGGTTTCGGTCCCGACCGTCCCTTGCGTATTATTCGTAGCACGGAGGACCGTGCTAATTTCTAAAGTGTGGGGAGGTCGTTCGACCGATCTCCATGGGTAACATTCTCTTCCCTTCAATACCCATGGATTTATCTTTTGCTTAGAAATTAGTATATTGCATGTGTAGTTAGTTTTGCTTGTAAATACGCTTGCATGATAGTTAGTTCTATAGAGTTACTTGGTCAAAACAATAACTTCCTTTTCAAGAAACTGTGTCCTGGGTGACCTACCAAAATTCTGAAAAATTTTTTTTGCAGTAAACTTGCTTTAAGGATGTATTTTGGAACACAGTGATTGAGCTAAGAACACAAGCATGAAAGTTTTGATCCTATTGCATGGTTACATCTTTTAACCATTATTTCCATTCTTGTGTGCATATCTCTCTCTCTATGATTGTGATCCTTGCTTTGTCTGATTCTATATGTCCATTGCTTGGTGTATGAATGCATTTACATGATTGAAGCCATCATTTCAATAGTCACTTTTCCCAAATGGCCTTAACCCTTTTATCTACCGTTGCTAACCGATTTTGAGCCCATGATAAACCCTTTTGTTCTTAAATAGAGCACATAAACAACCCTAAGTGAAAAACTATAAATGTCCCTAAATTTGAATCCTTGATTAGCTTAGGTAAGTTAGGATGTGTGTCATTCAAATAGGAGGGTATACTTGGGAAATTCGGGTAGATATATATGTGTGTAATTGTAGTGTAATTGAAAAATTCTAGGATTTGGGAACATACTCATGTGTTGAATGACGAAACTGTATGCAGTGAAACTTTTTGTTCACAAAGAAATCCCAAGAAAAAGGGGATAAAAAAAATAATAAAAGAGAGAAAGCAATGAAAGGGGATAAAGATGCCCCAAGATAAAGTAACAAAAATAATGCATATGGGTGTGAATTGAAAAGAATACATGAGTATGCAAAAAGAGTAAAACTCAAGGGTGGCTAGGTAATATATTGTAGTTGTATAGGTTGTTCTATGTGTCTAGTGGATCCTAGGTTGATCAAGGACTCAAATTTTAAGCCCACGTGGCCATATACATCCTTACCTTCACCTTAGCCCCGTTACAACCCATGAATAAGACCTCATGATACTTGTAAGCATGCATTAAGTAATTGTCGATTGTTAGATGAAAGACAAATCTTGGAAAGCATGATTAGGAGAAGATTGAGTGACGAACCCTATACACTTGAGTGAATAGAGCGGATACACTTCCGGTGAGGGTTCGATGCTCAATGCTTGTTCCCGGCTTTCACAAGCGTTCGTTTAGCAAGTCATATGAATTCCATGGTGATGTTCAATTTGGTAGGATTTATGAATCACATACTATTTTCACCCTATATGCTCACATGTATTCTTGGAGGATAGATTTACTCTTGACCAAGTAGGTAGATGATTTTACATTAGTTGCATGCATCCATTTAGGTAGTTTGCATTTCATAAACCCTTTCCCATCATGATCTTTGGTCTTTTTATTTTAAGCATGAGGACATGTTTGGTTTAAGTGTGGGGAGATTTGATAAACCCCGATTTTGTGGTTTATCTTGTGCTTATTTTGGGGGATTTTATCAATATTTCTCACACTTATTCGCAAGAAATGCATGGTTTTGTGTTCACTTTCCAATATTGCTCCATGATGGAAAACATGCTTATTGTGCCTTAAAATTGTCATATTTTAATCCTCTTCTATTGCCATTCGATGCCGTGATGTATTTATTGAGTAATTTCAGGAATTATAGGGTAGGAATGACTTAGAAGAGAGGGAGAAAGCATGTACAAAGAGGGAGGAACATGAAGAATTGAAATCTTAGGAAAAGCAGCATCGGCGTGCCTGCACACTCCACGCGGACGTGTGGATGGGATTGGCTGGAAGCGGCGCGCAAGGATGGACACATCTGTGCAGATCAGAAGATTCCTATCGACACGCACGCGTACTTGGCGCGCACGCGTGGATCGCAAAAGCAATCGGCGCGCACGCACGCATGGCGCGCACGCGTGGGAAGTTGCACGTGACTTCATTAAAGGAAATTGTGCCTGGCGATTTCTGAGGCTCATCAGGCCCAATTTCAAGCTGTTTTTGCATGGAAAAGACCCAAGGATGCTAGGGGGAAAGGGGGGATCAATCATTTTTACACTAAGACATAATTTTAGCTAGTTTTTGGTTCTTTGGTTATTCTAGATAGAGAAACCCTTGTTCCTCTCTAGATCTAGTTTTAATTTGATCTTCCCTTGTTGATTTATGAATTGGATCTTGTTAATTACTAGTTTTAATTGTTCAATTTGAATTCCTTGTTACAATTTTGCTTATATCTAGTGATAGTTTTATGAATTCTTGTCAATTGTCATTTTATACCCATTTCATGAATGTTGTGAATCTTGACTTGTTGATGTTACATTGATGATTTCTATGTTTAATCTTGTTGTTTGGATGATTGTATGTTGATAATTGTTAGTGGGTACTTGTAGATTTCAATTTAATTGCTATTTTGAACATGTCTTTTGTTAATGCTTACCAAGTGTTCGATGAATTGTTTACTTTGATTATGGAGTAGTCTTCTTTACTCTTGGCCTAGGTCAAGGGAATTGGGTAAACTTGAGTTATTGGGTCTAATGGATTTGATGATTTGGGAGCCCTTGGTGGTCAATTTGATACTCATTGATGCCAACCCACTACTAATCCAATTAGTAGGTAGGTTGGGACTTATGGGTTGATGTGATCAAAGCCATTTGGCGTACTTCAAGTCTAGAAGTAGATATCACGTACTTAAGACTTTGAGGGTAGACTTAATGAGCTTGGTTCCTCATAATTGTCAAGATACGGTTGTTAGACAAGGATCGTGACCCCAATTCCCATGCCTAGCCAAGAGTTGCTTTTATTATTCATATTTGGAAACCAATTTTCCCAAATTATTTGCTTTAGTTACAGTTACTTGCTTGGTTTATAATAGAATTAAGTGGAATGTTGCTTGTTCATTGGAATTGCTCATGTTTTGCTTAGATAGTTGAATTAGTTTGTTGCAATTTAAGATTACTTGCTTGTTAAGATCCCCATTTATTTTCATGCTCATAACTCACAACCCCGGATTTCTAACCAATGTTGAAGCACATGTTTGCCCATTCCTTGTGAGACGACCCGAGGTTTGAATACTTCGGTTATTTCTATTGGGGTTGAACTTGTGACAACCAAATCCCTCTCTAAATTTGACCCCCGAGGATTGTTGTTGGTAGATCTATACTTGCAACGTGGTTTTATTGGAGAAAATCTTTACCAATACACCCTTGGGAGCCCGTCAATTACCTACTACTAGAGATCACCTAAACAACCAAAACCACAAAACTTGCTCAAAAACCAGACCCAAAATACGCAGAAATATAGGGCACAAAACTAGAGAGTGAACAACAATTTCTTACCAGGTTTCTTTAGATAGAAAGGAAGAGCTCATCAAGAGCTTTGCATGGCCACAAACGGCTCATCAATCGAAGCTCCGCAGCTCAAGTTATGGCTCTGGAAGGTGGAGGTGAATAGTGAAACCCCACCCTCACCTCTCTTCTCTCTCAATCCAAGCTCTCTCTCATTTGGGGAGGAGAATGAACTGAAAAGCACAATATGTGAGCCTATATATGTTGGACCTTGGGCCCGGTCCAACCCGTTAGCATTTTTAGCCCGTTTGGCCCACTTTGAGCCAAAACCTTTAAGATTAGTGCCCGGTTTTCAATTCTAAAAATTATTTTTTTCCTTTTAAAACAATAAAACAATTTTATAAATCTTATTTTTCTCAAAACACAGTACCAGACAGGCTTAAACCGGTTCGACCGGTTCGGCTGTCGGTTCTCGGTCTTTCGCAGAAAATACATTTTTTTACTCAAAAAAATTCATTGAAACCAAATTTCACCTTTATATTTTCAAATTAAAACTTCTAAGTTTTGAATCCATCTCGGGCACTTAAAATTATTATTTTATCAAAACGGTTTTAGGTGAAAAACCCTGGTTCTTACATTCTCCCCTCCTAATAAAATTTTCACCCTCGAAAATTTGAATCACGCGATATATCCTCCTCAAAGCGTTCTACCGTGTAAACATCTCCTCTCGCCTTCTGCTACGTCACTCTGATTATCATCATTACGCACCCGAAGTTTTTCTTAAAACAAATACCGATTTTGTTATACTTTTCAAAACCTTCAAAACATATTCAATCTAAACATATTCCTTGTTAATGCTTTTTCAAAGGAGTCAAAATCATTTCTTCGCAAGTCAAATACTTGAAATCACGGTTTTCTCGAATAAAACTTTTCAATTTAAATCCGCATTCAACAAGATTATTTAGGAACCAAGTTCACAAATTGATAAAATGATAGAACTCACTTTTTCTTTTTAAATAATATCCTTCAAACCAAGAATTTCCGACGTAGTTTCAAAACCAAATCGCTTAAACCAAAAGTTTCAAACCAAATCTGAAAATCTTTATAAACCTTAAAACTTTTCAACATGGTTCAACACCATAACAGTTAGAAATCAAAAATTATAAGTGAAAACCGCAAAAGCGTCAATCGTTACTTCCGTTGTCACAAGTGTTAAGCCGCACCCATCAGCCTATATGCCACAAACTCCCGAATTGGTCCTCTTGAACATGTTGAAC
Organism: Arachis hypogaea; assembly: GCF_003086295.3. Lineage (NCBI taxonomy): Eukaryota > Viridiplantae > Streptophyta > Magnoliopsida > Fabales > Fabaceae > Arachis > Arachis hypogaea. Next base: position 40,633,680 of record NC_092050.1, on the reverse strand, counting down.
TCGAAACACCTTAACTAGGCTAGTCATCCTCACTATCTCTCCATGAACGTGATCGACCTCATCTGTGAGTTATCATTCGGGTTTCTTTTTCCACACCAAACAATCGATATCAAGGTGATCAGTCTCAATATCTCAAGCTCAGTTCTTCGATTATCCCTAAAGGCACTCACAAACAAGCATGCTATGATATATCAAGTAGATAACCTAAATAGTATGAAAGAAAAATGACCCAGAGTATGCAATGAAGCACAATCGGTCCATCCCTCAGGCTCACGAGGACGAACTGCTCAGATACCACTAAATGTAACACCCTAATTACCCTAAGCCTAACCTCTATCCGTAAAGCTAAGGCTAATTAAGGATTACGACAGTTCTAAGGCTTATACATATTTATATATAGAAGGAAATAATATATTCTAGAAGCCCGATGAAGAATTAAATTCAAAGACAGAATTACAAAAGAGCAAAACATTCCCACGAAGATAACGCATAAGGTACAAGGTACAGATGCAAAAGAACAGAACAGAACATATATAGATAAAAGAATATAATAATCATAGAGAACTAGCCGCAACTTGGAAAGTTTAAGCCGACTAGTTATATACAAACATACAGAGTTTTAGAGTTAAAAATAGCTTATACAATTATTCTCTCAAATAAGCCTCTAAGGCCGTAAAGATAAATATACAAAATGTGAGAGAATACTATGATAAAAGTAAAACAGAAATAAACAAGAAATGAACCATACTCCACTCTGTCACCATATCCGTAATCTCACCGAAGTAGATTACGACATGGATCTAAAAAATAACAACAAAGTATGGAATGAGAACCGGAGGTTCTCAGTATGCTAATATTGCCCAATGATGTAAGATGTAAGGCTCCAGGACACGGAAGGCAATCCTAGAACTTCACATCACATACGGATATTCAAGCTTAGAACAAAATAAATAAATATATAAAGAACTTAAACCATAAACTGGGTTATCTAAACTTAGGAGAATTCTAACTAATACTAATCACACCGCTGTATCCCACAGCCTTCGCCAACCTAACCTCCATGCTATCCCATCGCCACCGCCTACCTAACCTCCTCATCACCAGATAATCACAATTAATGCAAACAAGTAAATCACAAAATAGTATCCATTTACAGCAAGTAATTCAAGAAGCAAGTAGGCAGGTTATACAACTAGGCAAGCTCAAGTAAAAAAAGTAAGCAAGCATATAGAAGATGCATATGATGAATGTCTGTCCTAATGGCTCGTGATATCACTTGTCGGTCTATAACTGCCAACCCGACACATCCTTTCGGATGTCACCTTTTCTACCACTTCCGAGGATATAGCGCCTGGCACGCTTTTGTTCGAGGATATAGTGCCTTACACACTATCGTTCCGAAGATATAGTGCCTGGCACACTCTTGCGGCAGAGAAGGAAAACAACAACAACATATAATTCATCACAAATCATTCCAAGGATATAGTGCCTGGCCCACTATCATTCCAAGGATATAGTGACTGGCTCACTTATCCACATCCACAAGTCCATCGACCTCAAATCATCGTCATTTCTCATCTCAAATCACTTCCAATTATCAACTCTCAACATTCCAAGGATATAGTGCCTGACACACTCTCTTTCAAACATTATCATTCTAAGGTTATAGTGCCTGGCACACTCTCAACATCCATTAGGATTATTCATTCCTTTTTGAGTCCTCAACTCATCACATCCATAATCAATTCATGATTTCCATTCCGAACTCATAGTTCATCAATTTCTCAAATTCGCTGTTAGCAATCACCATATTCACCACTCTTCCTTCTCTCTCAACCAACTCATCCTCAGTACTCTAGAACCCTAAACCTCCGTTTGCTAAGTTTTCAAAGTAAAACCCAATCAAACCTCCTAGGACCTTTCCCATGTTCCAATATCCAAAAATAAGCCCAAGAATCTCAAAATGCTGTCACAGAAGCTTACAAGCTTGTTGGAAAGGTGAAACAGTTGAAAACAAAGTTTAAGTTTGAGAAACAGGGCGTGTGCATACGCACAGGGGTGTGCGTGCGCATGCCCAGAAAGTCTCAAAACGTGTGCGTACGCATAGGGATGTGCATATGCACAGGTACCAAATTTTACAATGCCTGTTCACTCGCACAACCTGTGCTAGCGCCACCAACAGACTGATCTTCCCAACATGTGCGTGCGCACAGGGCTGTGCACACGCACAGGTTGTAAAACTCCATTGGTGTGTGCGTGCGCACATACCAGAGTTCACCAAAAATCTATTTTTACCTAAAACCTCATAACCTCAAATTTTAACCAATCTCGATCCAAAACCAAATCAATCACATATCAACCATACCATAATAACCCAAAATTCATACCAAATACTACTTCAACCATTTTTCTCAATCTCAAAAAAACCTCTAAGCCATTCAACAACTCTAAATCCAACATAATTCACATAACTCAAATTTACTAACTTTCACAAACCACATCCAACCAAAACAATATCAAACTTCCAATTACAACACAATCTACCCTTTTAGATTACCATTCATCATTCACACCAATTTTTCCATCACACTTCATCATTCTCAATATGAATTCTCAAACATATAACATTACAAACAATTTTCCAACCCAAACATTCACAATCATTATTCTATCATCAATTTCAATATCAATCTTCCATATCCAACTACCAACATTAATATAGTAATTTATCACCCATTCTAAATCATCAATTACCATGCAACACTTTCATCAACATAACCAAAGTTCATCCATTCATCATAAATCATCATACTCAACATTTAACAACTCAACAACCATATCAACAACCCTCATCCATAACACTAATCATTAATACCCATTAACACCAAGAATTCTCAATAATCATCATCAACCACACTAATCCAATACAACCAACAATTAACATCAATTCACATTTAAATATTCATACACCCATAACATTCAATCCTATCTTAGGGTCAATGGTGCACGAATTGTGAATCACACTTTTCACAACTCGTACCACTAACCAGCAAGTGCACTGGGTCGTCCAAGTAATACCTTACGTGAGTAAGGGTCGAATCCCACGGAGATTGTTGGTTTGAAGCAATCTATGGTTATCTTGCAATTCTTAGCCAGGAAGTCAATTATATTTATCAGTTGAATTGCGAATAAACAAGAGAGCATGGGTTAAAGGTTACTTGTTATGCAGTAATGGAGAATATGTTGGAGTTTTGGAGATGCTTTGTCTTCTGAATCTCTGCTTTCCTCTGTCCTCTGATTCACGCACGCACGTCTTTCTATGGCAAGCTGTGTGTTGGTGGATCACCGTTGTCAATGGCTACCATCCATCCTTCCAGTGAAAAGGGTCCAAGTGTGCCGTCACCGCACGGCTAATCATCTGCAGGTTTTTAGTCGTACCGGAATAGGATTTACTATCCTTTTGCGTCTGTCACTACGCCCAGCACTCGCGAGTTTGAAGTGCGTCACAGTCATCCAATCCCAGAATCCTACTCGAAATACCACAGACAAGGTTTAGACTTTCCGGATTCTCATGAATGCCGCCATCAATCTAGCTTATACCACGGAGATTCTGATTGAGGAATCTAAGAGATATTCATTCAATCTGATGTAGAACGGAGGTGATTGTCAGACACACGTTCATGGATTGAGGAAGGTGATGAGTGTCACTGATCATCACCTTCTCTATAGTTAGGCGCGAATGGATATCTTAGATAGGAACACGCATGTTTGAATAGAAAACAGAAATACTTGCATTAATTCATCGAGACACAGCAGAGCTCCTCACCCCCAACAATGGAGTTTAGAGACTCATGCCGTCAAAGAGTACAAAGTTCAGGTCTAAAATGTCATGAGATACAAAATAAGTCTCTAAAAGTTCTTTAAATACTAAACTAGTAGCCTAGGTTTACAAAAAGTGAGTAGACTATGACAGATGGTGCAGAGATCCACTTCTGGGGCCCACTTGGTGTGTGCTGGGGCTGAGACTTAAGCAATTCACGTGCATAAGGCTGTTTTGGGCGTTCAACGCCAGGTTTGGATCCATTTCTGGCGTTGAACTCCAACTTTTAATCCTTTTCTGGCGCTAGACGCCAGAATTGGGCAGAGAACTGGCGTTTAACTTCAGTTTACGTCGTCTATCCTTGAGCAAAATATGGACTATTATATATTTCTGGAAAGCCCTGGATGTCCATTTTCCAACGCAATTGGAAGCGCGCCATTTCGAGTTTTTTAGCTCCAGAAAATCCACTTTGAGTGCAGGGAGGTCAGAATCCAACAGCATCAGCAGTCCTTTTTCAGCCTGAATCAGATTTTTGCTTAGCTCCCTCAATTTCAGCCAGAAAAATACCTGAAATTACAGAAAGTACACACAACTCATAGTAAAGTCCAGAAATATGAATTTTTCCTAAAAACTAATGGAAATAAACTAAAAACTAACTAAAACATACTAAAAACTATATGAAATTAACCCCAAAAAGCGTATAAAATATCCGCTCATCACAACACCAAACTTAAACTGTTGCTTGTCCTCAAGCAACTAGACAAATAAAATAGAAGACTAATATGTTGAGAAGCAATAATATCTCAGAGTTTTTGAGTGAAGCTCAGATTCTAATCAGATGAGCGGGACTAGTAGCTTTTTGCTTCCGAACAGTTTTGGCATCTCACTTTATCCATTGAAGCTCAGAGTGATTGGCATCTATAGGAACTTAGAATTCAGATAGTGTTATTGATTCTCCTATTTCAGTATGATGATTCTTGAACACAGCTATTTCATGAGTCTTGGCCGTGGCCCTAAGCACTTTGTTTTCCAGTATTACCACCGGATACATAAATGCCACAGACACATAATTGGGTGAACCTTTTAGATTGAGACTCAGCTTTGCTAAAGTCCCCAATTAGAGGTGTCCAGAGTTCTTAAGCACGCTTTTCTTTCTGCTTTGGACCTTGATTTTAACCGCTCAGTCTCAAGTTTTCACTTGACACCTTCACGCCACAAGCACATGGTTAGGGACAGCTCGGTTTAGCCGCTTAGGCCAGGATTTTATTCCCTTAGGCCCTCCTATCCACTGATACTCAAAGCCTTGGGATCCTTTTTATTACCCTTACCTTTTGGTTTTAAGGGCTATTGGCTTTTTTTTTGCTGCTTTTTCTTGCTTCAAGAATCATTTTTATGATTTTTCAGATTATCAATAACATGTCTCATGTTCATCATTCTTTCAAGAGCCAACATATTTAACAGTCTTAAACAACAAATTCAAAAGACATATGCACTGTTCAAGCATTCATTCCGAAGACAGAAAGTATTGCCACCACATGTAACTAATTAGAATTTCTCTTATTAAGAACTCGAAATTTTATTGCCTCTTATTCAAAAGATCTACTATTTTATTCATGTTTGCTGATGGTGAGAGAAATAAACTATGGCTTAATTGGAGATAAAATCAAAATAGATACTAATTACTACTATATGACTCATAAGGTGAACTTCTATAATGACACTATCACAGAGTTAAAGCAGAAATTGGAATTTAACAACCTTTGTTCTGGGAAGTGGATGTTCTTCTGATCTGTGGGGTGCTTGGTCCTTCAAGAGATAACTTCTGGCGCTTCAATTCCCTTAAGTCACGCCCTTGCTCCTCTTGTTCTTTAAACAAATAGGTAAGAATTTGACTTTGTTCCTTCTGTTCTTTTATTATTTGTTCCATAGCTTCTTGCATCTTGGTAACTGATGTTTCAAGATACTCCCAGTATTCAGATTGAGGGATTTCTGGGAGAAATTCCTGTGTTTTCTTCTTGATGGGGTCATCCTGTGCTTGTTGTTTTTCCATTGATGCTTTGGTGATTGGTTTCTCAATTGAGATATACTCAGTTATTCCCATCCTTACTCCAGCGTCCTTGCAGAGCAGAGAAATCAAGCTTGGGTAAGCCAACCTGGCCTCTTTAGAATTTTTATTGGCAATTTTGTAGAATTCAGTTGAAATTAGTTGATGAACTTCCACTTCTTTTCCCATCATGATGCAATGGATCATCACTGCTCTTTTAACAGTGACTTCAGAACGGTTGCTAGTGGGCAGCAGAGAATGCCCAATGAAGTCCAGCCATCCTCGGGCGACTGGTTTGAGATCTTCCCTTTTGAGTTGATTTGGGACACCCTTCGTGCTAGTGGTCCACCTTGCTCCAGGGATACATATATCCTCTAGAATCTTATCCAGGCCCTTGTCTGTTCTCATCATTCTCCTGTTGAAAGAGTCTGGATCATCTTTCAGCTGAGGTAGCTTTAAGATCTCTCTGATCTTGTCAGGGATGGTATGAACAATCTTTCCTCTGACCATGGTCTGATATTCATAGAAAGCAGTTCCAGATATTTTTTGCTTGTCAGTCTGCCACATATTAGCATAGAACTCCTGGACCATATTCCTTCCCACTTTCGTCTCAGGATTAGCTAGGACCTCCCAGTTCCTGATTCAAATTTGCTCCTGGATCTCCGGATATTCGTCTTCTTTCAGATCGAATCTAACTTCTGTGATCACTGATCTTAGACCCATTATTTTGTAATAATGGTCTGCATGTTCTTTAGATAAGAACTTCCCTTGATTCCAAAGTGGTTTTGGAATGCTCTCTTTCTTGCCTCTTGAAGTGGGTTGTTTTCCCTTAGGAGCCATGCTCTTAGTGATCACGGATAAACACACCAAACTTAGAGGCTTGCTTGTCCTCAAGCAAAAGAAAAGAAAGGAGAGGGATAGAAGGAGAGCTAGGTGCAATTGTTGATGGAGGAGGGTGGAGGCCGAACCCATATATAAAGGGAGGGGGTGGGTTCAAAAATTTTGAAAAGATATGATAAAAAGATTGCTTTAGAAAAGATAAGATAGAAGATATGATAAGAGAGGATATAGTTTAAAATTGAAAAGATATGAAAAATTTTTGAAAAAGATAAATCTAGATTTTGAAAAAGATAATGTGGAGATTTGAAAAAGATATTAGTTGAAAAAAAAAAGATTTGTTTTGAAAATTTGAAAAAGAGTTGGATTGAATTTGCAAAAGAGGATTTGTGCTTATGGATTAAGATACATTTGATATTTTTAAAGTAGGATTTTTGAAAATTAGGAATTTTAGAAATCAGGTTTCTTAACATGTTTATGTAAGAAATCATGAATTGAAACATGAAAATTAGAATTAAAATGAAAAATATGAAGAAAGATTTGAATTTACCTCCTCCCCATCATCCTGGCGTTTGAACGCCCAAACACTGCCTGTTTTGGGCGTTCAACGCCCAAATGCTGTTCTCCTGGGCGTTCAACGCCCAGTTGTTGCCCTTTTCTGGCGTTGAACGCCAGATTGCTATCCTTACTGGCGTTCAGCACCTACTGGCTGCCCCTTTTGGGCGCTGAACGCCCAAAATAGGCTCTTACTGGCGTTTTCTTGCCAGTGAGCTCTTTTTCTCTGTTTTGTGTGCAGATTCCTTCTGTAACCCTGTGAACTTATGCAATTGATTCTTTACCTTGTTATTAATGAACTCTATATAAACAAATAAAAATAAAAATAGGGCAAAATGCTTAGAGGATTGATGCCCCATGGCTGGGTTGCCTCCCAGCAAGCACTTCTTTATTGTCTTTAGCTGGACCTTGCTGAGCTTTTAATCTAACTTCAGCCTTGAGCACTCTTGCTCAACGTTGCCTTCAAGATAGTGCTTGATTTTCTGTCCATTGACAATGAACTTCTTATCAGAATCAATATCCTGAAGCTCCACATAACCATATGGTGATACACTTATAATCACATATGGTCCCCTCCACCGGGATTTCAGTTTCCCGGGGAATAGCCTGAGCCTAGAGTTGAACAACAGAACCTTTTGTCCTGGTTCAAAGATTCTAGATGACAGCTTTCCGTCATGCCACTTTTTTTATTTTTCTTTATAAAGCTTGGCATTTTCGAAAGCAGTGAATCTGAATTCCTCTAGCTCATTTAGCTGGAGCAATCTTTTTTCTCCTGCTAATTTGGCATCAAAGTTTAAGAATCTGGTTGCCCAGTAGGCTTTATGTTCCAGTTCCACGGGCAGGTGACATGCCTTACCATAGACTAGATGGTATGGAGAGGTCCCTATAGGAGTCTTGAATGCTGTTCTGTATGCCCACAGAGCATCATCCAAGCTTCTTGCCCAATCCTTTCTACGGGTATTTACAGTCCGTTCTAGGATTCTTTTTAGCTCTCTGTTAGAGACTTCAGCTTGTCCATTAGTCTGTGGATGATATGGAGTCGCCACCTTGTGGCGAATCCCATACCGGACCATGGCAGAGTAAAGCTGTTTGTTGCAGAAGTGAGTGCCCCCATCACTGATTAGTACTCTAGGGACCCCAAACCTGCTGAAAATATATTTCTGGAGGAACTTCAGCACTGTTTTAGTATCATTGGTGGGTGTGGCAATGGCCTCAACCCATTTTGATACATAGTCAACTGCCACCAGAATATAAGTGTTTGAGAATGATGGTGGGAAAGGTCCCATGAAGTCAATTCCCCATATGTCAAACAACTCAATCTCCAAGATTCCTTGTTGAGGCATGGCGTAACCATGAGGCAGATTACCAGCTCTTTGGTAACTGTCACAGTTACGTACAAACTCTCGGGAATCTTTATAGAGTGTGGGCCAATAGAAGCCACATTGGAGGACCTTGGTGGCTGTTCGCTCACCTCCGAAATGGCCTCCATATTGTGATCCATGGCAATGCCATTGGATCCTCTGTGCTTTTTCTCTAGGCACACATCTCCGGATTATTCCGTCTGCACACCTCTTAAAGAGATAGGGTTCATCCCACAGGTAGTACTTTGCATCAGTAATTAATTTTTCTTTTGTTGCCTGTTGTACTCTTTGGGTATAAACCTTGCAGCTTTATAGTTTGTAATATCGGCAAACCATGGTGTTTCCTGAATGGCAAATAAATGCTAATCCGGAAAAGTCTCAGAGATCTCCAGAGAAGGGAGGGACGTCCCTTCTACTGGCTCTATCCGAGACAGATGATCAGCCACTTGGTTCTCTGTCCCCTTTTCTGTCTCTTATTTCTGTATCAAACTCCTGCAGAAGCAACACCCATCTGATGAGCCTGGGTTTTGAATCCTGCTTTGTAAGTAGATATTTAAGAGCAGCATGGTCAGTATACACAATCACTTTTGATCCTACTAAGTATGATCTAAACTTGTCAATGGCATAAACCACTGCAAGTAATTCTTTTTCTGTGGTTGTGTAATTTTTCTGGGCATCATTCAAAATGCGACTAGCATAATAAATGACGTGAAGAAGCTTGTCATGCCTCTGTCCCAATACTGCACCAATGTGGTGATCACTGGCATCACACATTAACTCAAATGGTAATGTCCAGTCTGGTGCAGAAATAACTGGTGCTGTGACCAGCTTAGCTTTCAGCATTTCAAACGCCTGTAGACACTCTGTGTCAAACACAAATGGCGTGTCAGCAGCTAGCAGATTGCTTAGAGGTTTTGCAATTTTTGAAAAATCCTTTATAAACCTCCTATAGAATCCTGCATGCCCCAGAAAGCTTCTGATTGCCTTAACATTGGCAGGTGGTGGTAATTTTTCAATCACCTCTATCTTTGCTAGATCCACCTCTATTCCCTTGTTTGAAATTTTATGCCCAAGGACAATCCCTTCAGTCACCATGAAGTGACATTTTTCCCAGTTTAAAACTAGGTTGGTCTCTTGGCATCTTTTCAGAACAAGTTTCAGGTGATCAAGACAGGAGCTGAATGAGTCTCCATATACTGAGAAGTCATCCATGAAGACTTCCAGAAATTTTTCCACCATATCAGAGAAAATAGAGAGCATGCATCTCTGGAAGGTTGCAGGCACATTACACAGCCCAATTGGCATCCTTCTATAAGCAAACACTCCAGATGGACATGTGAATGCCGTTTTCTCTTGATCCTGGGGATCTACTGCAATCTGGTTATAGCCTGAGTAGCCATCCAAAAAGCAGTAATAATCATGACCTGCCAATCTTTCTAGCATCTGGTCTATGAATGGTAAAGGAAAATGATCCTTTCTGGTGGCTGTATTGAGCCTTCTGTAGTCAATACACATGCGCCACCCTGTAACTGTTCTTGTAGGAACCAGTTCATTCTTTTCATTATGAACCACTGTCATGCCTCCCTTTTTGGGGACAACTTGGACAGGACTCACCCAGGGGCTGTCAGAAATAGGATAAATAATCCCAGCCTCCAGTAATTTGGTGACCTCTTTCTGCACCACTTCCTTCATGGCTGGATTTAGCCGCCTCTGTGGTTGAACCACCGGTTTAGCATTATCCTCCAATAAGATTTTGTGCGTGCATCTAGCTGGGCTTATGCCCTTAAGGTCACCTATGGACCACCCAAGAGCTGTCTTGTGTGTCCTTAGCACTTGAATAAGTGCTTCCTCTTCCTGTGGATTTAAAGCAGAGCTTATGATCACTGGAAAAGTATCATCTTCTCCTAGAAATGCATATTTCAAGGATGGTGGTAATGGCTTGATCTCTTCTACCAAAGAGTCAATAAGATCAACTTTCATGCAGTCTTTTGATGTGTCTGGATGCTGCATGGCTTTGACAGCATTCAACTTAAACTCATCATTATTGACTCTCAAGGTTATTTCCCCTTGTTGGACATCAATGAGGGTTCGTCCAGTTGCTAGGAAGGGTCTTCCTAGAATGAGAGTAGCACTCTTGTGCTCCTCCATTTCCAGCACTACAAAGTCAGTGGGAAAGGCGAATGGCCCAACTCTGACAATCATGTCTTCAATCACGCCTGATGGGTATTTAATGGAGCCATCAGCAAGTTGGAGACATATCCGGGTTGGTTTAACTTCTTCGGTTAAGCCAAGCTTTCTGATAGTGGATGCCGGTATTAGGTTGATGCTTGCCCCAAGATCACATAAAGCTGTCTTGGTGCAATTACTTTCTAGTGTGCATGGTATCAGAAAACTCCCAGGGTCTTTAAGCTTTTCAGGAAAGCTTTTCAGAATGACTGCACTGCATTCTTCAGTGAGGAGAACTCTTTCAGTTTCTCTCTAATCCTTCTTATGACTCAAGATCTCTTTCATGAACTTGGCATAAGAAGGTATTTGCTCAAGTGCCTCTGCAAATGGAATCTTTATTTCAAGAGTCCTGAGATAATCTGCAAAGTGAGCAAATTGCTTATCCTGCTCCTCTTTCCGGAGTTTTTGAGGATAAGGTATCTTGGCTTTATATTCCTCAACCTTAGTTGCTGTAGGTTTATTACCTAAAGAAGTGGTTGAAGAAGCCTTTTTAGAGGGGTTGTCATCAGCACTTGTGTGTGTCTAATCCCTCACTGGCAATTGAGTGCCAGAGTTAGAAGCTGGAGTGACGTGAGACGCCAACTCCTTGTCTGTTCCTGGCGTCTGAACGCCAGAACTGTGCCCATTTTGGGCGTTCAGCACCAGATCTTGCCCATTTTGGGCGTTCAACGCCAGATCCTTGCTTGTTTCTGGCATTGAACGCCAGTCCTTGCTTGTTACTGGCGTTGAACGCCAGTCTTGGGCATGGTCTGGGCGTTCAACGCCAGCCTTCCACCAGATTTCTGGCGTTTTAACGCCAGAATTACTTTTCCCTGGGCTCTTACTGTCCTCAGGTGAATTTTGGGTGGTTTGCTCATTCCTTAGCTCTTTGCTGCCTTGAGGTGGGGTATTTAATGTTTTCCCACTTCTTAATTGAACTGCTTGGCATTCTTCTGTTATTTGTCTTAACAGCTGCTGCTTTGTTTGCTTCAATTGTTCTTCCATATTTATATTAGCCATCCTTGTCTCTTGTAGTTTATCCTTAAATTCGGCTAACTGCTTTGTTAGAGAATCCAATTGCTGATTGAATTCAGCAGCTTGTTCTACAGGGCTGAGTTCAGCAGTTACTATTTTAACCTCTTCTTTCATGGAAGGGTCACTGCTTAGGTACAGATGCTGATTCCTGGCAACTGTATCAATGAGCTCTTGAGCCTCTTCAATTGTCTTTCTCATGTGGATAGATCCACCAGCTGAGTAATCTAGAGACATCTGAGCTCCTTCTGCAAGCCCATAATAGAAGATGTCTAACTGAACCCACTCTGAAAATATTTCAGAGGGGCATTTTCGTAGCATCTCTCTGTATCTCTCCCAGGCATCATAAAGAGATTCATTATCTCCTTGTTTAAAGCCTTGAATGTCCAGCCTTAGCTGTGTCATCCGTTTTGGGGGAAAGTATTGATTCAAGAATTTTTCTGTCAGCTGTTTCCATGTCCTTATGCTGGCCTTAGGTTGGTTATTTAACCACCTCTTAGCTTGATCTTTTACAGCAAATGGAAATAGTAATAGTTTGTAGACATCCTGATCTATTTCCTTATCATGTACTATGTCAGCAATTTGTAGAAATTATGCCAGAAACTTTGTAGGTTCTTCTTGTGGAAGACCGGAATACTGGCAACTTTGCTGCACCATAATAATGAGCTGAGGATTCAACTCAAAGCTACTGACTCCAATGGAGGGTATGCAGATACTACTCCCATATGAAGCAGTAGAGGGGTTAGCATATGACCCCAGAGTCCTCCTGGACTGTTCATTTCCTCTTAGGTCCATGATGGAGAAAGGAAGATGATGTAAAATAGAAAAAATATTTTTATTTATTTAATAATTTACTTATTTCGAAATCAAAATAGATTAAAATAAAATAAATAAAAATGGGTGAAGATTTTCAAAAAAAAATGAGGAGAGAGAAAGTGGTTAGGAAATTTTGAAAAGGATATGATGATTTTTGAAAAAAGTTTTAAATTTTGAAATAAAAATCTGAATTTTAGAAATAGATTTCGAAAATTTGCTTTTAAAAAAAAGAGAGAAAAGATATTTTTGAATTTAAGGAGGAGAGAGAAAAATAATAAAATAGCACAAGATTTAAAATTTTTAGATCTAATGCTCCTTGTTTTCGAAAATTTTTGGAGGGAAAACACCAAGGAACACCAAACTTAAAAATTTTAAGATCAAGACACAAGGAAAAACTCAAGAACACTTTGAAGATTCACAAGAACACAAGAACATGAATAAGGAACACCAAACTTAAAATTTTTAGAAAACCAAGATAAAATTTTCGAAAACCAAAGAAAAAATCAACAAGAAAACACCAAACTTAAAGTTTGGCACAAGAATTAATCAAGGAAAAAAATTATTTTTGAAAAAGATTTTTAATAAAACAGGTGCCCAATCATCAAGAACATAAACCAACACTCTAGCCAATTGGGCAATAAATGTAACACTTGTTTTGAAGAAGGATATTTTTAACCAAGAACAATAATAAGAGACTCTAAACCAAAAAGAAAAATTTTCCTAATCTAAGCAACAAAATAAACCGTCAGTTGTTCAAACACGAACAATCCCCGGCAATGGCGCCAAAAACTTGGTGCACGAATTGTGAATCACACTTTTCACAACTCGTACCACTAACCAGCAAGTGCACTGGGTCGTCCAAGTAATACCTTACGTGAGTAAGGGTCGAATCCCATGGAGATTGTTGGTTTGAAGCAATCTATGGTTATCTTGCAATTCTTAGTCAGGAAGTCAATTATATTTATCAGTTAAATTGTGAATAAACAAGAGAGCATGGGTTAAAGGTTACTTGTTATGCAGTAATGGAGAATATGTTGGAGTTTTGGAGATGCTTTGTCTTCTGAATCTCTGCTTTCCTCTGTCCTCTGATTCACGCACGCACGTCCTTCTATGGCAAGCTGTGTGTTGGTAGATCACCGTTGTCAATGGCTACCATCCATCCTTCCAGTGAAAAGGGTCCAAGTGCGCCGTCACCGCACGGCTAATCATCTGCAGGTTCTCAGTCGTACTGGAATAGGATTTACTATCCTTTTGCGTCTGTCACTACGCCCAGCACTCGCGAGTTTGAAGTGCGTCACAGTCATCCAATCCCAGAATCCTACTCGAAATACCACAGACAAGGTTTAGACTTTCCGGATTCTCATGAATGCCGCCATCAATCTAGCTTATACCACGGAGATTCTGATTGAGGAATCTAAGAGATATTCATTCAATCTGATGTAGAACGGAGGTGATTATCAGACACACGTTCATGGATTGAGGAAGGTGATGAGTGTCACTGATCATCACCTTCTCCATGGTTAGGCGCGAATGGATATCTTAGATAGGAACACACATGTTTGAATAGAAAACAGAAATACTTGCATTAATTCATCGAGACACAGCAGAGCTCCTCACCCCCAACAATGGAGTTTAGAGACTCATGCCGTCAAAGAGTACAAAGTTCAGGTCTAAAATGTCATGAGATACAAAATAAGTCTCTAAAAGTTCTTTAAATACTAAACTAGTAGCCTAGGTTTACAAAAAGTGAGTAGACTATGACAGATGGTGCAGAGATCCACTTCTGGGACCCACTTGGTGTGTGCTGGGGCTGAGACTTAAGCAATTCACGTGCATAAGGCTGTTTTGGGCATTCAACGCCAGGTTTGGATCCATTTCTGGCGTTGAACTCCAACTTTTAATCCTTTTCTGGCGCTGGACGCCAGAATTGGGCAGAGAACTGGCGTTGAACGCCAGTTTACGTCATCTATCCTTGAGCAAAGTATAGACTATTATATATTTCTGGAAAGCCCTGGATGTCTATTTTCCAACGCAATTGGAAGCGCGCCATTTCGAGTTCTGTAGCTCCAGAAAATCCACTTTGAGTGCAGGGAGGTCAGAATCCAACAGCATCAGCAGTCCTTTTTCAGCCTGAATCAGATTTTTGCTCAGCTCCCTCAATTTCAGCCAGAAAAATACCTGAAATTATAGAAAAATACACAACTCATAGTAAAGTCCAGAAATATGAATTTTTCCTAAAAACTAATGGAAATAAACTAAAAACTAACTAAAACATACTAAAAACTATATGAAATTAACCCCAAAAAGCGTATAAAATATTCGCTGATCAGTCAACTAGCCTAAGTTTTCAGAAATATTACATATTACATAAAGAAAACTGAAACCATACCTTGGCCGATTCCCAAATGCACCAAACACCAAAACGAAGCCACCAAGCTTGATCCAAAGCCTCAACCAACTCCAACAAACAGCAAAGTCCAAACTAACAACACATATATCACCAAAATCAAAACCTAAGCTACACAAAACAACTAAACACAAAGGTTTAGTGAAACCTTACCTTACCCAACGAGATGAGGGGTAAAATCCATCAATTACTCACTACTAGAGATCACCTAAACAACCAAAACCACAAAACTTGCTCAAAAACCAAACCCAAAATGTGCAGAAATCTAGGGCACAAAACTGGAGAGTGAATAGTGATTTCTTACCAGGTTTCTTTAGATAGAAAGGAAGAGCTCATCGGGAGCTTCGTGTGGCCGTAAATGGCTGGTCAATCGGAGATCCGTAGCTCAAGTTATGGCTCCCGAAATGTGGAGGTGAATAGTGAAACCCCACCCTCCCCTCTCCTCTCTCAATCCGAGCTCTCTCTCATTTGGGGAGAAGAATGAGTTGAAAAGCTCATTAATTGAGCTTATATATGTTGGACCTTGGGCCCAGTTTAGGCCCGGTCCAAGCCGTTAGCGTTTTTAGCCCGTTTGGCCCACTTTGGGCCAAAACCTTTAAGATTAGTACCCGGTTTTCAATTCTAAAAAATTATTTTTGTCCTTTTAAAACAATAAACCTATTTTCTAAATCTTATTTTTCTCAAAACACAGTACTGGGTAGGCTTAAACCGGTTCGATCGGTTCGGCTGCTGTTTCTCAATCTTTTGCAGAAAATATATTTTCTGCTTAGAAAGATTCATTGAAACCAAATTTCACCTTTATATTTTCAAATTAAAACTTCTAAATTTTGAATCCATCTCGGGCACTTAAAATTATTATTTTATCAAAACGGTTTTACGTGAAAACTCCGGTTCTTACATGTAGTGCTCAAATGGATGGGTATAGGAGGATTGCTTGGTGCCTTAGTGAGAATTCGATTTTCTTACCACCGGAGAGGATTACCATGATAAACTTCAAGACGGGTGTTAAAACAAAGTATGGAATCCCAGATTATAAGGAGAGGATCAACTTTGGGAGCTCATGGTTTGTGAAAAACTCCATCAAAGCTTGGAGATATCAATCTTGAATGATAGAGCTTATTGGAAGTCCAAGCATTGGTGGATGTTCAAGGATGGATTCAAGCACAAGCCACCCTGATGAGAGCTCCCCACAAGTCCAACTTAAGGATAATAAACAAAAGTGCTAGGTGGGAGACACCCCACCATGGTAACATCTTTCCCTTTTCCTTTTTGTAAATATTGGTCAAAATTAGTTTAATTTCATGTTTTGTTTAGTTAGTTGAGTTTAATTGGGAGTCTAGTATGTTAAATAAGATTTTATGGTGTTTTGGTAACTGTTTGGAGGTTTGGAATGCTTGGTTTGGTGCAAAAACTTGGAAAAATTTTGAAAAATAAAGCACCATGCCACATGTTTGCATCACCCACGCGTACGCGTGGATCCAAAATTTTCACCTCACATACAAATTCCAAATAGTTGTGCGAGTTTTGGGCTGGAATTGTGCCTTTAGCACAAGTGATGCACGGAAAACTTGTCTCTCAACAAATCTCCTTTCGGCAAGTGTACCGAATTTGTCGTCAAGTAAAAACTCACAATAGAGTGAGGTCGAATCCCACAGGGATTGATTGATCAAGCAACTTTAATTAGAAGAATGTTCTAGTTGAGCGAATCCAGAATATGGGTTGAGAGTTGCAGAAAATAAAATGGCGGGAATGTAAATAACAGAAAAGTAAATGCTAGAATTAAAGGACTGGAAGTAAATGACTGAAAATAAATTGCAGAATTGTAAATGGGAATGGAGGATTTGCTTATAAAAGTAAATGGCAGAAATTAAAGAGAATAGGTAAGATCAGAGATGGGAAGTTCATTGGGCTTAGGAGATGTTGCAATTCTCCGGATCAAGTTCATTTTCATCTCTTCCTCAATCAATGCACTCATTGATCTCCTTGGCAATCTTAAGTGATTGAATTACAATTTCTTGCAATTCAATCTCTCAAATCTTGATCAATAGCCAATTCCTTGGTCAATTGCTCATGAGAAGAGATGAAGTATGGTCACTGATTATACCACATGCATTTCCCAAATCAAATATTGAGAGGGTTATAGTCACATACCCATCCAAACCCAATTTGGTCCAGCATGAGAAAGCATTTCTAGCTTGATCTCTTCATTCCTCTTTCAAGGTTCAAAAGAGATCCAAGTTTGAATAGCTTCTTTTCCAAGATAACTACTCAATTGGATGAAGATCGAAAGCTTTCAAGTAAAATCAAGAGAAAAGATAGAAGAAGAATAATGAAAATTAGTATTGATCCATCAAATTACAACAGAGCTCCCTAACCTAATGAAAGGGGTTTAGTTGTTCATAGCTCTAGAAAATGAAAACAAAGATGGAGAATACATCATAAAACTAGAAATTGCAGAGAAGGTAAACTACAGAGAGTGGTTCTCTTTTTCCAACTTCCCGAACTCCTTAACAATTCAAAGCTACTCCTATATATACTACTTCTCTCAGCTTCTAGTTGGCTCTTCAAGTCTTGGGCCTTTGGATCTTGATTTTGAAGCAGTTCTCTTCTTCATTTGGGCTTGGCTTTACTTGCAGAGAGAAAATGTGAAGTGGGAAGAGACTTTAGCTCAGGACGTTAGGGGTGTTAACGTTTAGTGAAAATATAAGTTCGAGAACGTTAGTGACAATCAGCTTTCTCACTAACGTTACTAAGTAAAAGCCACGTTAACTTCAACGTTAGTGGCATAAACGTTGCCACTAACGTTGCCTCTAAGTCCTTCGCACACGTTATTGAGACTTAACATTTCCAATAACTTTGAAAAGCCCCCTTTGTTCCCACGTTAGAGCCCACGTTAACTTAGTTAACGTGGCTCTTTAACGTGGGCTTGCCATCCTTCGAGAACGTTAGTGACACTCAACATTGTCACTAACGTTCCAAGGTGCCCCTATGTCTCACGTTAGAGTCCATGTTAACTAGGTTAACGTGGCTTCTAACGTGGCCATGCTTAGCCATCCCCAACGTTAGTGACAATGTTGAGTGTCACTAATGTTGGCCATTCTTTCACTCATCAACGTTAGCTTCCACGTTAACTAGGTTAACGTGGCTCCTTGGGGGGTTGTGTGGTTGCTTCCAACGTTAGTGACAATGTTGGGTGTCACTAACGTTGGCCATTCTTTCACTCATCAATGTTAGCTTCCATGTTAACTAGGTTAACGTGGAAGTTAACGTGGATCCTTGGGGGGTTGTGTGGTTACTTCCAACGTTAGTGACAATGCTGGGTGTCACTAACGTTGTCGACCATGCTTGCTTCTTACGTTAGCTCCCACGTTAACCAAGTTAACGTGGGAGTTAACGTGGTATATTTCTCCTTAGGCCAACGTTAGTGACAATGTTGAATGTCACTAACGTTGGCGCTTCTCCCCCTTTCTAACGTTAGAGGCCACGTTAACTAAGTTAACGTGGACTCTAACGTGGCCACTTATGAGCATTTGCCAACGTTAGTGACAATGTTAAGTGTCACTAACGTTGGCTCAACTTCCCTTCTGCACGTTAGAGTTCACGTTAACTTAGTTAACGTGACTCTTAACGTGGTCAATGATGGCTTTGAGAGCGTTATTGGCAATCACTTTTCTCACTAACTTTGCAAGTTACCTCCCATTCCTTGCTTCCTTTGGTCCTGAAATCAAGCAATAGAGCGCATCAAAGTTCTAGTCCAAGTCATGGGCAATGCAACATACAATTTGTCACTAAACTTATGCAAAATCCTCATGAAATAATGTAAAATGCACAATGTATGCTTGAATCAAGGTGTAAGTGAATATATACCCAAAACTAGCTTATTTCCTAAGGAAATGCATGAAACTAACCTAAAAACAGTAAAGAAAAGGTCAGTGAAACTGGCCAAGATGCCCTGGCATCAACAAGCCAACCCTCGCATACGCGTCACCTCACGCGTATGCGTCGCCCCTCTGAATAACCCATCACGCGTACGCGTCGCACCCATTTCACCCATCCATGCATACGCGTCACTCCACGCGTACGCGTGGACTACCCTACTTCACCCATTTATTTTCTTCTCTTCTTTCCATTTCTTCCCTTCTCCTCTCTTCTCTTCTTTTCTTTCCACCCTTCAACCATCATCCAACACTGCCAAACACCATTTATCACCATTTCTTTTAGTTAGTTAATTAGTTATTTTTTTAGTTAGTTTGTTTCATGTTTATTTTTTTGTTTTCATTATGAGTGTTGGATTACCAATTTTGTTTTCTATTTATTGCTGCTGATTATTGATAAAATGTTATTTTAACATCATTGCTGTTAAGTTTCATTGTTGGATTTCTTAATTGAGGTTACAAGTGTTACTTGGTTTTGAATTCTTAATGCTTATTGTTTGTGAATACTGATGGGATATTTTTGCGGAAAAACGAATTTCTCCAAAACACCCAAAACTAACCGGCAAGTGCACCGGGTCGCATCAAGTAATAATAACTCACGGGAGTGAGGTCGATCCCACAGGGATTGAAGGATTGAGCAATTTTAGTTTAGTGGTTGATTTAGTCAAGCGAATCAAGATTTGGTTGAGTGATTTGTGATTTGCAGAATTTAAATTGCATGGAAAGTAAAGGGAATGGGTAATTGACATGAAATTAAAGAGAACAGGAATTTAAATGCTGAATCTTAAAGAACAAGAAATTAAATGGCAGAAACTTAGAACACAAGAAATGTAAATTGCAGAATCTTAAAGTGCAAGAAATGTAAATAGCTTGAATTGTAAAGGGAATTGGGAGTTGGATTTGCAGAAATTAAACGAGGGAAAGTAAATTGCAACCAACAGAGAAGTGAAAGAACACTTGGATTGAACCGGATCTAAAAACAGAATTGTAAATAAGCATGAAAACAGTAAACAGGGAATGGGAAATAGGGAATCCGGATCTCAGGACCCAAGAGACTAGATAACCAAGTCTAGATCTCAATGTCTTCCTAGATCCAACAAGAACAATTGCAAAGGAATTGTAAATTGCAAAGAAAGTAGATGAAGAACAATTAACATAAATTAAATTCAATAAGCAGTAGAAGAAACAGAGAGATCTTCGGATGAGATTGAAACAGAATTCCTTCAATTCTCCAACCCGAGATCCAAGACAATTGCAATTGAAATTGAAAGCAATAAAACTAAGAGGAAGAGAGTGGAATTCTCCTTCCCCGAAACTAAGAAATTAAAGATCACTCAATATCCAAAGCTCTCCGAAAACTATTCTGAAAACTCCAAAGGAAAAGCTCTCTTAAGAACTTGAATTCTATCCTATTTATACACTTTCTTCAAATGATCTTCAAGCCTTGAGTTGGGCCTTTGCTCTTGGTGGAATTGGGTTGAGAGAGGCCTCGGTTGATTGCTCTTGGAGTTTGGAGAGGAACCAAAGTGAACCAAGTGAACCGGGTTGGAGTTTTGCAAAAGTTTGAGTAAAAGTTTGAGTAAAAGTTTGAGACAAACTTTTGGTCCAACTTTTCATATCAGCCCCCATGTTTTGCTGATACCCACGTTGGTGCAAAAGTTAGGGGTCTAACTTTTGCTCCAACGTTGGCCTTCCTTAGTGCACTTATGGCGCCAACGTTAGCCCAAAAGTTAGAGGCTAACGTTGGTGCAAACTTTTGCTCCCCCTTTGTGTTTTTCATGTGCCAACGTTAGCCCAAAAGTTAGAGGCTAACGTTGGCGCAAACTTTTGGTGGCCAGGGGGTGTTTTTCTCATGCCAACGTTAGCCATAAAGTTAGGGGCTAACGTTGGCGCAAACTTTTGGTGCCCAGGGAGTGTTTTTCTCATGCCAACGTTAGCCACAAAGTTAGGGGCTAACGTTGGCACAAACTTTTGGTGCCCAGGGAGTGTTTTTCATGTGCCAACGTTAGCCCAAAAGTTAGGGGCTAACGTTGGGGCTAACTTTTCACCCAAAAGTTTGTGCAAAAGTTTGAGGCTAACTTTTGGTCCAGCTTTTTGCTTCCTGGTTCATTTTCACTTATTCCATTGTCCTCTCTTTACTCCTAGCCATTCCTTCTTGCTTCAACCTTTCTCCAA
This sequence comes from Arachis hypogaea, assembly GCF_003086295.3. NCBI lineage: Eukaryota > Viridiplantae > Streptophyta > Magnoliopsida > Fabales > Fabaceae > Arachis > Arachis hypogaea. Next base: position 40,612,493 of record NC_092050.1, on the reverse strand, counting down.
GCTTTCTTCACCTATCATTAATCAACCAAACACATAAAAGCTATGCTTAAAATCATGAGATATTCATTTTATCATAATATGTGACAATTATAGCATAAAACCTCATGAAATAGCATGAATTCATACATGGTTGATTCAATCAAAGGAAGCATGAAAATATACCCAAATTAGCTTACTTGTAGCTCAAGAAAGTACACAATTCAATTGAAAACAAAAGAAAAAGGCTAGTGAAACTAGGCTAAGATGACTTGTCATCACAACACCAAACTTAAAGCTTGCTTGTCCCCAAGCAAGAAATGAATTATGCTTAATGGTTCTTTCATTTAAGATGGATTGAAGAACAACTTGTCAGGTCCTGTGAGTGAAGTGATCAAGTAACAGTGGGGTAAATTCTAAATCATATGCTCATGCAAGGGCTTCAATGCTTACTAGTCCTCACATATTGGGAGTCTTAGGTCTTAGGATTTTCATCCAAATGGTATCATGGAGATCTCTTTATATGTAGTCACCTTGAAGCAGCTTATAGTTTCTTTGCTTTGGCCTTGACTCTAAGTGTCATGTCTCAAAGCGGCTCTTTAGATAAGCTTTCAATCAATACTCCTAAACCAGTTGGTTTTAAGGTATTAGGTGTTAAAGCACCCCTAAGGATTTACTTGCTCAAGCCTCTTTCCTTGACACAACTCAACCACAAGCATTTACTAGGCTAACAACTCTTTGAGTCATTGTTTCTTCTTTCTTTTCTGCCTAGTAATTGATGCTCAGAGCCTTGGGCCATGTTCTTTTTTTTGCTTTTGTATTTTCTTTTCTTTCTTTTGTTTTGTTTGCTGCTTCTTGGATCAATAAATTTTTGAGAATCTCCACAATACTTCTTTGAACTTTATGTCCTGCCTATGAGCTCCCATGCAAGTTTTCACAAGCATGCAACCTCAATACATAATCATACAACTAGAACCACCACTTCTCCTAATCTTTTGCTTGCCTCAGAATTGTTTAATTCCTCAATCCTTCTTTTCAAAGAACTTTCATGTGATGCATTTTTTTTAATATTGAGTGCAAACAAGTTTTGAAGAGAAAAATGTTGTGAATGATCAAGCATCTTGCTTATTGAATTTCAGAAAAGAAACCATGCTAAACAGACAGATAATTAGGGAAACTAAACCACTCTCAATCATAGCAGTGTTTGATGTAAGATAATCACTTAACAATACAACCTTTTGGAGTTCGCTTGCTTTACTCCTCATCATCACCACTGATCCACACATTCCTCTTTCATTTCTTTGGTTGATGATGCTTAATTCTTCCAAAAGCTTGTATGGTACTCTGCAGTGATATTGAAAGTTGCTTGTTCCCCAAGCACTTGAAAGAAGAAATGGTTAGCTTGCATGATTTATTTGTGGGCTTTTGAACTTACTTTGGTGTGGGAACACCAAACTTAGTACCTTGCCAATGGTTCTCATGCATCGAATTAACCATGTGTGATAATTTTTTCTTTTTTTTTCAAAAGCCATGGAACTGAAAACTAGGAAACAGCAAAATAGCTAACTAGTTCATCCAATATGCTTGAAGCCAACATTATGCAGAAAGTGAGAATGTGTTTTATAATAGGATTTTGGTGAAACACCAAACTTAGAATCCTTCATTCTCCTTTATATTGTTTTGGTGTGTAACACCAAACTTAGCTTCTAGCAATATAGATAAAACTAATTAGCCTTTTTATTAAAATAGATATGAAAAGAAACTACCTCAGGTTGGGTTGCCTCCCAACAAGCGCTCTGTTATTGTCACTAGCTTGACATCTTGCTCTTTGATTATGGAGGCTGGAAATCATAATGCCTCAGTTTTTCTCCTCTTGCTGTAGGATTCCTTTCCTCCATGACCTGCACAATCACAAACAATCCAAATGAAAATTGGATATTCTCATGCCAGAATGTAGTCAGAGGATTAGTTGACACCATGTGTCAAACAGTTGGTAAACTTGAGAGATTAATGAACGAAAATCACTTCTCTCGTTTATTTATCAAGCTATGAGAATCATATTCAGCAAGATAAACCAAGAAAACTTCACTCTATTGCTAAAGTGAGGTTTCAATTAGCTCAGGCAAAAATTCAAACAGTTAGTGTGTCAGTCAAAAATTAAAGAAAAAGTGCTTGATCTAAATTGCCACCTCACTTAATCATTGTCAATCTAATCAATCCCCGGCAACGGCGCCAAAAACTTGATGGGATATTTTTGCGGAAAAACGAATTTCTCCAAAACACCCAAAACTAACCGGCAAGTGCACCGGGTCGCATCAAGTAATAATAACTCACGGGAGTGAGGTCGATCCCACAGGGATTGAAGGATTGAGCAATTTTAGTTTAGTGGTTGATTTAGTCAAGTGAATCAAGATTTGGTTGAGTGATTTGTGATTTGCAGAATTTAAATTGCATGGAAAGTAAAGGGAATGGGTAATTGACATGAAATTAAAGAGAACAGGAATTTAAATGCTGAATCTTAAAGAACAAGAAATTAAATGGCAGAAACTTAGAACGCAAGAAATGTAAATTGCAGAATCTTAAAGTGCAAGAAATGTAAATAGCTTGAATTGTAAAGGGAATTGGGAGTTGGATTTGTAGAAATTAAACGAGGGAAAGTAAATTGCAACCAACAGAGAAGTGAAAGAACACTTGGATTGAACCGGATCTAAAAACAGAATTGTAAATAAGCATGAAAACAGTAAACAGGGAATGGGAAATGGGGAATCCGGATCTCAGGACCCAAGAGACTAGATAACCAAGTCTAGATCTCAATGCCTTCCTAGATCCAACAAGAACAATTGCAAAGGAATTGTAAATTGCAAAGAAAGTAGATGAAGAACAATTAACAGAAATTAAATTCAATAAGCAGTAGAAGAAACAGAGAGATCTTCGGATGAGATTGAAACAGAATTCCTTCAATTCTCCAACCCGAGATCCAAGACAATTGCAATTGAAATTGAAAGCAATAAAACTAAGAGGAAGAGAGTGGAATTCTCCTTCCCCGAAACTAAGAAATTAAAGATCACTCAATATCCAAAGCTCTCCGAAAACTATTCTGAAAACTCCAAAGGAAAAGCTCTCTTAAGAACTTGAATTCTATCCTATTTATACACTTTCTTCAAATGATCTTCAAGCCTTGAGTTGGGCCTTTGCTCTTGGTGGAATTGGGTTGAGAGAGGCCTCGGTTGATTGCTCTTGGAGTTTGGAGAGGAACCAAAGTGAACCAAGTGAACCAGGTTGGAGTTTTGCAAAAGTTTGAGTAAAAGTTTGAGGCAAACTTTTGGTCCAACTTTTCATATCAGCCCCCATGTTTTGCTGATACCCACGTTGGTGCAAAAGTTAGGGGTCTAACTTTTGCTCCAACGTTGGCCTTCCTTAGTGCACTTATGGCACCAACGTTAGCCCAAAAGTTAGAGGCTAACGTTGGCGCAAACTTTTGCTCCCCCTTTGTGTTTTTCATGTGCCAACGTTAGCCCAAAAGTTAGAGGCTAACGTTGGCGCAAACTTTTGGTGGCCAGGGGGTGTTTTTCTCATGCCAACGTTAGCCATAAAGTTAGGGCTAACGTTGGCGCAAACTTTTGGTGCCCAGGGAGTGTTTTTCTCATGCCAACGTTAGCCACAAAGTTAGGGGCTAACGTTGGCGCAAACTTTTGGTGCCCAGGGAGTGTTTTTCATGTGCCAACGTTAGCCCAAAAGTTAGGGGCTAACGTTGGGGCTAACTTTTCACCCAAAAGTTTGTGCAAAAGTTTGAGGCTAACTTTTGGTCCAGCTTTTTGCTTCCTGGTTCATTTTCACTTATTCCATTGTCCTCTCTTTACTCCTAGCCATTCCTTCTTGCTTCAACCTTTCTCCAAGCTTTCTTCACCTATCATTAATCAACCAAACACATCAAAGCTATGCTTAAAATCATGAGATATTCATTTTATCATAATATGTGACAATTATAGCATAAAACCTCATGAAATAGCATGAATTCATACATGGTTGATTCAATCAAAGGAAGCATGAAAATCTACCCAAATTAGCTTACTTGTAGCTCAAGAAAGTGCACAATTCAATTGAAAACAAAAGAAAAAGGCTAGTGAAACTAGGCTAAGATGACTTGTCATCAAATACCAAGTACATGTGGCATTGCCTTCAAGCTTTCTAAATCTTTTGAACCGCATGTTTTGGCTACCATGCATTCATCATCCATTGTTAGGCAATTGTACATTATCAATACATTTTTTTAGGCGATACTTGTTTATGATTGTCCTTCATTTACATCACCTATTTCATGCATTGAGAGTTTAGAATTGTGAAATTGGATCGGAAGCTTACCTAGTGTTTTGAGCTTTTCAAGCTTTGTGGACCATGCTTGCAATGTGATTGATTTTCACTTCTATCTTCTTTTTCCTAAGTTCCATAGCACTTATGTGTTCCACTTCTATGTCGCTTAGGTGTTGCAACAACTTCAACATGTGTCATTGTTTGATATGTGAGCTCTATATTCAATTGGTTCATTAAGTTTCCTTGCACATCAATCAATACACATGCATTATCCAATTTCACAATTGCTTGATTGTTGCTTGAATACTTTTATGCTTCTTCACCACTTGTTTATATCTTAACCTACAAGTCTTTTAAAGTATTTCAAGCACACTAGAATGAGTGAAGTGTATGCTTTCTTTTGTGTAATTATGACATAACTTTCTATGCTAGTCTGTGTGTTCTAAACCGTATACAACTTAGAACTCACACACTAATTTTTCATCAATGTCACACAAATTCACTCACTCTATTCTAGTGATTCACCTCATTCCAACAATGAACGCTTCCTTGTTTTTGTATTTTCTCATCTTACGGTGTTATTTTCTATTTTTCATGACTGATGCACCATAAACAAAAACAGAAGTGGGAAAAAGAACATGCAGCACTGGTTGATCCACTAACTGAAGGTGGCAACCCGGAAAGTCGCCATACCCCCTCGCTCATCTTTAAGTGCACCGAGGACGGTGCAAACTTTTAAGTGTAGGGAGGTTGTCTGACCAATCGGCCATTTTTGGGTGACAAGTTTCTAATCCCAACACTTTTTCATTTCATTTTTAGGTCTTTTAGGATTTCTAGTTGCATTTTCTTGTTTTGCAACTATATATAATAAGCTTAGTCAAAATAATAAAATTTTTCAAGAAATTTATCTATAGGGTACCCCAATTGATTGAAAAAGAAAAAAGTTTTTTTTTGAGAACTTGCTTGAACTATATATTGTGGATCATGTTTTTGAGCTAAGAACACATAAGCATGTGAGATTTGAGCCTAATTGTGTGGTTACATCATACAACCACTTATTTTCATTCTTGTGTGTATTATTCTCTTTCTATGATTGTAATATTTGATTTATTTGATTCTTTATGTCCATTATTTTGTGTATGAATACACTTATATGATTGAGGTCATTGTTTCAATCAGCTCACTTACCCAAATAGCCTATCTTTTATCTTCCATTGTTAGCCAATTTTGAGCCTATGCTAACCCCATTTGTTCTTAATTTTAGCACATTACAAGCCTTAAGTGAAAAAAATAAATGTCCCTTATTTGGATCTTTGATTAGCTTAGGCTAGTGAGAGTGTTTATCATTTGATTGTGGGAGAGTTGGGAACATTGGTTAGGATAAAAGTGTATTTTTGTATTTTTGTTGAAAATTTTGGGAACTGGGTACATACTCATACATTAAATGTTTAAACCATATGCATTGATGCTCTTATATATATTTTGGCTTGGAAAAAAGAAAAAAGTGATGAAAAGAATATATATATATATATAAGAAAAAGAAAAGCAATAAAAAGGGAACAAAATGCCCCAAAGTAGAGTTCAGTAATATTAATGCATATAGGATGTGAATTGAAAAGAGAATGCATGAGTATGTGAAAAAGTGAAGATTGTGGGTAGTTAGGTTTGTTTAGAATTTTATAGGTTGTTATATAGGTGAGGTGGGAAGCTTAGGTTAATCAAAGATTCAAATTCTAGTCCACTTACCCATATGCATCCTAACTTGACTGATGAACAGACTTTTGCTAGTAAAGAATTTCACACTAAATTCTCCTTGCTAGTATAGTTTCTAAACCAACAAAGAATCCTTTCATACAAAAATTTGTTTGACACTAAAACAAACCCAATAAAATAAATCGAAGTATTTAAACCTCGGGTTATCTCTCAAGGAATTGCAGGGAAGTGTAATTATTATTGGTTATGGAAAAGTATCTTTTTGGATTTTTGAAAGGTTGAACAAGGAATGTAAATGACAAGAAAATAAACTAATAATTAATAAAGCTCTTGGCAAGGTATGAGAACTAGACGTCCTATCCTAGTTATCCTTATCAATTGTGATAAGAATTGTCCATTGCTCCAACTTAGTTAACCTCTAACTATGAAGGAAAGTCAAGTGGATGAATCAATTTGATTCCTCAAGTCCTAGTCAACTCCTAAGGAAAGACTAGCTTTAGAGGGATCCAAATCAACTAGCAACTTTCCATTATCAATCGACAAAGGAGTTTGATAACTCAAGAGTCTCCAATTACTCAACCAAAGCCAAAAGGAGAGAAATCTACACTAAAATCCAACCAAGCATTTTCTCAAATATTTGGAAGGCACAACATAAAAGCATAGAAAAGCAGTAAGGGATAATAAAATCCAAACAACCAATTGAAAGCATCAATAACATAATCAACAAGAGGAATAAGTAAACTAAGGTACTGGAACAATTAAAGTAGAAGAAACCTAAATTGAAGCAAGGTAGAATTCTGAAATTAAGAAAAGCTAAACCTAAAATCCTAAAACCTAGAGAGAGGAGAGAGCCTCTCTCTCTAGAAAACTACATCTAAAACTTAAAAATTGTGTGAATAAAAAATTGTATGAATGAGTGTTGTCTTGATTCCCCCACTCTGTAGCCTCTAATCGGTGTTTTCTGGGCCGAAACCTAGGTCCAAACTCAGCCCAAAATCGCCCCCAGCGTCTTCTGTGTTTTCTGCACGTGGCGCATGTCACGCGTACCCATCAGTCACGCGTACACGTTGATTGTCTTCTTGTGTCACGCATACGCGTCAGGTACGCATACGCGTCACCATGGAATTCGCCAAATCGCACGCACGCGTCAGGTACACGCACGCGTCGTTCCTCGCTAGTCAGCTCCTTGGTTTCTTGTGTTCCTTCCATTTTTGCAAGCTTCCTTTCCATCCTCTAAGCCATTCCTGCCCTATAAATCCTGAAAACACTTAACACACATATCACAGCTGGTGCACAGAATTGTGATCACACTTTTCACAACTCCGGTACAACTAACTAGCAAGTGCACTGGGTTGTCCAAGTAATAAAACCTTACGCGAGTAAGGGTCGATCCCATGGAGATTGCCGGCTTTAAGAAAGCTATGGTCATCCTATAAATCTTAGTCAGGCGGATTCAATTGGTTATGAGTTTTGATAATTGAAAGATAAATAAAACACAAATTAAAATAAAGATACTTATGTAATTCATTGGTTGAAATTTCAGATAAGCATTTGGAGATTCTTTGTTGCTTCTGAACCTCTGCTTTCCTATTGTCTTTATCCAATCATGCGTGCTCCCTTCCATGGCAAGCTATATGTTGGTGGATCACCGTTGTCAATGGCTACCATCCGTCCTCTCAGTGAAAATGGTCCAGGCACGGCTTCTGTACGGCTAATCATCTGTCGGATTGATAAACCCCAATTTTGTGGTTTATCTTGTGCTTAATTTGGGGGGTTTTATCACCTTTTCTCACATTTATTCAATGAAATAGCATGGTTTTGCAATTCTCCCTTGATTTGTGCTTAAATGTGAAAACATGATTTTTAGGCCCTAAAATTAGTGATTTTAATTCAGTTTAATTCCATTCGATGCCTTGATATGTTTGTTGAGTAATTTCAGGTTCATAAGGCAAGTATTGGATGGAAGAAGTGAGGAGAAAAGCATGCAAAGTGGGAGAACTCATGAAGAAATGAAGGAACCGTAAAGCTGTCAAGCCTGACCTCTTCGCACTCAAACGACCATAACTTGAGCTACAGAGGTCCAAATGAGGCAGTTCTAGTTGCGTTGGAAAGCTAACATCCGAGGCTTCAAAATGATATAAAATTTGTGATAGTTTCCTGACGTATAAAGGCGCGCACATGACATGTACGCATGTGCGCCGATTGAGCACGTGGTTCACTAAAGTGAAATCGTGGCCAGCAATTTGTAGAGCATTTTTGGCCCAATCCAACTCATTTCTGATGCTATTGAACCCAAGAATTGAAGGAGGAATGAACCAAGTAGTCATAGTTGATTTTTCATCATGTTTTAGGGTAGAATTCTAGAGAGAGAAGCTCTCTATTCTCTCTAGAATTTAGGGTAGTTTAGGTTTAATTCTCTTAGATTCAACTTTCAATCCTTGTTTTGATTTAGTTTTCCTTCTTAATTTCTTGTTGTTACATCTCTATTCTTCTAGTTTTACTTGTTCATTTCCCTTATTTTGTTACTTTTATGTTATGAACCATTGTTGGATTTCCAATTTCTTTCAATGCAATTTTATGTTTCCATGTCTCTTTTATGTTGATCTTGATTGTTATTGTTGATTTCTTGTTGATGATAGTTATGGGTTTCCTTTAATTCTTGCATTTTATGATGTTTACTTTTCTTGCACACTAAGTGTTTGATAGAATGTTTCCTCTAGTTTTTGAGTAGTTCTCTTTACTCTTGACCCAGGCTAAGGGAATTGAGTGACCTTGAGTCATTGGATCTCAATGATTTGGTGATTTGAGAATCCTTGGTGATCAATTTGATACTCATTGACACCAACCCACTACTAATCTAATTAGTAGATAGGTTGGGACTTATGGGTTGATGTGATCAAGCCTATTTGACGTACTTCAAGCTTAGGAATAGACATTATGTACTTAAAGCTTTTGGAAGTAGACTTAATAGGTTGGCCTCTCATAATTATCAATATTTGGTTTGTAGACAAGGATGGTGATCTTAATTACCTATGTCTAGCCAAGAGTACTTTTCCCTTATTTTATTAGTTCTTGTTATTTTACTTCCTTGCTTTTATATTTTCTTGACAATTATCAAAATCAAACCCCCCTCTTTGTTCCTTATAGCCAAAAATTGAGCACTTCATTGCAATTCCTTGTGAGACGACCCAGAGTTCAAATACTTCGGTTAATTCTTATTTGGGGTTTGTACTTGTAACAAAACCAAATTTAATTTGCTTTGAGGATTGACTATTGGTTTGGACTATACTAACAACGGAATTATTTTGTGGAATTCCAAACCGGTATAAATCTCTCTATCAAATTAATGGTGCCGTTGCCGAGGAGTTGCAATGGTGTTATGTTATTGGCTATTGTATATATGTTAATATGCTTCTTTGCTAGTTTTTGCTTGTTTTAGGAGTTAGTTTTTATTAGTTCTTACTAGTTTTGTTTTTATTTTCTCTTGCTATTATGAATTCTCACCACTTTGGCTATGAGTTTGGTTCAAATTATGTTGTAGGAAATGGGAACTACAATGGTGACATGCATCAAGGATGGAACAATCAAAGATGGGAGGAACCTCAAGGAATTGATCACTCCTCTTGGCAATAACAACCTCCGGTTTCTTATGGGTATAATTCTAATCCTAATGCATATTAATCTAATGGATGTGGTGACCCTTATTGTGATTGTTAACAACCACCACCATATGCCTATGAACCACCTCCCCAACATAATTTTGAACCACCTTACTCACAAGTTCCCTACCACCAAACACCTCATTATGACCCTAATCCTTATCCACCATACCAACCACCTTATGAACCATATAAACCATACATGGAACCACCACCATTCCAACACAATTACACTCAAGAACCACCTCAATATATGCCATCTCCATACCCTTGCCAAGATGAACCAACTTCCAATTATGAAACCTCCTTCCCAAACAATGAACCTTCTTTTTCCACACCACCTCCAATGACTACGTTGAACATCATGTAGACCACTTGTGGTTGTCAGGCATGCGAATCGTGGCTAAGCGAGTAATTAAGATAGTAGGTGATTGTCACAGGTCACCTGATGAACGGATAATTTATACCCTTTTTAGCATTATTTTTACATAGTTTTTAGTATGTTTTAGTTACTTTTTATTATATTTTTATTAGTTTTTATTCAAAAATCACATTTCTAGACTTTACTATGAGTTTGTGTGTTTTTTTGTGATTTCAGGTATTTTTTGGCTGAAATTGAGGGACCTGAACAAAAATCTGATTCAGAGGCTGAAAAAGGACTGCAGATGCTGTTGGATTCTGACCCTGCTGCACTCGAAATAGATTTTCTGGAGCTACAGAATACAAATTGGTGCGCTCTCAATTGCATTGGAAAGTAGACATCCTGGGCTTTCTAGCAATATATAATAGTCCATACTTTGCCCGATATTTGATGGCCCAAACTGGCGTCCAAAGCTAGCCTAAAACATCTTGGCGTAAAACACCCAAACTGGCACCAGAATTGGAATTAAACGCCCAAACTAGCACCAAAGCTGGCGTTTAACTCCAGGAACAGCCTATGCATGAAAAAGCTTCAATGCTCAGCCCAAGCACAAATCAAGTGGGCCCCAGAAGTGCATTTCTGCACTATTTGCACTTAGTTACTCATTTTCTGTAAACCTAAGTTACTAGTTTAGTATAAATAGCACTTTTTACTATTGTATTCACATCTCTGGACGTTTAGTCCTTAGACATTTGGAATGGAGGCTGGCCATTCGGCCATGCCTAGACCTTTTTCACTTATGTATTTTCTACGGTGGAGTTTCTACACCCCATAGATTAAGGTGTGGAGCTCTACTGTTCTTCATGAATTAATGCAATTACTACTATTTTCTATTCAATTCACGCCTACTTCTTCTCCAAGATATACTCTCGTACTTAATTTAGTTAAGTTAGAATGAAGGGGTGACCCGTGACAATCACCCAATCTTTGTTACTCGCTTAGCCAAGATCGCGTGCCTAACAACCACAAAGCAATCTACATGATGTTCAACGTAGTCATTGGACGACAGCTGGAGTATATTCTCTTGGATATCTAATACACAGACTGAGTCTGTGAGATTAGTATCTTCGTGGTATAGGCTAGAATTATTGACAGCCATTCCTGGGATCTGGAAAGTCTAAACCTTGTCTGTGGTATTCCGAGTAGGATCCAGGAAGGGATGACTATAAAGAGCTTCAAACCTGCGAATGTTGGGCGCAGTGATAGTGTGCAAAAGGATATATGATTAGCCGTGCGGTGACAGCGTATATGGATTTGTTTTCATCCGAGAGGATCATACAGCTTGCCATGGAAGGAGGTAACGCATGGTTGGAAGAAGGCAATAGGAAAGCAGAGGTTCAGAAGCAACAAAGCATCTCTATATGCTTATCTGAAATTTCCACCATTGAATTACATAAGTAAATTTATCTTATTTTATATTTTATTTATATTTTAGTTATCAAAACCTCATAACCATTTGAATCCGCCTGACTAAGATTTACAAGGATGACCATAGCTTGCTTCAAGCCGACAATCTCCGTGGGATCGACCCTTACTCATGTAAGGTATTACTTGGACGACCAAGTGCACTTGCTGGTTAGTTGTGCGGAGTTGTGAAAAGTGTAATCACAATTTCGTGCACCAAGTTTTTGGCGCCGTTGCTGAGGATTGTTCGAGTTTGGACAACTGACGGTTCATCTTGTTGCTTAGATTGGGTAAATTTTATTTTATGTTTAAGTTTTCTTATTTTAATTTTCGAAAAAAAAAATAAATATATTTAGAGTTTTCGAAAAATATACAAAAAAAATTAATAAAACCATAAAAACCAAAAAATTTTGTGTTTCTTGTTTGAGTCTTGTGTCAAATTTTATGTTTGGTGTTAATTGCATTCTTTTAATTTTCTAAAAATTTTCAAAAATTTATGCATTATGTTCTTCATTGATCTTCAAGTTGTTCTTGATGATTTTTCTTGTTTGATCTTTACATTTTCTTGTTTTGTGTCTTTTCTTATTTTTCTTGTGCATTTTTGAATTCATTGTGTTCAAAAGTCAAAAATCTTTAAGTTTGGTGTCTTGCATGTGTTTCTTTTCTTAAAAACTTTCAAAATTATGTTCTTGATGTTCATCATGATCTTCAAAGTGTTCTTGGTGTTCATCTTGACATTCAAAGTGTTCTTGCATGCATTATTTGTTTTGATCCTAAATTTTTGTGTCATGTGTCATTTTGTTGTTTTGCTCTTTCTTCATTAATCCAAAAAAATCAAAAATAATATCTTTCCCTTATTTTACTCATAATTTTTGAAATTTAGGGTTAACTTAGTCAAAAGTTTTAAAAATTTAGTTGTTTCTTGTTAGTCAAGTCAAAATTTCAATTTAAAAAAATTCTATCTTTTCAAATCTTTTTCAAAATCAAATCTTTTCCATTTTTCTTTCAATATTTTCGAATTCTTTCTTAAAATTTTTTCAAAATCTTTTTTATTTTTCTTTTAATGTTTTCAAAAATCTTTAAACAAATTTTCAAAATCTTTTTCTTAATTTTATTTCATAATTTTCGAAATCTCCGCTAGCATTTAATGTTTTGATTAAAAAATTTCAAGTTTGTTACTTTCTTGTTAAGAAAAGTTCAATCTTTAAATTCTAGAATCATATCTTTTAGTATCTTGTTAGTCAAGTTATCAACTTTAATTTTAAAAATCAAATCTTTTTAATTTCTTTTTCAAATCTTTTTCAAAATAAATTTCAATCATATCTTTTTCAAAACTTAATTTCAAATTCTTTTTCTCACTTCTTATCTTTTCAAAACTTATTTTCAAATCTTTTTCAATTAACTACTTGATTTTTTTGTTTGATTTTCAAAGTTTACTATTTCTTATCTTTTTCGAAAACCACTAACAACTTTTTCAAAATTCTTTTTAATTAACTAATTGTTTTAAATTCTAATTTTATTTCTTTTAATAAATTTCGAATTCTTACTTATAATTCAAATAAAAACAAAAATATTTTTCTTTTCTTTTAAATTAATATTCGAATACTCCCTCTCTCTGTGTTCGAATTTCTTCTTCTTCCCTCTCTATTCTCATTCTTCTATTCTTCTACTCACATAAAGGAATCTCTATATTGTGACATAGAGGATTTCTCTTCTTTTCTGTTCTCTTCTTTTTCATATGAGCAGGAATAGGGATAAAGACCTCCTTGTTGAAGCTGATCCTGAACCTGAAAGGACTCTGAAGAGGAAGCTAAGAGAAGCTAAAGCACAACACTCTGGAGAGGACCTTACAGAAATTTTCGAAAAAGAAGAAGACATGGCAGCCGAACCCAATAACAATGGTGGAGATGGTAGGAAAGTGCTTGGTGACTTTGGTGCACCAACTTCCAACTTCTATGGAAGAAGCATCTAAATTCCTGCCATTGGAGCAACAGAAAAGGAATCAATAATAATAATAGTGGGAGAAATAGGTTTGGCAATAGCAAGCCTTTTTCATCATCTTCTCAGCAACAGACAGAGCATTCTAAGCAGAGCCTCTCTGACTTAGCAACCATAGTCTCTGATCTATCTAAGACAACTCTCAGTTTCATGACTGAAACAAGGTCCTCCATTAGAAATTTGAAGACACAAATGGGACAGCTAAATAAAAGAGTTATTGAAACTCCTCCTAATACTCTCCCAAGCAATACATAAGAGAATCCCAAAAGAGAGTGCAAGGCCATAACTATATCCAAAGTGGCCGAACCTGGAGAGAGTAAAAAGGCAGTGATTTCCAGTGATTTCCACTCAAGCGCCAGATGTACCAATTTGACTGGGATGCTGTTCTTAGAGTTATCGCACTACCTGGCAGCCGTTGGATCTACGGATACCATCGTACCTGCCTTAAGGGAATATCGGCTTCAGCACTTACCTTGGAGGCTCGCGTATGGGCACAGATCATGTCCCATTACATCTTTCCGAGCACTCACGAGTCCTCCTTCACTGCGGACATGGCCGTTCTACTATGGTGCATCCTTACAGACCAACCTCTAAATCTACCGAGACATATCCGGAATACCATGGGACATGTGCAAATTGCGGGCAATTTACCTTTTCCCGCCCTGGTCTCAGATTTTGTCTCAGCAGCCGGAGTCTCCTACAGAGCTGGGGACACCAAAGCCATGCTTCCACGGGATGATCAGTATGTCCCTAACGGGAAATACATCAGACCTCCACCAGCCGCCACAAGCCATCAGACTGAACCGGTTGAAGATATTCCTTCTTCAACACCACAAGCACCTACAACAGACCAACTGCTCCATTAGATACTCTAAAGATTGGATCGGCAGGAACACAAAGCTAAGATGAGAGAGCACCGTAACAAGCGCCGATTCACATACCTCGAGGAGCTGATTATGGGAAAATTCAAGGACTCAGACATCCCGGACTCCACTTCTTTTACCAGCATAGGAAGCCATGATGGTTCTGACTGTGGAGATACTGCTACCAGCCCACCTTTGTTCCTGATAGATGGCACCGAGGACGGTACAAAGCCTTAAGTGTGGGGAGGTCAGTCAGTACCTGACTTCCAGAGGTAATTTCTCTTTCCTAAACACCAATAAATTACGATATTTAGTTAGTTTTTCTTTTGTAGAATAGGATAAATTGCATAGTAATAGGTTAGTTGCATGCATGTTCTACTTGATTGAAAAGACAATAAGTTTTCCTCTAAGACCCTATTTTTGGAACAAAATTTCACTAACTTTAATTAAAATTTTTATGTTAAATTTGCTTGAAGTTGTATTTGGAACATGATTTTTAAGCTAAAGAACACACAACCTGCGAGATTTGAGCCTTTATGCATGGTTACATTATTTAACCATAATTATTTTATTCTTGTGTGTTTACTTCTCTATGATTGTAATCTATATTTCGTTTCATCCTATATGTCCAATGTTTATTATATTTGTATGCTTGCATATGATTGAGGCCATTATTTGTTTAAACTCACTTATCCAAATTAAACCTATCCTTTCAATTACCTTTGTTAGCCACTTTGAGCCTTTAAATCCCATTCGTTCTATATTTTACCACATTACCAGCCTTAAGCGGAAAAACAATTATATATCCCAAATTGAATCTTTGGTTAGCTTAAGATAGAATTGTGTGTGCTAATTAAGTATGGGAAATTGTGGAAACAAAAGATAATAAGGGAATGTGTCATGATAATATAATGGGAATTTGGATACCTACTCATGTAAAACTATAAGAATTAAAAATCTATGTGCATTGATAAGCTATGTTTATTTTTATGTCTATGTTAAAAAAAAACCAAAAATATTCAATAAATAAATAAGGGAACAAAATTACCCCAAAGTTAAGTTAATGAAAAATCAATGCATGTATGATAAAATTAAAATAAAAAGTTGATACACGAGTATGGAATGTGAAAGGGAAATTCTGGGTAGCTAGGTATGAATTCTAAAGTTATATAGAATATATATATAGGTTATGTTAAAGCTTGGGTTAATTAAAGATTCAGTTTATAAGTTTACTTAGCCATATATGTATCCTTATCATTACCTTGGCCCCATTACAACCTTGAAAAGACCTCATGATGTTTGCATTGATATATTAAATATTGTTGATTGATTAGGAGAAGAAAAAAAATTTGAGAGCATGATTAGAGAAGGATAGAGTGATTGCCCTATACATTAGAGAGATTAGAGCGTACATACATCATCAGTGAGGGTTCAATGCTTAAAATTCTACGTTCCCTGCTTTCATGAGCTACCTTCTTGCATTTTTATCTGTTCTTACTGTATAAGAATTGAATTAGTGGAATTTGATTTGTAATTGTTTTGAAGAGCTTATTTACTATTGATCAAGTGGACAAGAATTATATAGTTGCATTCACATATATAGGTTGCATTGCATTGCATGAGTTTTACATGTTCCTACTCATTTATTTTATCTCCTTCAACTAAGCATGAGTACATGCTAATGTTTAAGTGTGGTGGTGCACGAATTGTGAATTACACTTTTCACAACTCGTACCACTAACCAGCAAGTGCACTGGGTCGTCCAAGTAATACCTTATGTGAGTAAGGGTCGAATCCCACGGAGATTGTTGATTTGAAGCAATCTATGGTTACCTTGTAAATCTTAGTCAGGAAGTTAATTGTGTTTATCAGTTGAATTGCGAATAAA
Source organism: Arachis hypogaea (assembly GCF_003086295.3). Lineage (NCBI taxonomy): Eukaryota > Viridiplantae > Streptophyta > Magnoliopsida > Fabales > Fabaceae > Arachis > Arachis hypogaea. Next base: position 40,596,260 of record NC_092050.1, on the reverse strand, counting down.
CAGGAGAGCATGAATTAAAAGTTACTTGTTATGCAGTAATGGAGAATATGTTGGAGTTTTGGAGATGCTTTGTCTTCTGAATCTCTGCTTTCCTCTGTCTTCTGCTTCACGCACGCACGTCCTCCCATGGCAAGCTGTATGTAGGGGGTCACCGTCGTCAATGGCTACATCCCATCCTCTCAGTGAAGAATATGCTCACATGCTCTGTCACAGCACGGCTAATCATCTGTCGGTTCTCGATTATACTGGAATAGAATTCTTCATCCTTTTTGCGTCTGTCACTAACGCCCAGCACTCGCGAGTTTGAAGCTCGTCACAGTCATTCGATCATTGAATCCTACTCAGAATACCACAGACAAGGTTTAGACTTTCCGGATTCTCATGAATGCCGCCATCAGTTCTAGCTTATACCACGAAGATTCTAATTAAGAGATCTAAGAGATACTCATTCAATCGGATATAGAATGGAGGTGGTTGTCAGGCACACGCTCATGGGTTGAGGAAGGTGATGAGTGTCACGGATCATCACCTTCATCACAGTTAAGCGCGAATGAACATCTTAGGTAGGAACAAGCGTGTTTGAATGGAAAACAGAAATACTTGCATTAATTCATCTAGACACAGCAGAGCTCCTCACCCCCAACAATGGAGTTTAGAGACTCATGCCGTCAAAGAGTACAAAGTTTAGATCTAAAAATGTCATGAGATATAAAATAAGTCTCTAAAAGTTGTTTTTATACTAAACTAGTAGCCTAGGTTTACAAAAAGTGAGTAGACTATGACAGATGGTGCAGAGATCCACTTCTGGGGCCCACTTGGTGTGTGTTGGGGCTGAGACTTAAGCAATTCACGAGCATAAGGCCATTTTGGGCGTTCAACACCAGGTTTGGATCCATTTCTGGCGTTGAACTCCAACTTTTAATCCTTTTCTGGCGCTGGACGCCAGAATTGGGCAGAGAACTGGTGTTGAACGCCAGTTTACGTCGTCTATCCTTGAGTGAAGTATGGACTATTATATATTGCTGGAAAGCCCTGGATGTCTACTTTCCAACGCAATTGGAAGCACGCCATTTCGAGTTCTGTAGCTCCAGAAAATCCACTTTGACTTCAGGGAGGTCAGAATCCAACAACATCAGCAGTCCTTTTTCAGCCTGAATCAGATTTTTGCTCAGCTCCCTCAATTTCAGCCAGAAAAATACCTGAAATTATAGAAAAACCCACAACTCATAGTAAAGTCCAGAGATATGAATTTTTCCTAAAAACGAATGAAAATAAACTAAAAACTAACTAAAACATACTAAAAACTATATGAAATTAACCCGAAAAAGCATATAAAATATCCGCTCATCACAACACCAAACTTAAACTGTTGCTTGTCCTCAAGCAACCAGACAAATAAAATAGGAGACTAATGGGTTGAGTAGCAATAATATCTCAGAGTTTTTGAGTGAAGCTCAGATTCCAATTAGATGAGCGGGACTAGTAGCTTTTTGCTTCCGAACAGTTTTGGCATCTCACTTTATCCATTGAAGCTCAGAGTGATTGGCATCTATAAGAACTTAGAATTCAGATAGTGTTATTGATTCTCCTATTTTAGTATGATGATTCTTGAACACAGCTATTTCATGAGTCTTGGCCGTGGCCCTAAGCACTTTATTTTCCAGTATTATCACCGGATACATAAATGCCACAGACACATAATTGGGTGAACCTTTTCAGATTGTGGCTCAGCTTTGCTAAAGCCCCCAATTAGAGGTGTCCAGGGTTCTTAAGCACACTCTTCTTTTTGCTTTGGACCTTGACTTTAACCGCTCAGTCTCAAGTTCTCACTTGACACCTACACGCCACAAGCACATGGTTAGGGACAGCTTGGTTTAGCCGCTTAGACCAGGATTTTATTCCTTTAGGCCCTCCTATCCACTGATGCTCAAAGCCTTGGGATCCTTTTTATTTGCCCTTGCCTTTTGGTTTTAAGGGTTATTGGCTTTTTGCTCTTGCCTCTTGGTTTTAAGAGCTTTGGCTTTTTCTGCTTGCTTTCTCTCTCTTTTTTTTTCTACAAGCTTTGTTCTTTGCTGCTTTTTCTTGCTTCAAGAATCATTTTTATGATTTTTCAGATTATCAATAACATGTCCCATGTTCATCATTCTTTCAAGAGCCAACATATTTAACAGTCTTAAACAACAAATTCAAAAGACATATGCACTGTTCAAGCATTCATTCAGAAGACAGAAAGCATTGCCACCACATTACTAATTAGAATTTTTCTTATTAAAAACTCGAAATTTTATTTCCTCTTATTCAAAAGATCTACTATTTTATTCATGTTTGCTGATGATGAGAAAAATAGACTATAACTTAATTGGGGATAAAATCAAAATAGACACTAATTACTACTAATGATCATGTAATGAAGACACAAACATAGATAAGCACTTAACATAGAGAAAACGAAAAACAGAGAAAGTAAGAACAAGGAACGAGTCCACCTTAGTGATGATGGCATTTCCTTCTTGAGGAACCAATGATGTTCTTGAGCTCTTTTATGTTTCTTCCTTGCCTTTGTGGCTTGATTCCTAGTGATTTTTGGTATTTCTATCCTCAGTTGCTTCCAATAATTATGTGGAGGGAAGTGCATCCCCTGAGGTATCTCAGGGATCTCTTGATTTGCAGCCACATGTTCTACCACTGAGCTATAGATCCTTCACATAATTGTTTTACCACACCAAACTTAGAATGTTGCTCGCCCTCGAGCAAAAGAAGAAGGAATAGATGAAGAAGAAGATGTGGAAAAAAAAACTAGGATTATGAGGAGGGAAGGTGGGGATCCTGTGGGGTCCACAGATCTTGAAATGATCATATGAGGTCCACAGATCTTGAGGTGTCAAGGCATTTACATCCCTGCACCAATTTAGGCATGCAAAATGCCCTTGCACACAACTCTGGGCATTCAGCGCCAGGTTGGTGCCCATTTTGGGCGTTCAACGCCCATTTACTAGCCATTTCTGGCGTTGAACGCCAGAACCATGTTTGTTCTGGGCGTTCAGCGCCAGGATGTTGCCCATTTTGGGCGTTCAGCACCAGAACCATGCTCTGTTTTGGCGTTGAACGCCAGACAGGTGCTTCCTCTAGGGTGTGATTTTTCTTCTGCTGTTTTTGATTCTGTTTTCAATTTTTAATATTTATTTTGTGACTCCACATGATCATGAACCTAATAAAACATGAAAAACCATGAAAATAAATAAAAATTGGGTTGCCTCCCAACAAGCGCTTCTTTAATGTCTTTAGCTGGACCTTGCTGAGCTTTTAATCTAGCTTCAACCTTGAGCACTCTTGCTCAACATTGCCTTCAAGATAGTGCTTGATTCTCTATCCATTAACAATGAACTTCTTGTCAGAGTCAATATCTTGAAGCTCTACATAACCATATGGTGATACGCTTGTAATCACGTATGGTCCCCTCCACCGGGATTTCAATTTCCTGGGGAATAGCCTGAGTCTAGAGTTGAACAGCAGAACCTTCTGTCCTGGTTCAAAGATTCTAGATGACAGCTTTCTGTCATGCCACTTTTTTGATTTCTCTTTATAAAGCTTGGCATTTTCGAAAGCTGTGAATCTGACTCCTCTAGCTCATTTAGCTGGAGCATTCTTTTTCTCCTGCTAATTTGGCATCAAAGTTTAGGAATCTGGTTGCCCAGTAGGCCTTATGTTTCAGTTCCACGGGCAGGTGACATGCCTTACCATACACCAGTTGGTATGGAGAGGTCCCTATAGGGGTCTTGAATGCTGTTCTGTAAGCCCACAGAGCATCATCCAAGCTTCGTGCCCAATCCTTTCTACGGGTATTTACTGTCCGTTCTAGGATTCTCTTTAATTCTCTGTTAGAGACTTCAGCTTGCCCATTAGTTTGTGGATGATATGGAGTAGCCACCTTGTGGCGAATTCCATACCGAACCATGGCAGAGTAAAGCTGTTTATTGCAGAAGTGAGTGCCCCCATCCCTGATTAGTACTCTAGGGACACCAAATCTGCTAAAGATATGTTTCTGGAGGAACTTCAGCACTTTCTTAGTATCATTGGTGGGTGTGGCAATGGCCTCAACCCATTTTGATACATAATCAACTGCCACCAGAATATAAGTGTTTGAGTATGATGGTGGGAAAGGTCCCATGAAGTCAATTCTCCATACGTCAAACAACTCAATCTCCAAGATTCCTTGTTGAGGCATGGCGTAACCATGAGGCAGATTGCCAGCTCTTTGGCAACTGTCACAGTTACGTACAAACTCTCGGGAATCTTTATAGAGTGTGGGCCAATAGAAGCCACATTGGAGGACCTTGGTGGCTGTTCGCTCACCTCCGAAATGGCCTCCATATTGTGATCCATGACAATGCCATAGGATCCTCTGTGCTTCTTCTCTAGGCACACACCTACAGATTATTCCGTCTGCACATCTCTTAAAGAGATAGGGTTCATCCCACAAGTAGTACTTTGCATCAGTAATTAATTTCTTCTTTTGTATCCTGTTGTACTCCTTGGGTATGAACCTTGCATCTTTATAGTTTGCAATATCGGCAAACCATGGTATTTTCTGAATGACAAATAAATGCTCATCCGGAAAAGTCTCAGAGATCTCAAGAGAGGGGAGGGGCGTCCCTTCTACTGGCTCTATCCGGGACAGATGATCAGCCACTTAGTTCTCTGTCCCTTTTCTGTCTCTTATTTCTATATCAAACTCTTGCAGAAGTAACACACATCTGATGAGCCTAGGTTTTGAATCCTGCTTTGTGAGTAGATATTTAAGAGCAGCATGATCAGTATACACAATCACTTTTGATCCTACTAAGTATGATCTGAACTTGTCAATGGCATAAACCACTGCAAGTAATTCTTTTTCTGTGGTTGTGTAATTTTTCTGAGCATCATTTAAAATGCGACTAGCATAATAAATGACATGCAGAAGCTTGTCATGCCTCTGTCCCAATACTGCACCAATGGCGTGATCACTGGCATCACACATTAGCTCAAATGGTAACATCCAGTCTGGTGCAGAAATGACTGGTGCTGTGACCAGCTTAGCTTTCAGCGTTTCAAACGCCTGCAGGCACAATGGCGTGTCAGCAGCTAGCAGATTGCTTAGAGGTTTTGCGATTTTTGAAAAATCCTTTATAAACCTCCTATAGAATCCTGCATGCCCCAGAAAGCTTCTGATTGCCTTAACATTGGCAGGTGGTGGTAATTTTTCAATTACCTCTATTTTTGCTTGATCCACCTCTATTCCCTTGTTTGAGATTTTATGCCCAAGGACAATCCCTTCAGTCACCATGAAGTGACACTTTTCCCAGTTTAAAACTAGGTTGGTCTCTTGGCATCTTTTCAGAACAAGTTTCAGGTGATCAAGACAGGAGCTGAATGAGTCTCCATATACTGAGAAGTCATCCAGGAAGACTTCCAGAAATTTTTCCACCATATCAGAGAAAATAGAGAGCATGCATCTCTGGAAGGTTGCAGGCGCATTACACAGCCCAAATGGCATCCTTCTATAAGCAAACACTCCAGATGGACATGTGAATGCTGTTTTCTCTTGATCCTGGGGATCTACTGCAATCTGGTTATAGCCTGAGTAGCCATCCAAAAAGCAATAATAATCATGACCTGCCAGTCTTTCTAGCATCTGGTCTATGAATGGTAAAGGAAAATGATCCTTTCTGGTGGCTGTATTGAGCCTTCTGTAGTCAATACACATGCGCCACCCTGTAACTGTTCTTGTAGGAACCAGTTCATTATTTTCATTATGAATCACTGTCATGCCTCCCTTTTTTGGGACTACTTGAACAGGGCTCACCCAGGGGCTATCAGAAATAGGATAAATAATCCCAGCCTCCAGTAATTTGGTGACCTCTTTCTGCACCACTTCTTTCATGGCTGGATTTAGCCGCCTCTGTGGTTGAACCACTGGCTTGGCATTATCCTCCAATAAGATTTTGTGCATGCATCTAGCTGGGCTTATGCCCTTAAGGTCACCTATGGACCACCCAAGAGCTGTCTTGTGTGTCCTTAGCACTTGAATAAGTGCTTCCTCTTCCTGTGAATTTAAAGCAGAGCTTATGATCACTGGAAAAGTATCACCTTCTCCTAGAAATGCATATTTCAAGGATGGTGGTAATGGCTTGAGCTCGGGTTTAGGAGGTTTTTCCTCTTCCAGAAGAAATTTCAGAGGCTCTTTCATGTCCTCTGAATCCTCCAAATCAGGCTGAACATCTTTAAAGATGTCTTCCAACTCTGATTCGAGACTCTCAGCCATGTTGATCTCTTCTACCAAGGAGTCAATAAGATCAACTTTCATGCAGTCTGTTGATGTGTCTGGATGCTGCATGGCTTTGACAGCGTTCAACTTGAACTCATCATCATTGACTCTCAGGGTTATTTCCCCCTGTTGGACGTCAATGAGGGATCGTCCAGTTGCTAGGAAGGGTCTTCCTAGAATGAGAGTAGCACTCTTGTGCTCCTCCATTTCCAGCACAACAAAGTCAGTGGGAAAGGCAAATGGCCCAACCCTGACAATCATGTCTTCAATCACGCCTGATGGGTATTTAGTGGAACCATCAGCAAGTTGAAGACATATCCGGGTTGGTTTAACTTCTTCAGTTAAACCAAGCTTTCTGATAGTGGATGCAGGTATTAGGTTGATACTTGCCCCAAGATCGCATAAAGCTGTCTTGGTACAATTATCTTCCAATATGCATGGTATCAGAAAGCTCCCAGGGTCTTCAAGCTTTTCAGGAAAGCTTTTCAGAATGACTGCACTGCATTCTTCAGTGAGGAGAACTCTTTCTGTTTCTCTCCAATCCTTCTTATGACTCAAGATCTCTTTCATGAACTTGGCATAAGAAGGTATTTGCTCAAGTGCCTCTGCAAATGGAATCTTTATTTCAAGAGTCCTGAGATAATCTGCAAAGCGAGCAAATTGCTTATCCTGCTCCTCTTTCCGGAGTTTTTGAGGATAAGGTATCTTGGCTTTATATTCTTCAACCTTAGTTGCTGCAGGTTTATTGCCTACAGAATTGGTTGAAGAAGCCTTTTTAGAGGGGTTGTTATCAGCATTTGTGTGTGTCTGATCCCTCACTGGCAATTGAGTGCCAGAGTCAGAAGCTGGAGTGACGTTAGACGCCAGCTCCCTGTCTGTTCCTGGCATCTGAACGCCAGAAATGTGCCTATTTTGGGCGTTCAGCGCCGGATCCTGCCCATTTTGGGCGTTCAACGCCAGATTCTTGCCCATTTCTCGCGTTGAACGCCAATCCTACCTTGTTTCTGGCATTGAACGCCAGTTGTGGGCATGGTCTGGGCGTTCAGCGCCAGCCTTCCACCAATTTTTTGGCGTTTTAGTGCCAGAATTATTTTTCCCTGGGCTCTTACTGTCCTCAGGTGAATCTTTGGTGGGTTGCTCATTTCTTGACTTTTTGCTGCCTTGAGGTGAGATATTTAATGTCTTCCCACTTCTTAATTGAACTGCTTGGCATTCTTCTGTTATTTGCCTTAACAGCTGCTGCTTTGTTTGCTTAAACTGTTCTTCCATATGTATATTAGCCATCCTTGTCTCTTGTAGTCTATCTTTGAATTCGGCTAACTGCCTTGTTAGGAAGTCCAATTGCTGATTGAATTCAGCAGCTTGTTCTACAGGACTGAGTTTAGCAGTTGCTGTTTTAACCTCTTCTTTCATGGAAGGGTCACTGCTTAGATACAGATGCTGATTCCTGGCAACTGTATCAATGAGCTCTTGAGCCTCTTCAATTGTCTTTCTCATGTGGATAGATCCACCAGCTGAGTAATCTAGAGACATCTGAGCTCCTTCTGCAAGCCCATAGTAGAAGATGTCTAACTGAACCCACTCTGAAAACATTTCAGAGGGGCATTTTCGTAGCATCTCTCTGTATCTCTCCCAGGCATCATAAAGAGATTCATTATCTCCTTGTTTAAAGCCTTGGATGTCCAGCCTTAGCTGTGTCATCCTTTTTGGAGGGAAATATTGATTCAGGAATTTTTCTGTCAGCTGTTTCCATGTCCTTATGCTGGCCTTAGGTTGGTTATTCAACCACCTCTTAGCTTGATCTTTTACAGCAAATGGAAACAGTAATAGTCTGTAGACATCCTGATCTATTTCTTTATCATGTACTGTGTCAGCAATTTGTAAAAACTGTGCCAGAAACTCTGTAGGTTCTTCCTGTGGAAGACCGGAATACTGGCAACTTTGCTGCCCCATGATAATGAGATGAGGATTCAACTTAAAGCTACTGACTCCAATGGAGGGTATGCAGATACTACTCCCATATGGAGCAGTAGAGGGGTTAGAATATGACCCCAGAGTCCTCCTGGACTGTTCATTTCCTCTTAGATCCATGATGGAGAAAGGGAGATGATGTAAAATAGAAAAAATATTTTTATTTATTTATTTATATATTTATTTCGAAAATGAAATAAATTAAAATAAAGTAAATAAAAATTGAGTGAAGATTTTCGAAAAACTGAGGAGAGAGAAAGTGGTTAGGAAGTTTTGAAAAGGATATGATGATTTTGAAAAAAAAAAGTTTTAAATTTTGAAATAAAAATCTGAATTTTAGAAATATATTTCAAAAATTTGTTTTTAAAATAGAGAGAAAAGATATTTTTGATTTTTAAGAGGAAAGAGAAAAACAATAAGATAGCACAAGATTTAAAAATTTTTAGATCTAATGCTCCTTACTTTTGAAAATTTTGGAGGGAAAACACCAAGGAATACCAAACTTAAAAATTTTAAGATCAAGACACAAGAAAAACTCAAGAACACTTTGAAGACTCACAAGAACACAAGAACATGAAGGAAGAACACCAAACTTAAAATTTTTTTGAAAACCAAAATAAATTTTCGAAAATTTTAAGAAAAATCAACAAGAAAACACCAAACTTAAAGTTTGGCACAGGATCTAATAGAAAAATTATTTTTGAAAAAGGTTTTAATAAGAAAATAAAGATTCTAAAATTTTAACACGACAATAATACGAGACTCTAAACGAAAAGAGAAATTTTTCCTAATCTAAGCAACAAAATAAACCGTTAGTTGTCCAAACACGAACAATCCCCGGCAACGGCGCCAAAAACTTGGTGCACGAATTGTGAATTACACTTTTCACAACTCGTACCACTAACCAGCAAGTGCACTGGGTCGTCCAAGTAATACCTTATGTGAGTAAGGGTCGAATCCCACGGAGATTGTTGATTTGAAGCAATCTATGGTTACCTTGTAAATCTTAGTCAGAAAGTTAATTATGTTTATCAGTTGAATTGCGAATAAATAGGAGAGCATGAATTAAAAGTTACTTGTTATGCAGTAATGGAGAATATGTTGGAGTTTTGGAGATGCTTTGTCTTCTAAATCTTTACTTTACTCTATCTTCTGCTTCACGCACACACGTCCTCCCATGGCAAGCTGTATGTAGGGGGTCACCATCGTCAATGGCTACATCCCATCCTCTCAGTGAAGAATATGCTCACATGCTCTGTCACAGCACGGCTAATCATCTGTCGGTTCTCGATCATACTCGAATAGAATTCTTCATCCTTTTTGCGTCTGTCACTAACGCCCAGCACTCGCGAGTTTGAAGCTCGTCACAGTCATTCGATCATTGAATCCTACTCGGAATACCACAGACAAGGTTTAGACTTTCCGGATTCTCATGAATGCCGCCATCAGTTCTAGCTTATACCACGAAGATTCTAATTAAGAGATCTAAGAGATATTCATTCAATTGGATATAGAACGGAGGTGGTTGTCAGGCACACGTTCATGGGTTGAGGAAGGTGATGAGTGTCACGGATCATCACCTTCATCACAGTTAAGTGCGAATGAACATCTTAGGTAGGAACAAGCGTGTTTGAATGGAAAACAGAAATACTTGCATTAATTCATCTAGACACAGCAGAGCTCCTCACCCCCAACAATGGAGTTTAGAGACTCATGCCATCAAAGAGTACAAAGTTTAGATCTAAAAATGTCATGAGATATAAAATAAGTCTCTAAAAGTTGTTTTTATACTAAACTAGTAGCCTAGGTTTACAAAAAGTGAGTAGACTATGACAGATGGTGCAGAGATCCACTTTTGGAGCCCACTTGGTGTATGCTGGGGCTGAGACTTAAGCAATTCACGTGCATAAGGCCATTTTGGGCGTTCAACGCCAGGTTTGGATCTATTTCTGGCGTTGAACTCCAACTTTTAATCCTTTTCTGGCGCTGGACGCCAGAATTGGGCAGAGAACTGGCGTTGAACGCCAGTTTACGTCGTCTATCCTTGAGCAAAGTATGGACTATTATATATTACTGGAAAGCCCTGGATGTCTACTTTCCAACGCAATTGGAAGCACGCCATTTCGAGTTCTGTAGCTCCAGAAAATTCACTTTGAGTGCAGGGAGGTCAGAATCCAACAACATCAACAGTCCTTTTTCAGCCTGAATCAGATTTTTGCTCAGCTCCCTCAATTTCAGCCAGAAAAATACCTGAAATTACAGAAAAACACACAACTCATAGTAAAGTCCAGAGATATGAATTTTTCCTAAAAACTAATGAAAATAAACTAAAAACTAACTAAAACATACTAAAAACTATATGAAATTAACCCCAAAAAGCGTATAAAATATCCGCTCATCATGTGGGGAGGTTGATAAACCACTATTTTATGGTTTATAATATGTTTAATTACGTGGTTTTATCATGATTTTTACCCACTTATTCATATAATTAGCATGCATTTATATTTCCTTCCTAAAATTATTACATGATTGAAAACTTGCTTCCTAGAGACTTTTAATTATGTATTTTAATTCTCCTTTATTCCATTTGATGCCGTGATCTGTGTGTTAAGTGTTTCAGGCTTTATAGGGCATGAATGAGTTGGAGATTGGAAAGGAAGCTTGCAAAAATGGAAAGAACACAAGAAATTGAGGAGATGACCAGCGAGAAGTGACGCGGCCGCATGGCTCACGCGACCGCGCAAAAGAGAGGAAATAGCAGTGACGCGGCCGCATGGCTCACGCGACCGCGCGGATTGGAATAGCACAAGTGACGCGGAGGCGTGGACAACGCGCTCGCGTGGCAGGGCAAAACGCCGAATGACGCGTCCGCATGAATGACGCGATCGCGTGACGTGCGCGATCTGCATAATCTGCAGAATTCGCTGGGGGCGATTTTGGGCCCTGCTTTGACCCAGTTCTCGGCCCAGAAAAGCAGACTAGAGCCAGAGAATATGCAGGAACCAACAACAACATTCATTCTACACAATTTTAGTTTTTAGATCTAGTTTTACTCCTCCTCTAGGTTTTCTCTCTACACATTCATAGTTCTTAGGATTTTATTTCTATTGCTTTTTGCATTGGGATATTGAGAAGAGTTATTACCTCATCAAGACTTCGTCATTTTAGTTCATTTTCTTTATTTGGCTCTACTCTTCCATGTCCTTTAATTTACTCAATTTTACTATTGGATTATTTTAGAATTTATTAATACAAGAATTACTTTTATTTTTAATTGATTTCTTTGATTTTTATTTATCATGTCCTTCTTTAATTCCCTTTCATATGTTATGAGTTCTACATTTACAATGAGCGAGTAGTTCCCTAACTTGATGGGGAGTTGATTAAAAGGAACCCTTGAGTTAGAATGCTCAAAAGAAAAATTGTAATTGGGTTTATGGCTGGATTGCCCTCTAGTCACTGACACCAATCCCTTTTAATTGAGTGGGTTGGAACTTGTGAATAGAAGTAGCATTTCCAACTTGTTTGACTTTCCCTTACCTAGTAAGGGATAACTAAACAAGACAACCTACAACTATCAATTAATCTTGAGAGTACTTCAACAAGAATAGGGCTTTCAACTAATCTACTCCCAGTCAAGGCTTTTATTTAAATTATTTAATTTCTCTAATTTAATTTCCTGTTTAATCAACTCAAACCTTTTTTTTGAAAACATCTGATTAATAAAATAGCACACCTTTCTGCAACTCGTTGGGAGACGACCTGGGATTCATACTCCCAGTATTTTAATTTTAATTTTTGTGACACCCTTCTAAATTGATAAGCGGATTTCTGGTTGGTTAAGAACTATACTTGCAACGCATATCTTATAACAATTCTTGACTTGCCAATTTCCGCCACGTCAACTATCTTGTGTTTAATGCTCAAGGATCTTCTTCTGTAACCATGGAAAGGAAGCATGAAAAGCTTCTCTCAATACAGAGTCAAACAGAGCCCCCACACTTAACTTCTAAGTTTGGTGTTGGGAGGCCACCATTAAGCTCTGAGTCTCTGTGATGCTCTCTAAGGGCTCACTGTCAAGCTATTGACATTAAAGAAGCGCTTATTGGGAGGCACCCCAATGTTATTTAATTATATAGACATTTGCTTTCCATTGCCATGTTATGTTCTCTTTAGGTTGATGATCATGTGAAGTCATAAAAATAGTTGCAGAAATAAAGCAAAATAAAAAACAGCATTAAAAACAGCACACCCTGGAGGACAGGCTTACTAGTGTTTAAATGCCAGTAAGGATAGCATTCTGGGCATTTAACGCCAGGATGACACAAGGGAGGTAATTTTGTTTCCAATTCGATATTTTTCAATTTTTCATATTTTAATTCATAATTTTTTGCATCAAACGTATTAAATGTTCATCTTTCAATTTCTATTTTCAAAAATTAATAATCTTTCCAATTCTTTTTAATTCTTTTTTTCAAATCTTTTCATATCCTTCCAAAACGTTTTCAAAACTTACCTATCCTTTCAAATTCTTTTCAACTCTTTTTAATTTTTCTTGCATAAAATAATAAGTTTTCCAAATTAATTGCATCATTCTTCTTTTACTCCCTTCTATCTACTTTTGCTCGAGGACGAGTAAACCTTTTAAGTTTGGTGTGGAAAAGCTCAGCTTTTTGCTTTCCATAACCACTAATGGCACCTAAGGGCAGAGAAACCTCTAGGAAGAGGAGAAACAAAGGCAAGGAAGAGACATAGAGGAGCTCAAGAACTCCATAAGATCTTCAAGAGGAAGAACTAGCCGCCATCACTAAGGTGGACCCGTTCTTTAATCTCCTTGTTCTTATTTTTTCTATTTTTCGATTTTTATGCTTTATGTTTTGTCTATGTTTGTGTCTTTATTACATGATCATTAGTGTCTAGTGTCTATGTCTTAAAGCTATGAATGTCCTATGAATCCTTCACCTTTCTTAAATGAAAAATGTTTTTAATTACAAAAGAACAAGAAGTGCATGATTTCGAATTCTATCTTGAAATTAGTTTAATTATTTTGATGTGGTGGCAATATTTTTTATTTTCTGAATGAATGCTTGAATAGTGCATATTTTTGAATTTGTTGTTTATGAATGTTAAAATTGTTGCCTCTTGAAAGAATAATGAAAAAAGAGAAATGTTATTGATAATTTGAAAAATCATAAAATTGATTCTTGAAGCAAGAAAAAGCAATGAAAAACAAAAGCTTGTGAAAAAAATTGGCAAAAAAAATAAATAAAGAAAAAAAAGAAAGAAAAAGAAAAAGCAAGCAGAAAAAGCCAGTAACCCTTTAAACCAAAAGGCAAGGGTAAAAAGGATCTAAGGCTTTGAGCATTAATGGATAGGAGGGCCCAAAGGAATAAAATCTTGGCCTAAGCGGCTAAACCAAGCTGTCCCTAACCATGTGCTTGTGGCGTGAAGGTGTCAAGTTAAAAGCTTGAGACTGAGCGGTTAAAGTCGTGGTCCAAAGTAAAAAGAGTGTGCTTAAGAGCTTTGGGCACCTCTAATTGGGGACTCTAGCAAAGCTGAGTCACAATCTAAAAAGGTTCACCCAGTTATGTGTCTATGGCATTTATGTATCCAGTGGTAATACTGGAAAACAAAATGCTTAAGGTCACGGCCAAGACTCATAAAGTAGCTGTGTTCAAGAATCAACATACTGAACTAAGAGAATCAATAACACTATTTGAATTCTGAGTTCCTATGGATGCCAATCATTCTGAACATCAAAGGATAAAGTGAGATGCCAAAACTATTCAGAAGCAAAAAGGCTACTAGTCCCGCTCATCTAATTGGAACTAAATTCATTGATAACTTCGGAATTTATTGTATTTTATCTTTTTTTTTAACCTATTTTATTTTTAGTTGCTTCGGGACAAGCAACAATTTAAGTTTTGGTGTGTTCTCATTGGAAGTAGACATCCTGGGCTTTCCAGCAATATATAATAGTCCATACTTTGCCCGAGATTTGATGGCCCAAACTGGCGTCCAAAGCCAGCCTAAAACATCTTGGCGTAAAACGCCCAAATTGGCACCAGAATTGGAGTTAAACGCCCAAACTGGCACCAAAACTGGCGTTTAACTCCAGGAACAACCTATGCACGAAAAAGCTTCAATACTCAACCCAAGCACACACCAAGTGGGCCCCAAAAGTGGATTTCTGCACTATCTACACTTAGTTACTCATTTTCTCTAAACCTAAGTTACTAGTTTAGTATAAATAGCACTTTTTACTATTGTATTCACATCTCTGGATGTTTAGTCCTTAGACCTTTGGAATGGAGGCTGGCCATTCGGCCATGCCTAGACCTTTTTCACTTATGTATTTTCTACGGTGGAGTTTCTACACCCCATAGATTAAGGTGTGGAGCTTTGCTGTTCTTCATGAATTAATGCAATTATTACTGTTTTCTATTCAATTCATGCCTACTTCTTCTCCAAGATATACTCTCGTACTTAATTCAGTTAAGTCAGAATGAAGGGGTGACCCGTGGCAATAATTCAATCTTCGTTACTCGCTTAGCCAATATCACGTGCCTGAGAACCACAAAGCGATCTACATGATGTTCAACGTAGTCATTGGATGACAGCTGGAGTATATTATCTTGGATATCTAATACACGGACCGAGTATGTGAGATTAGTATCTTCGTGGTATAGGCTAGAATTATTGACAGCCATTCCTGGGATCCGGAAAGTCTAAACTTTGTCTGTGGTATTCCGAGTAGGATCCGGGAAGGGATGACTGTAAAGAGCTTCAAACCTACGAATGTTGGGCGCAATGACAGTGTGCAAAAGGACAATGGTCCTATTCTGACGCTAGCGGGAACCGACAGATGATTAGCCGTGCGGTGAAAGCGCATATGGATTTGTTTTCATCCGAGAGGATCATACAGCTTGCCATGGAAGGAGGTAACGCATGGTTGGAAGAAGGCAATAGGAAAGCAGAGGTTCAGAAGCAACAAAGCATCTCCATATGCTTATCTGAAATTCCCACCATTGAATTACATAAGAAATTTTATCTTATTTTATATTTTATTTATATTTTAATTATTAAAACCTCATAACCATTTGAATCCGCCTGAATAAGGTTTACAAGAATGACCATAGCTTGATTCAAGTCGACAATCTCCGTGGGATCGACCCTTACTCACGTAAGGTATTACTTGGACGTCCCAGTGCACTTGCTGGTTAGTTGTACGGAGTTGTGAAAAGTGTAATCACAATTTCGTGCACCATCACCCCTTCATTCTGACTTAAATGAATTAAGAATGAGAGTATATCTTTGAGAAGAGACATGCGTGAATTGAAAGAGAAACAATAGTACTTTCATTAATTCATGAAGAACAGCAGAGCTCCGTACCTTAATCTATGAGGTGTAGAAACTCCACCGTAAAAAATACATAAGAGAAAAATATCTTGGCATGGCCGTGTGGCCAGCCTCCAAATGTGAAAAATGGCATAAGATGATAAAGGTATCCGAATACAAAGGAAAGACTAGTATTTATACCAAACCAGTTACTAAGGATTACAGAAATTAAGTAACTAAGTGCAGATAGTGCAGAAATCCAATTCCGGGACCCACTTGGTGTGTGCTTGGGCTGAGCATTGAGCTTTACACATACATAGGCCGTTTCTGGAGTTAAACGCCAGCTTGAATGCCAGTTTGGGCGTTTAACTCCAGTTCTGGTGCCAGTTCCGGCATTTTACGCTAGAAAAAGGTCTCTGGCTGGCGTTTAACGCCAGTTTGGGCCATTAAATCTCGAGAAAAGTATGGACTATTATACATTGATGGAAAGCCCAAGATGTTAGCTTTCCATCCCAATTAAGAACGCGCCAATTGGACTTCTGTAGCTCTAGAAAATAGCGTTTAAGTGCAGGGACGTCAGAATCCAACAACATCTGCAGTCCTTTCTCAGCCTCTAAATCAGATTTTTGCTCAGGTCCCTCAATTTCAGCCAGAAAACACCTGAAATTAGAAAAAATACACAAACTCATAGTAAAGTCCATAAATGTTATTTTTGCATAAAAACTAATAAAAATATAATAAAAAGTAACTAAAACATGCTAAAAATTACCTAAAAATAATGCCAAAAAGCGTATAAATTATCCGCTCATCAACGGTATCGAATGGTAATATGAGAGAATTAAAATTAGTAATTTAAGGCTATAGAAGCATGTTTTCAATTATAGCACAGAATTAGGAAGGAAAATGTAAAATATGCGAATTGTATAAATAAGTGTGAGTTTAGTGGATAAAATTCATTCAATTAAGTACAAAATGTACCACGAAATAGTGGTGCATCATTGACCCTAGCCCCATTACAACCTATGAGAAAGTCCTCATCATATTTGTATACATGCATGAAATAAGTGTTGATTGTTAGATGAAAAATAAATCTTGGAAAGCATGATTAGGTGAGAATTGAGTGATCAACCCCATACACTTGAGTGACTAGAGCGGATACACATCCGGTGAGTGTTCGATCGTTCAATTACATTTTTTCACCCATGATCATCTTTTCTTGCAAGTTTGTAAAATCCTTTCAATAACTCAATTCAATTGTGGGTTTGATTTGATTGCTATTGCTTTAGCCCTTGTACTCATATATGTATTCTTGGGGATTGATTTATTTTGACCAAGTAGTTGCATCTATATAGATAGACTGCATTTAGATAGATTGCATATAGGTAGATTGCATTTATATAGTGTGCATTGAATAAATGTTGATACCCTTTGTTTCTTTCTTGAGTTTAGCATGAGGACATTCTTAGTTTTAGTGTGGGGAGGTTTGATAAACCTCAATTTTGTGGTTTATCTTGTGCTTAATTTAGGGAATTTTATCAACTATTTCCATATTTATTCAATGAAATAGCATGGTTTTTCAATTCTCCCTTAATTTGTGCTTAAGTGTGAAAACATGCTTTTTAGGCCCTTAAATTGGTAATTTTAATTCACCTTTCATTCCACTATATGCCTTGATGTGTTTGTTAGTGAAATTCAGGTTGAGAAGCCTTGGAATGGGTCAAAAGAGTGAAGAGAAAAGCATGCAAGATGGAGAATTCATGGAAAAACAAGGATTTGGAGTGCATACATAGACGCGCACGCGTAGAAGACGCGCACGCATGGAGATGAGGTTGCCAGGCAACGCGTACGCGTGACATGACGCGTACGTGTGAGAAGGAAAAGCCAAGCGACGTGTACGCGTGATGCATGCGTACGCATCACACCTCGCACGTGACCTGATTAAAGAGAAAATGCTGGGGGCAATTTCTGAGCTTTCCAGGCCCAAATCCAACTGATTCCAGAGGCTATTTCATGCAGAATTCAAGCTGGGGCAAGGGGAGAGTAATTAGTTTTAGCTTAGCATCATGTAGTTTTGTTTCTAGAGAGAGAAGCTCTCTCTTCTCTCTAGAATTAGGGTTGATGAGCGGATAATTTATACGCTTTTTGGCATTATTTTTACATAGTTTTTAGTATATTTTAGTTACTTTTTATTATATTTTTATTAGTTTTTATTCAAAAATTACATTTCTGGACTTTACTATGAGTTTGTGTATTTTTCTGTGATTTCAGGTATTTTCTGGCTGAAATTGAGGGACCTGAGCAAAAATCTGATTCAGAGGCTGAAAAAGGACTGCAGATGCTGTTGGAGTCTGACCTCCCTGCATTCAAAGTAGATTTTCTGGAGCTACAAAAGCCCAATTGGCTCGCTCTCAATTGCGTTGGAAAGTAGACGACCTGAGCTTTCCAGCAATAGATAATAGTCCATACTTTGCCCGAGATTTGATGGCCCAAACCGGTGTTCAAAGTCAACTTAAAATTTCTGGCGTAAAACGCCCAAACTAGCACCAGAATTGGAGTGAAACGCCCAAACTGGCACCAAAGCTGGCGTTTAACTCCAGGAACAGCCTATGCACGAAAAAGCTTCAATGCTCAGCCCAAGCATACACCAAATGGGCTCCGAAAGTGGATTTCTGCATCATTTACTTATTTCTGTAAACCCTAGGCTGCTAGTTCATTATAAATAAGACCTTCTACTATTGTATTTTCATCTTTGAAAAATCTTTGGAACATTTAGTCCTTAGACCATGGAGGCTGGCCTCACAGCCATGCATGGACCTCTTTCACTTATGTATTTTCTACAGTGGAGTTTCTACACCAAATAGATTAAGGTGTGGAGCTCTGCTGTTCTTCATGAATTAATGCAATTACTACTGTTTTTCTATTCAATTCACGCCTACTTCTTCTCTAAGATATTCACTCCCACTTCAACCTGATGAATGTGATGACCCGTGACACTCATCATCATTCTCACTTATGAACGCGTGCCTGACAACCACTTCCGTTCTATCTGCTATAGCTTGAGTGTGTATCTCTTGGCCTCCTGGTTCACGACGCATGGTTGCCTCTCCTGAAAACAGAGCCTTCCATTTCGTGAGATCAGAGTCTTCGTGGTATAGGCTAGAACCATTGGCAGCATTCCTGAGATCTGAAAATTCTAAACCTTGTCTGTGGTATTCCGAGTAAGATTTGGGAAAGGATGACTGTGACGAGCTTCAAACCTGCGAATGTGGGGCGCAAGTGACAGTGCGCAAAAGGACAATGGTCCTATTCCGACGCTAGCGGGAACCGACAGATGATTAGCCCTGTGGTGACAGCGCAGATGAATTTGATTTCATCCGAGAGGATCATAGAGCTTGCCATGGAAGGAGGTAACACATGGTTTGAAGAAGGCAATAGGAAAGCAGAAGTTCAGAAGTAACAAAGCATCTCCAGACGCTTATCTGAAATTCCCACCAATGAATTACATAAGTATCTCTATCTTATTTTATATTTTAATTATACTTTAATTATCAAAACCTCAAAACCATTTTAATTCACCTGACTGAGATTTACAAGGATGACCACAGCTTGCTTCAAGCCGACAATCTCCGTGGGATCGACCCTTACTCACGTAAGGTATTACTTGGACGACCCAGTGCACTTGCTGGTCAGTTGTGCGGAGTTGTGACAAAGAGTTGAGATTACATTCGTGCGTACCAAGTTGTTAGGGTTATTTTCATCTTAGATCTAGATTTAATTCTTGTTTTCATCTTGCTTTCCTTTCAATTTCTTGTTTCTACATCTCAATTCTCTTAGTTTGTAGTGTTAATTTCCCTTTTCATGCCTCTTTTATGTTTATGGATACTCTTGTTGGATTTAAATCTCCTTTAATACATTTCATGTTTGATGTTCTTTTATTGTTGATTTGAGTTGTTATTATTGTTTCCTTGCAAATGGTAGTTGTTAGATTTTATTCTTCCATGCAATTTACCATTCTTTCTTTTTATGCCTTCCAAGTGTTTGACAAAATGCTTGGTTGGATGTTAGAGTAGATTTTTTAGCATTCTTGGCTTGGAAAGAGAAATTAGGTGATCTTGAGTCATGAATACCCAACTCATATTGGTGATCTAGAGTGATTAGTTAATATTGTTTCCATTGACTCTAATCTCTTGCTAATTCAATTAGTGAGTTGATTAGAATTTTTGGATTGAGATTAACTAATTCTATTTGACTTTCTTCCGATGTTGGAGATGACGAAATACGATTAGCTCTTGTTAATTATTATTATGAGTGACTAGGATAGAAAGCCTATATTCTCACTCCTTGCCATGAATGTCTCTCTTTATCATTTACTTTCTTTACTTATTTGCTTTATTTTCTTGCCATTTATTTTTTTGCCCCCTTTTATAAATCAAACCCCCTTGTTCCTTCATAGCCAATAATCATTCACTTCATTCCAATTCCTTGTGAGACAATTCGAGGTTTAAATACTTTGGTTAATTTTCATTGGGGTTTGCACTTGTGACAACCAATCTTTTAAAATTTGATTTTGAGTATTATTAGTTGGTTGGGAACTATACTACCAACGGAATTATTTTGTGTGAAATTCCTAACCATACGAAAATACTCTTTCAAATCCCAAGGTCCATAATACTACCATACCTTTATTCTACATCTAATGATCCAATTCATTTACAATCTCATCAATGTATACCATTCAACCTCCCTTAGACATACTAAACAACTAATGAATTTCTACCTATCATAACTAAAATCAAATGTTAAACTTAGCAAAAAATTCAAGCCTAAATTTATTCTCACTTATGTTTCTCCTTCTCTACTTACCTCTGCACTCTATGATTCACCATGTACCAAATGTTAAATTAACCACCCTATAATCTACACATAAAAAACAAAGTCAAGCGCAGAAATTCCTGGGTGATAGCTTAACTCAAAATCGTAGTCATTTAGTAATTACATCCATCTCCATGGGGGTAGTTCCTCCTTGCTCCACATTTTTAACACGAGCACAAACTCAGCAGGCTCTAGATCGAGAGTCAAAGAATTTACTTCATTATGGCACCAACCATCGCGACGCCTAAACCACTACATCCTAAAGTTACATCGGAATGCACTGCAAGATTTCCAACGAAGCATCATCGTAGATCCCAACTAGTTTATGGGATTCCAGCAACATAAACATTAGCTCTGTAATTAATCTTTCTTTCAAATCATTTGAGAAGTTTCTCCACAGTTTGACGTTCGTACCAACAGAGAATCCTTGCACGGCAATTCAATCATAGGTATCGCCATTTACAAAAGCAAGGCTTCACAACTCCTCGTGATGTCGCACACTTACAAGTTTCGTTCTTTGTGTTCATAATTCGTGTCCTAAGGAACTAACAAATCGATGGTTGCATCTAAGGATTGCATGTGATGTCAAAATGAGCTCAAGTTATCTGAAGGGATACCAAGCTTAGAAGAGAGTAAACAACTTTGAATGGTATCCTTACAAATTTGAAAAGATGCATTATTTTATGACCAAATAAGGTTGTAGAGAATAAGAGAATGCACCAAGAAGAGATTTAGAGTGCACCTCAAGAAATAGATTTTAAATTAGTAATCTTTGGTGGAAACAATAATGCAAATTGAATTCAAAATAGGTCTGTACTGATTTTAAGAGGATTACGAGCCCTTGAATAAAGGCGGTTTAACTCAACAGTACACGTTCAGGTTCACATCAAGGAATACAAGGTCCGCGCAAGGATATATGCAAACAAGGAATAGGATTTAGCAAGGTTCAATTTATTCACCAAAAGGGATTCCGAAATAAAGAGTTCTAATGCAATTTACAAGGGAAAAGATAGGTCAATTCACAAGGAGGTGTTAATGCTCTTATTCGTATAAAATCTCACACCGCCATTAAGAGTACCATGCCTCCACAGTATTACCCTGACTTGTTGGTCTTTAAGAATTTAATGATTCACCCACGTCAACCAAAAACGTCCCTAAGTTCTGTCAGCTCTAGCGGTAATACTTTACGCGACACAAGTGAGCTTGGTCCTAAGTTTGATACTAAGTTTGACACCTTTAGTCTCGAACCCTCATCCCTGTTATAAGCTATGAATAAACGCATTGCCCCAATATCGCACAATACAGTTAAAGCTTTATAACCAGTTATACATCTACCTCTTATCTCAGGCCCCCTACATATGGCGTTTACAGCGAATACACGGCTTTACTGTTGATTCTAACTCGCATCCTGGTTTTTCCTACGACAACAATTCCTGGCAATGTGTCCAAACGTTCTACAAGTGTAGCATCAACCATTTTCTTTCACTCGGTGAAACTAGGCATTGTTGTTTCTTCTGAAGTTTCCTTGACCATAAGAATGATGAGTGGCATGTCCGTCCCTTTTGAAGATCCGGCCTCTTGGGGGAAAATACTTTCCACGACCTCTGCTACTGGTACCCCCGCGAGTATCTCTCATCAAAGTCATCTTCTCAATGCAATCCTCCACGAATCTTGCCTCGTTTACCGATTCTGAGAATTCCCCAATCTCCAATGGAGCCACAACATGCATGATATCTTCCCTCAGCCCTACTCGGTATTTGATGCATTTCCAGCCCTCATAGGACTCAGGGCCAACCTGACTTATTCTCGAGAAGCTACAGAGCTTCTCAAACTAGTTGGTGTATTCAGCTACAGTCATGGACCCTTGCTTCAACCGTAAGAATTCTAACACTCTGGCCTCCCTTATTGACTTAAGAAAGTACTTCTTGTAGAAAGCTGCCTGGAATAACGTCCATGTAATGTCTACATTCTATTGGTGTAGCAGTCGGCGCTCTCCTTGCCACCATTGCTGAGCTTCTCCCACTAGTTAATAAGCCGCATATTCCACGAACTGGTCATAGGGTACATGTTGAGTTCGCAATGCACACTCCACAGCTTGGAACCAGTTGTCTGCTTTGGTAGGGTTTGTTGATCCACTGAAAATCGGCGAGTCAACTTTTAGGAAAGCAGCTAGAGTTCTCAAAACACCATCTAAGCGGTCGTCAGCACCTCCATTTTTGTTTCTGGCTGATTGCCTTATCCGCCGTATAGCATGAGTAGTCATAGCAGTGCTCGCTTGAATCGTGTTAGCCAAGTTAGTCATTGCCGCCATGAGTTCAGCGTGATTGTCCGTCGACGGGTTACCCTCACTCTCTCTTCGAGTACGTGTCTGACCTCGTCCGCGAGTCGCCATTCAGGGTCCTGTACACACTAAGCAATCGATATCAAGGTGATCAGTCTCAATATCTTGAGCCTAGTGCTTCAATTATCCCAAAAAGGCACTCACAAACAAGCATGCTATGCAATATCAAGTAGATAACCTAAATAGCATTAAAGAAAAAGACACCGAGTATGCAATGAAGCACAATCGGTCCATCCTTCAGGCTCATGAGGACGAACCGCTCTGATATCACTAAATGTAACACCCTAATTACCCTAAGCCTTACCTCATGCCGTAAAGAAAATGTTAATCAAAGGTTATGACAATTCTAAGGCTTATACATAAATACATATAGAAAGAATTAATAGTTCTAGAAGCCTGATGAAGAAAATAAGCTCAAATACAGAATTACAAAGTGCGAACGTTCACACGAAGCAACAACTTGCAAGCAAGAAAAAGTTACAAGATAACAAAAATTCAAGAGTATAATAATCATAAGATACTAACCACAGCCCGCGGAGTTTAGGCCGACTAGTTAAATACTGGCATACAGAGTTTTGAAAGTAAAACAGCTTATACAATATTTCTCTCAAGGTAAGCCTCTAAGGAAATATAAATACAAAAGTGAGAGAACTGGTCAAAATAACCAAAAGACAACAAAATGGAATAAGGTCCTCCGCTCTGTCACCATCAAGTAACTCACCGAGGTGGGTTGCGACCTACATATGAAAAGCAGCAACAAAGTATGGAATGAAAAACTAGAGGTTTTCAGTATGGTAACAATGCCCAGTGATGTAAGATATAAGACCCCGGGACGCCAGAGGCAATCCTAGAGCTTCATATCAATCATAAGATTCAGCTTAAAGCATAACTAAAATTAAAACCATAACTTTAAAACCTTTATGAAATAGGGTAAACTAACTTAGGGATTTCTAACTATCAGTTCACCGCTGTCCCACAGCCTTCACCAGACTAACCGCCCTGCGATCTGATGCCAGGGCATCTTGGCCAGTTTCACTGACCTTTTCTTTACTGTTTTTAGGTTAGTTTCATGCATTTCCTTAGGAAATAAGCTAGTTTTGGGTAGATATTCACTTACACCTTGATTCAAGCATACATTGTGCATTTTACATTATTTCATGAAGATTTTGCATAAGTTTAGTGACAAATTGTATGTTGCATTGCCCATGACTTGGACTAGAACTTTGATGCGCTCTATTGCTTGATTTCAGGACCAAAGGAAGCAAGGAATGGGAGGTAACTTGCAAAGCTAATGAGAAAAGTGATTGCCAATAACGCTCTCAAAAGCCATCATTGACCACGTTAAGAGTCACGTTAACTAAGTTAACATGAACTCTAACGTGGAGAAGGGAAGTTGAGCCAACGTTGGTGACTCTTAACATTGTCACTAACATTGGCAAATGCTCATAAGTGGCCACGTTAGAGTCCACGTTAACTTAGTTAACGTGGCCTCTAATGTTAGAAAGGGGGAGAAACGCCAACGTTAGTGACATTCAACATTGTCACTAACGTTGGCCTAAGGAGAAACATACCACGTTAACTGATGTGCGGAAAACGATCCGACACAAAACTCACCGGCAAGTGTACCGGGTCGCATCAAGTAATAATAACTCACGTGAGTGAGGTCGATCCCACAAGGATTGAAGGATTGAGCAACTTTAGTTTAGTGGTTGAATTAGTCAAGCATACAAGTGTTGATTGTGTGAAATTGTGTTGGCAGGAATTAAATTGCATAGAATGTAAAGGGGAGTGGGTGATTTGCAGGAAATTAAAGGGAACAAAAAGAAAAAGAGCGGAATCTTAAAGAACAAGAAATTAAAATGGAAGAAACTTAGAACGCAAGAAATGTAAATTGCAGAATCTTAAAATGCAAGAAATGTAAATTGCTTGAATTATAAAGGGAATTGGGAAGTGGATTTGCATAAATTAAACAAGGAAAAGTAAAATTCAACAAACAGAAATGTAACAGATGGATTCAACTAAACCGGATCTTCAAATGACAATAGCAATAAGCTTGGTGTAGCAACGAAACAAGGAAATTGAAATGAAAACCAATAGATCTTAGGACCCAAGAGACTAGATAACCAAGTCTAGATCTCAATGCCTTCTTAGATCCAAATTTAGAATTCAATTGCGAGAAAAGTAAAGATCAAGCAGTAGAAGAAAGGAATTCAAATATTGATTTCTCAAAAAGTGTAGTAAAGAAAACAGAGAGATCTCAAGGTGAGATTGAGATAGAATTTCCTCAATTCTTCAACACCCAAGACTCAAAATCTCCAAAATGCTAAAAACCCAAAAGCTCTCCAAAAACTACTCAGCAAAACTAAAAAGGAAAAGCTCTTACTGCAAGTATTAAAAATTCTAAAAAGGAAGCTCCCCTAAAACTTCAAATCCTAAGCTATTTATACACTTTCTTCAAATGATCATTAAGCCTTGAATTGGGCCTTTAGCCTTGATGGAATTGGGTTGATAGTAGCCTCCGTTGATTGCTCTTGGTGTTGGGAAGAAATCCACTTGTGAACCGGACCATGGACCATTCACGTTTGAGTCAACGTTTGAGGCAAACGTTGACTCAAACGTCTTCGTATGTGGCATTATGCAGCTCGGCCAAGTTGCTGTCATCCACGTTTAAGCCAACGTTTAAGGTCAAACGTGAGCTCAAACGTGGTTCTCCCATGCTACTCCTTTGGCCAACGTTTGGCCCAACGTTTGAGGCAAACGTTGGCGCAAACGTGGCTCAATTAAATAATCAATCAGGGACTCCTCTTCATGCTAAATTGGCGCCAACGTTTGACCTCACGTTTGAGGCAAACGTTGGCGCAAACGTTGGTTTGCTCCAGGGGTGCTTTTGCTTGTTCTTGTGGCGCCAACGTTTGACCTCACGTTTGAGGCAAACGTTGGCGCAAACGTTGCCTTCCCCTGGTGCATATGCCATGCCAACGTTTGCCTCCAAGTTTGAGGCAAACTTGGTCGCAAACGTTGGCCTCCCCTGGTGCATGTGCTATGCCAATGAATGCTAATATTCATTCATTTGTTCATTGGCAATTAAAAATCATGCATGTATTCATTAATTAATTAATAAAGCCAATTGCATTAACGTTGAAAGGGCTTGATATGTTCTTTAGCCAATTTGGCTTTAATATTGCATGCTTTTATTGGCTTTATTAATTAATGCCAATGTATTAACGTAGCATTCATTCTTTAATGATCAAATGCTTTATACATGCATTAATTTTTATTAGCAATGCTAATTAATGAACTTGAACGTTCATTCATGTAATGCCATGATGCATGCATAAGCATTAATGCATGTCAGTTCATGATGCCAAGGAACAAATGGTCATGGGCCACGCTTTTTCCTTCCTTAGGCCACGCTTCCCTTGTTTCTTTCTTTTCTTCACCTACAAGTAATCAAAACAACCAATCAAAGTATCACAAAATTCACAAGGTTTATAAATCAATTAATTATCAATTAAATTTAGCTTAAACCTCATGATTTTGTATCAATTAAAGGGTGGTTGATTGATTCAAAGAAACTATGCACTTCCAATCCAAATTACTAACTTATAGTGCAAGAAAGTGCATAAAACTTACTGAAATCAAAGAAAAAGACTAGTAAAACTAGGCTAAGATGACTTGTCATCACAACACCAAACTTAAAACTTGCTTGTCCCCAAGCAAGCAGTAAAACATAAAGAAAATTACTAGAAGCAGAGAAGTGTATAAGCCTTTTATTGGAAGACATTGAATACTGGTAAATGGGGTTTTTATGCATGGTATCTTAGTGATTTTTATTCTGTGGCTGAGACATCAACATCCCTTTGGATCCTTACTTGAATTACACAAAAAAAAAATGAGACTTGTTATTGTTTGGTCCCTGGGTTTTTTCTTTTTTTTTTGTTGCTCTCTTTCTTGGCTGAGGCTTAATGCTATGTTGTAAGACAGCTTTTTAGAGTAAGCTTTCAGCCAGCATTCCCACCCCTATGGGCTTACTTGCTCAAGCCTCTCCTTAGCACACACACATCACAGGCATTTAGCTTGTTTTGTTCATCTCTGATTGTTCTTTGGAAATTGATGCCCAGCACCTCTTTGGGTTACTAAATGCTTTGTCTCAAAGTAGCTCTTGATGGTGGACTTTCAGTTGGCAATCCCGGGTTAGTTAACTCAAGTTGCCGGGTGATGAAGCACCCCTTAGAACCTAGTTATCCAAGCTTATCTTTGTACAAGAGCATCACAGGCATTTATCCAAATTTGCAGCCATTGGTGCCCAGCCTTGTGTATTTCTTTTTGCTTATTTCTCTTGTATTTTCTTTTTTTATTTTGGACTTTTTTTCATTTGTCAAGTCTCATGAAATGTAACTCAAGTTTATATCACAAAGTCATGCCTGCATTCAGCCTTATTTATAAATCAACTAATGAACCAGCACATACCACCACATAATCTTATTTTGTCTCATATCATACCAGACTTTTACTCTTTCTCTATTTCACAGTTATTTTTCTTTTATTCAAGCATGAGGAACAAAGCATATAATTCAAGTAAGATGAAAATGAATCAAGCACTTAGACTAGTAAGCCATAACAGCATGCAAACAAACAAACTCGCAGGCAGTAAATGAATCTAGAAAGATACTAATCAACAGAGGACATTTGCACTTTCAATTAACATATTTGAACTAGAATCAGTCAGAGAACAATACAACCTCTTGGAGTCTATTTGTTTCATCTGTGTCATCATCATTGTTGGGTTCCATGTCCTTCCTCTGTCCATGATGATGTATCTTTTCCTCCAAGAGATTGAATGACTTCCTACAAAAGATATTGAAAGTTGCTTGTTCCCCAAGCACTTGAGAGGCAGTTAGCATGCATGTATGCTTGTGATTCTGTGAACCTAAGTTGGTGTGGGAACACCAAACTTAGTTCCTTGCCTACTTCTATATGTAGCAGAATAAATACATGCATGAAACATCAAGTATTTTTATTAAGGAAATAAACTATGAACTAGAAAACAAACTATGAACTAGAAAACAACTAAAACTAGAAACATGACAATTGTTAAGCAGTTTCTCTGATGGTTTGGAGCCGATACTGATCATGCTGAGGGTGCAATGTGTTCTTAATGAAATTTTTGGTGGAACACCAAACTTAGCATCCAACATTCACCCCTTAATTATTTTGGTGTGCAACACCAAACTTAGCTCTTTGCAATACAGAGGAATCTATTCAACTCTTTTATTAAATTAGCTATGAAGAGAAAATTACCTCAGGTTAGGTTGCCTCCCAACAAGCGCTTCTTTATTGTCACTAGCTTGACATCTTGTTCTTTGATCATGGAGGCTGATAAGCATAGTGCCTTAGCTTTTCTCCTCTTACTGTGAACTTCCTTCCAGTCTCCTCTTTGATGATTTCTAGGTGTTCAAGTGAAAGGATCCGGTTCACAGTATAGTACTCAGATAATTGTGGACACACCTTCATTGGTTGGGTGTTCAACATCACTTTATCCCCTGGTGAAAAGCCTTCAGTAGGGATCTTCTTGTTTCTCCACCCTCTTGGCCTCTTCTTCTTTTCTTTCTCAAAAGATACTCCCTGCCTTGGTGGTTCCTTATCTGAGATGTTGAATTTCTCATCTGGAGGTTTTGGATCTAGTTCCTTCTTGATTTCTTTGGTTTGCTGCACCATCTCTACTACTTTCAAGCATGGATTTAGAAGTCTTGGAGCTAACTCATTGACTACCTCCTTCAAGCTTTGATCCCTGGCTTTATCCTCTATACAATCTTCTTCTTGAGTGGGCTCATGCAGGGTTTTAAAAACATGGAATGCTAGGTGCTCATCATGCACTCTCAGAAACAATTCCCCTTTTTCAACATCTATCAATGCTCTGCCCGTGGCCAGGAAAGGCCTTCCCAGGATGATGGGAGTGTTAGGGTCTTCCTCCATATCCAGGATGACAAAATCAGCTGGGAGAAGGAATTTTCCCACTTTTACCAGCACATTCTCTACAACTCCAAGTGCTTGCTGAATGGACTTGTCAGCCATTTGAAGAGCTATTCGAGTGGGTTTCAGTTCAAAAATTTGAAGCTTCCTCATAAGAGATAGAGGCATCAAGTTTATGCTTGCACCAAGGTCACAGAATGATTTCTCAATAGTTATGTCTCCTATGGTACAAGGTATATAAAACCTTCCAGGATCATCCTTCTTCTTTGGTAGACCTCTTTGGAGAATAGCACTACATTCCATTGTCATTTCAACAATTTGTCCTTCCTTCAAGGGTCTTTTCTTTGTTAGCACTTCTTTCATAAATTTGGCATATAATGGCATCTGTTCAAGTGCTTCTAAGAAAGGAATATTGATGCTGAGTGTCTTGAATATGTCCAGGAACTTTGAGTAATGCTTATCCTCATTTTCTTTTTTGAACCTCTGAGGGTACGGAAGTTTGGGGACATCTGACTTCACCCCTTCCTTCTTCTCTTGTAGCTTTATTTCAAGGATGTTCTTATCTCTCTTTGAGATTTTTGCATTTTTGGTCTTTCTATCATTTTCTCTTCTCTCTTCTGTCTCTTCTTGTGGAACTTCTCTGTTGTGTTCTTCCTGATTGATGACTTCTTTCCCTCCAGTCTTCTCACTTCCCACTATGATTGCCTTGCACTCCTCCCACTTTGTAGCTTTTCCTTTGTCCCTTGGGTGGTCTTGAGTGGTAATAGGGGATGCATTTGATTGTTTCTCACCCATCTTTGCAACTTATTTAGCCATTTGTTCCATATGCCTCTCAAGATTTCTGATTGAAGCTTCTTGGTTTTTGCTTGTTATGGCTTGATCTTTTCTTGATGCTTCTTGATCTTTTCGTGCTATTTCTTGATCTTGTTTGGCCATCTCTTGATTTTTCATGAGTTTTTCCATCATTATCTCTTGGTGCTTCATCATCTTTTCCATCAATATCTCCAATTTGGAGATTCTTTGAGTGTCTTGTGATGCTTGTGGCTGGTTGTGAGATGTTGAAGGTTGATGATAGGTATTTTGGTTAGTGGTTTGGTTATTGGGTGGATAGTAACTGGAATTTAGGTGGTTGTTTTGGGGTTTTCTATATGGATTGGGGTTAGTGTTTTGCTGATTGTGGTTTTGGTTGTTTCTTGAGTTATTTTGGTTTGAATTTCCTTACCATGGTTGCTGGTTTTGAGTGTGGTTATCTCCCCATCTTATGTTTAGATGGTTCTTCCAGAATGGATTGTAGGTGTCACCATAGACTTCATTTTGGCCGGAGCTTTGGTTGTGCACATATTGAGGTTGTTCCTGCTGATGATCTTCTTGGTTTTCTTCATTTTGCAACCATTTGGTTGATGATTGGCTTGTGTTGACTGCTGCAACTTGGAGACTATCAATCCTCTTGGCCATTTGCTCAAATTGTTGTTGAATTTGTTGCTGCATCATTTTGTTTTGAGCTAGGATGGTGTCTACTCCTTCCAACTCCATCACTCCTTTCCTTTGTGATGGTTGGCGTTGCCTTTGGTGAGCAAAGAAATACTGGTTGTTAGACACCATATCAATGAGATTTTGGGCTTCCTCTGCAGTTTTCATGAGTTGTAAGGAGCCTCCTGCTGAATAATCCAAAGCCTCTTGAGATTTCAATGTCAAGCCTTCATAGAAATTCTGCAATCTGTCCCATTCACTGAACATTCCAGGTGGGCACTTCCTGATTAGAGCTTTGTATCGTTCCCATGCCTCATATAAGGGTTCAGCATCCATTTGTGTGAATATTTGTACTTCAGTCTTTAATCTAATAACTCTTTGAGGTGGGTAAAACTTGGCAAGGAACTTAGTTACTAGATCATCCCAATTGTTGATGCTATCTCTTGGAAAAGATTCCAACCATTGAGTGGCTTTGTCTCTAAGAGAAAATGGAAATAGCAGTAGCTTGTAACTGTCAGGGTGCACACCATTGGTTTTGACAGTGTCACAAATCCTCAAGAAAGTAGACAAGTGTTGGTTTGGATCCTCAAGTGGTCCTCCTCCATAAGAACAGTTGTTCTGCACCAAGGTGATGACTTGGGGCTTCAATTCAAAGTTATTTGCATCGACATTTGGGGTAAGGATGCTACTCCCACAATGCCTTGGATTAGCAAATGTATATGAAGCCAATACTCTCCTTTGGGGCTGACCATTGTCGTTAGCCACTCCCACTTGTGGATTTGTTGGATTTTCCTCCATTTCTTAGTTCTCTTCTCAACTTCCAAAGTGTTTCAGGATCAAAAGGTATGGATTCATCGCTTCTTCCTCCTGACATAAACACAGAACCAGGAACCAAAATTAAGCACTCTATCGCTAGAGTGAAGTTAGTGTTAACTCAAGCAAAAATTCAAACAGTTAGTATGCTTAGTAAAAAGAGAAAGAAAAAGTGCTTAATCTAGACCACCACCTCACTTAATCATTGTCAACCTAATCAATCCCCGGCAATGGCGCTAAAAACTTGATGTGCGGAAAACGATCCAACACAAAACTCACCGGCAAGTGTACCGGGTCGCATCAAGTAATAATAACTCACGTGAGTGAGGTCGATCCCACAAGGATTGAAGGATTGAGCAACTTTAGTTTAGTGGTTGAATTAGTCAAGCATACAAGTGTTGATTGTGTGAAATTGTGTTGGCAGGAATTAAATTGCATAGAATGTAAAGGGGAGTGGGTGATTTGCAGGAAATTAAAGGGAACAAAAAGAAAAAGAGCGGAATCTTAAAGAACAAGAAATTAAAATGGCAGAAACTTAGAACGCAAGAAATGTAAATTGCAGAATCTTAAAATGCAAGAAATGTAAATTGCTTGAATTATAAAGGGAATTGGGAAGTGGATTTGCAGAAATTAAACAAGGAAAAGTAAAATTCAACAAACAGAAATGTAACAGATGGATTCAACTAAACCGGATCTTCAAATGACAATAGCAATAAGCTTGGTGTAGCAACGAAACAAGGAAATTGAAATGAAAACCAATAGATCTCAGGACCCAAGAGACTAGATAACCAAGTCTAGATCTCAATGCCTTCTTAGATCCAAATTTAGAATTCAATTGCGAGAAAAGTAAAGATCAAGCAGTAGAAGAAAGGAATTCAAATATTGGTTTCTCAAAAAGTGTAGTAAAGAAAACAGAGAGATCTCAAGGTGAGATTGAGATAGAATTTCCTCAATTCTTCAACACCCAAGACTCAAAATCTCCAAAATGCTTAAAACCCAAAAGCTCTCCAAAAACTACTCAGCAAAACTAAAAAGGAAAAGCTCTTACTGCAAGTATTAAAAATTCTAAAAAGGAAGCTCCCCTAAAACTTCAAATCCTAAGCTATTTATACACTTTCTTCAAATGATCATTAAGCCTTGAATTGGGCCTTTAGCCTTGATGGAATTGGGTTGATAGTAGCCTCCGTTGATTGCTCTTGGTGTTGGGAAGAAATCCACTTGTGAACCGGACCATGGACCATTCACGTTTGAGTCAACGTTTGAGGCAAACGTTGACTCAAACGTCTTCGTATGTGGCATTATGCAGCTCGGCCAAGTTGCTGTCATCCACGTTTGAGCCAACATTTGAGGTCAAACGTGAGCTCAAACGTGGTTCTCCCATGCTACTCCTTTGGCCAACGTTTGGCCCAACGTTTGAGGCAAACGTTGGCGCAAACGTGGCTCAATTAAATCATCAATCAGGGACTCCTCTTCATGCTAAATTGGCGCCAACGTTTGACCTCACATTTGAGGCAAACGTTGGCGCAAACGTTGGTTTGCTCCAGGGGTGCTTTTGCTTGTTCTTGTGGTGCCAACGTTTGACCTCACGTTTGAGGCAAACGTTGGCGCAAACGTTGCCTTCCCCTGGTGCATATGCCATGCCAACGTTTGCCTCCAAGTTTGAGGCAAACTTGGTCGCAAACGTTGGCCTCCCCTGGTGCATGTGCTATGCCAATGAATGCTAATATTCATTCATTTGTTCATTGGCAATTAAAAATCATGCATGTATTCATTAATTAATTAATAAAGCCAATTGCATTAACGTTGAAAGGGCTTGATATGTTCTTTAGCCAATTTGGCTTTAATATTGCATGCTTTTATTGGCTTTATTAATTAATGCCAATGTATTAACGTAGCATTCATTCTTTAATGATCAAATGCTTTATACATGCATTAATTTTTATTAGCAATGCTAATTAATGAACTTGAACGTTCATTCATGTAATGCCATGATGCATGCATAAGCATTAATGCATGTCAGTTCATGATGCCAAGGAACAAATGGTCATGGGCCACGCTTTTTCCTTCCTTAGGCCACGCTTCCCTTGTTTCTTTCTTTTCTTCACCTACAAGTAATCAAAACAACCAATCAAAGTATCACAAAATTCACAAGGTTTATAAATCAATTAATTATCAATTAAATTTAGCTTAAACCTCATGATTTTGTATCAATTAAAGGGTGGTTGATTGATTCAAAGAAACTATGCACTTCCAATCCAAATTAATAACTTATAGAGCAAGAAAGTGCATAAAACTTATTGAAATCAAAGAAAAAGACTAGTAAAACTAGGCTAAGATGACTTGTCATCATTAACTCCCACATTAATTTGGTTAACGTGGGAGCTAACGTAAGAAGCAAGCATGGTCGACAACGTTAGTGACACCCAACATTATCACTAACGTTGGAAGCAACCACACAACCCCCCAAGGAGCCACGTTAACTTCCACGTTAACTTAGTTAACGTGGAAGCTAACGTTGATGAGTGAAAGAATGGCCAACGTTAGTGACACTCAACATTGTCACTAACGTTGGGGATGGCTAAGCATGGCCACGTTAGAAGCCACGTTAACCTAGTTAACGTGGACTCTAACGTGAGACATAGGGGCACCTTGGAACGTTAGTGACAATGTGGAGTGTCACTAACGTTCTCGAAGGATGGCAAGCCCACGTTAAAGAGCCATGTTAACTAAGTTAACGTGGGCTCTAACGTCGGAACAAAGGGGGCTTTTCAAAGTTATTGGAAATGTTAAGTCTCAATAACGTGTGCGAAGGACTTAGAGGCAACGTTAGTGGCAACGTTTATGCCACTAACGTTGAAGTTAACGTGGCTTTTACTTAGTAACGTTAGTGAGAAAGTTGATTGTCACTAACGTTCTCGAACTTATATTTTCACTAAACGTTAACACCCCTAACGTCCTGAGCTAAAGTCTCTGCCCACTTCACATTTTCTCTCTGCAAGTAAAGCCAAGCCCAATTGAAGAAGAGAACTGCTTCAAACTCAAGATCCAAAGGCCTAAGACTTGAAGAGCCAACTAGAAGCTGAGAGAAGTAGTATATATAGGAGTAGCTTTGAATTGTTGAAGGAGTTCTGGAAGTTGAAAAAAGAGAACTACTCTCTGTATTTTACTTTCTCTGCATTTTCTAGTTTTATGATGTATTCTCCATCTTTGTTTTCATTTTCTAGAGCTATGAACAACTAAACCCCTTTCATTGGGTTAGGGAGCTCTGTTGTAATTTGATGGATCAATACTAATTTTCATTATTCTTGTTCTATCTTTTCTCTTGATTTTACTTGAAAGCTTTCGATCTTCATCCAATTGAGTAGTTATCTTGGAAAAGAAGCTATTCAAACTTGGATCTCTTCTGAACCTTGAAAGAGGAATGAAGAGATCAAGCTAGAAATGCTTTCTCATGCTGGACCAAATTGGGTTTGGATGGGTATGTGACTAT
This sequence comes from Arachis hypogaea, assembly GCF_003086295.3. Taxonomy (NCBI): domain Eukaryota; kingdom Viridiplantae; phylum Streptophyta; class Magnoliopsida; order Fabales; family Fabaceae; genus Arachis; species Arachis hypogaea. The sequence goes on along the minus strand of NC_092050.1, from coordinate 40,561,685 downwards.
AACCCTCTCAATACTTGATTTGGGAAATGCATGTGGTATAATCAGTGACCATACTTCATCTCTTCTCATGAGCAATTGACCAATGAATTGGCTATTGATCAAGATTTGAGAGATTGAATTGCAAGAAATTGTAATTCAATCAATTAAGATTGCCAAGGAGATCAATGAGTGCATTGATTGAGGAAGAGATGAAAATGAACTTGATCCTGAGAATTGCAACATCTCCTAAGCCCAATGAACTCCCCATCTCTGATCTTACCCATTCTCTTTAATTTCTGCCATTTATTTTTATGAGCAAATCCCCCATTCCCATTTACAATTCTGCAATTTATTTTCAGTCATTTACTTCCAGTCCTTTAATTCTAGCATTTACTTTTCTGTTATTTACATTCCCACCATTTTATTTTCTGCAACTCTCAACCCAAATTCTGGATTCGCTCAACTAGAACATTCTTCTAATTAAAGTTGCTTGATCAATCAATCCCTGTGGGATTCGACCTCACTCTATTGTGAGTTTTTACTTGACGACAAATTCGGTACACTTGCCGAAGGAAATTTGTTGAGAGACAGTTTTCCGTGCATCAAGTTTATGGCGCCGTTGTCGGGGATTGATTGTGCATCAACAATGATTGAATTGGAAGATCACTAGATTGAGCATTTATACTTCGTGAATTTCATTTTTTGTTTGAGTGATTTACATTCTGTTTTAGTTAAACTTCTTCCCTTCCCCCTCTACTCTTTTATTTTTCTTTGTTATTTTCAATTCAGTTTGCTAACCCACTAACTGTTTGATATATTGCATCACCCACAACTAACAGTAATTCTGACACAAATACTCTCTGCACCTATCTTTTCTTGCTTGCACTTGATGGTTGTATGACAGGGAGAAGAAGCGGGGCATCAACTTCCTTCGATTCTGAACCTGAGAGGACCTTCCTTAGATTAAGGAGGGAGGCAAGAGGAAAGAAAGTGGTTGGTGCTGAGGAAGAAGAGGAATTCTTTGAACCAAACATGGAAGACAACATGGATAACCATCATGAAGAAGAGGATCACAACCATGGGGGAGGAGGTAGAGCAAATCATGCTGGGGAGGATAGAAGAGTTTTGGGTTCTTACATCAATCCAAACCCAGGCAATTGTGGAAGTAGCATCCAAAAGTCAACAATCCATGCTAACAACTTTGAACTTAAACCACAGCTCATCACCCTTGTTCAGAACAACTGTTCGTTTGGAGGAGGTGTTCAAGAAGACCCCAATCAACATTTGACCACCTTCCTGAGAATATGTGACACAGTGAAGTCTAATGGTGTTCATCCTGACGCCTATAGACTGCTCTTATTTCCATTCTCACTTAGGGACAAAGCAGCCAAGTGGCTGGAATCTTTCCCAAGGGAAAGCTTGACAACTTGGGAAGACGTGGTGAATAAATTTTTAGCAAGATTTTACCATCCTCAACGAATCAATAGGCTGAGAGCTGAGGTCCAAACTTTTAGGCAACAAGATGGTGAGACTCTATATGAAGCATGGGAGAGGTTTAAAGATCTAACAAGGAGGTGCCCACCAGATATGTTAAACGAATGGGTGCAGCTGCACATTTTCTATGAAGGGCTCTCTTATGAGTCAAAGAAGGCCGTAGACCATTCATCTGGAGGATCTTTGAACAAGAAGAAGACTATTGAGGAAGCCATAGATGTTATTGAAACAGTAGCAGAGAACGACTACTTCTATGCTTCCGAAAGAGGGAACACAAGAGGAGTAATGAAACTAAACAATGTAGATGCTCTGTTGGCCCAAAACAAGCTCTTTACCCAGCAGTTGGCTGACCTCACCAAGAAGATGGAGATGAACCAAGTAGCAGCAATCTCCACTTCATCAACAACCCAAGAAGGAGTGAATGAAGAAGCAGAGGGTAGTCAGGGGCAAGCCAACTACATTGGGAATTCACCAAGGAAAAACTATGATCCATACTCCAAAACCTACAACCCCGGATGGAGAAACCACCCAAACTTTGGGTGGGGAAGTGAGCAAGATCAAAACCAAGACCAGAGACGTTACAATTCCAACAACAATGCAGCTCACCAGCAATTCACACAGAGGACATCTCAACACCCCCACAACAACACTTCTTCACACGCTTATCAAAACCAAAACAGCACATCTGCTCCGAATCACTCATCAATTGATGACAAGCTCTCTAAGATTGAAGCCTTACTTGAAGGAATATGCCAAGAGATTCAAGAAAATAAGGTGTTCAAAGAGGAGGTGCGAGCCAATATTAAGAACCAGGGAGAGACCATTAGGAAGCTGGAATTCCAGGTGGGATATTTAGCTGAGAAGATTCCCAAACCTACTGATAGCTTCCCAAGTGACACGGAAAAAAACCCCAAAGGAGAAGCAAAGGAAGTAAGATGGGGAGATTGCAAACTGGTCACTACGAGTGATCAAGAGACTGAAGACAAGCAAGGCAAACTTTGCAAACAACCTGAAGACAACTCAACAAAGGAGGAGGATAGAGATCACCAAGAACCAGAAATCTCACAACAAGAGCTGCTGAAGCTCTATGCACCTGATGCTAGGGCATTTTGGCCAGTTTCACTGACCTTTTCTTTACTGTTTTTAAGGTAGTTTCATGCATTTTCTTAGGAAATAAGCTAGTTTTGGGTAGATATTCACTTACATCTTGATTCAAGCAAACATTGTGAACTTTGAATGATTTCATGAGAATTTTGCATGAATTATATGATAAATTGGATGATGCATGATCCCATGATTAAGAGCAAGACTTTGATGCACTTTGTTTGATTGATTTCAGGCCAAAAGAAGAAGAGAAGAAGCCACGTTAGTAGCTACGTTAGTTACACTAACGTGGGCACTAACGTGGAAGGAAGGAAAGACCCAACGTTAGTGAGAAAAGATAGTGGCATTAACTTTGAAGAAAGGAAATGGAGCCAACGTTAGTGACACTTAACATTGTCACTAACGTTGGCAAATGCTCATAAGTGGCCATGTTAACTTAGTTAACGTGGCCTCTAACGTTAAGAAGAAAGGGGGGAAGCCAACGTTAGTGACATTCAACATTATCACTAACGTTGGCCAAGTTACATTAAGCCACGTTAACTTCCACGTTAACCTTGTTAACGTGGAAGCTAACGTGAGGAAACAAAGTAGTCGACAACGTTAGTGACACCAAACATTGTCACTAACATTGCCAACACAAGCCACAAAGAGCCACGTTAACTCCCACGTTAACTTAGTTAACGTGGTAGTTAACGTGGGCAAAAGTCCCACCTGGCAGCCTGACCATGCCTTCTTCAAACACGCATAACTTGAGCCACAAAGCTCCAAATGAGGTAATTTCAGTGGCATTGAAAAGTAGGATTCCAGAGCTTTCCAAGCATATTGGCACTCCATGGTTGACACTAAATTTGAGGGAGAAAACCTGCCCCGAAAGTGCAATGATGAACATGGTATCAGCCTGTATTTAGGCCAACTGACCTCTTCACCTTCCAAGAAGTATAACTCGAGTTGTAGAGCTCCAAATGATGCGCTTTCAAAAGCATTGGAAAGTAGACATCCAGGGCTTTCTAACGATATATAATAATATGGGGGTGGACACTAAGTTTGAGCTTCAGAAACGGGAAATCGCTAGCGTTATTGGCAATCAACATTTCCAGTAACGTTGGCATATATGCCAGCGACCATGTCCACTTCAAAGGAGCATAACGTGAGCTACAGAGGTCCAATTGAGGTGATTCCAGTTGTGTTAGAAAGCTGACATCCAGAGCTTTCCAACGATATATAATACTTTATAGTGGGCATGAAATTTGAGCACAAACAAGAGGCATATTTTAAGCTCCAAAAACACCAACTGGACAGCAAGTGCAACGTTAGCCACAATAACTTCAGCACTAACGCCACACTTGTAGCGTTAGTGTGGCTAACTTTAGCACTAACTTTAGCACCTGGGCCTGAACTTAACTCACTTCTCTCTCAAGTCCACTTCAAAGCTCAAGCAAGCAAGCCCATAATTGTCAACCAATCAAGACCACAAGAACCATCTAGAATAGGAATTTTCATTTTATTGTAATTTGCTTTTATTTTCATTTAGTAATTTAGGAGAGCCTATATAAAGGCCTTAGTTTTTACATTCAAAGCATTCTGGGATTCTGAGAATTGAAGGAAGGGGAAAAGAGTGAAGACCAATTCGAACTTCTGTGAATTGGCACACTCCAAGGGGAGTGGGTCTTCGGTCCCCTCCCCTCAACCACTCTTCTTCCTTTTCTCTTCTTTTCTTCCTATGAGTAGTTTCATTTTAGTTGTAATTTTCATTTATGAATTTTGAAGTTTCAATTTCAGTTTCAATCTTCATCTTTACTTTTCTGCACTTTCTTTCTTTTCTATTTTTGTAGAGCAATGATCAACTAAATCTTTACATTGGGTTAGAGAGCTCTATTGTGATTCAATGGATCAATTGTAGTTCTTATTCTTCTTCTTCTTTCTTTTCTCTTGATTTTACTTGAAAGCTTTCGATCTTCATCCAATTGGATAGTTATCTTGGAAAAGAAACTATTCATACTTGGATCTCTTCTGAACCTTGGAAGAGGAATGAAGAGATCAAGCTAGAAATGCTTTCTCATGCTGGACCAAATTGGGTTTGGATGGATATGTGACTATAATCCTCTCAACACTTGATTTGGGAAATGCATGTGGTATAATCAGTGACCATACTTCATCTCTTCTCATGAGCAATTGACCAAGGAATTGGCTATTGATCAAGATTTGAGAGATTGAATTACAAGAAATTGTAATTCAATCACTTAAGATTGCCAAGGAGATCAATGAGTGCATTGATTGAGGAAGAGATGGGAATGAACTTGATCCGGAGGATTGCAATATCTCTTGATCCCAATGTTCATTTTATTTTTAGTTCTTACATTTAATTTTCTTGCCATTTTACTTTTCTGCACTTTATTGCTTTCTTTACTTTTCTATCAATTTACGTTTCCTCATTACTTATCACCCCATTATGATTCGTCTAACTAGGATAATCAATTAACCATTGATTGCTTAATCCGTTAATCTCTGTGGGATTCGACCTCACTCTATAGTGAGTTATTACTTGACGACAATTCGGTATACTTGTCGAAGGGAGATTTGTTGTGAGACAAGTTTTCCGTGCATCAAGTTTATGGCGCCGTTGCCGGTGATTAATTGTGATTAACAAACTACCGGTTGGTTGATTACCTAGATTAGACATTTTCTTTTGTTTTTGCTTTATTCATGTAATTGCTTTAGTTCTTTATTTTCTATGCTCTCTAACTGTTTGTGTTAATGCCTCACCAAGAAGCCCCTGTTCGTGACAGCTTTGGTTCTTGGTGATTTTGTTATTAATACAATAGTTCTTTACTCAGCTTCTTTCCAAATAAAATTGGCATATGATCACATTCTAAGTTTGGTGTTGCCCTGCAACAATCTGTTTTCAATCTTTCTGGATACTTGCATCAATTCTAAGAGAAAGTGTCACACTAAGTTTGGTGTGCCACTTATTTTTCTATGCAATGTATCCAGCAACACCACTTGTTTGTATAATCATAATGCCTTTGCTTCTTAGGCTTGCAGTGTTATCCTTAATTCTTGCTTGCTTAACCACATACATCACTTACATTTCAGTATGTAAGACATTCATGACCCATCATAGACCCCACCACCACTGTTTTATTTGCTGCTTCAAGACAAGCAATTAGTCTAAATTGGTGTGGGAAGGGAGAAAAGTAGGAGAAGAAGGGCAACAACAATAAAGATGAACTACAAGGTGGTAAAGTTCCTTTTTCCTCTTACTTATTTCCAGTACATTCAATTGCATGATTGTCTTCTAAGTTCTTTGTATGTATGTGTGCTTGTTCCTTGTAAATAAGCATGTCAATTCTATCTTTTAAACTTTTTATTGATTAAGGCTGTGTTTTCTAGTCTGAATGTCATTACTGCATCCTTACTTTGCTTACTAGTATGCTTGTCCCTTTGAATCAAATGAAAAGAGAATGAGTGTTTTTAAAGACCAGAGTAGAGTTCATACTATGGAGTAAGTTCATGAGTTTATGGTGTGGTCATAAGTTAGCTAAGTTGGTTCAACCACAAGGGTGGGAAGACAACTATCTGTCATGAATACTGTGCTTGAGAAACACCCCATGAGACTAGCTAAATAAGAAGATCCTAATAAGAAAAAGAGAAAGAACAATAAAGGTTGAAAAATAAAAGAAAAACTTGATGCGGGGAAAACTTGTCTCACAACAAATCTCCCTTTGGCAAGTGTACCGAATTTGTCGTCAAGTAAAACCTCACAATAGAGTGAGGTCGAATCCCACAGGGATTGATTGATCAAGCAAATTTGATTAGAAGAATGTTCTAGTTGAGCGAATCCAGAAATTGGGTTGAGAGTTGCAGAAAATAAAATGGCGGGAATGTAAATAACAGAAAAGTAAATGCTAGAATTAAAGGACTGGAAGTAAATGACTGAAAATAAATTGCAGAATTGTAAATGGGAATGGGGAATTTGCTCATAAAAGTAAATAGCAGAAATTAAAGAGAATGGGTAAGATCAGAGATGGGGAGTTCATTGGGCTTAGGAGATGTTGCAATTCTCCGGATCAAGTTCATTTTCATCTCTTCCTCAATCAATGCACTCATTGATCTCCTTGGCAATCTTAAGTGATTGAATTACAATTTCTTGCAATTCAATCTCTCAAATCTTGATCAATAGCCAATTCCTTGGTCAATTGCTCATGAGAAGAGATGAAGTATGGTCACTGATTATACCACATGCATTTCCCAAACCAAGTATTGAGAGGGTTATAGTCACATACCCATCCAAACCCAATTTGGTCCAGCATGAGAAAGCATTTCTAGCTTGATCTCTTCATTCCTCTTTCAAGGTTCAAAAGAGATCCAAGTTTTAATAGCTTCTCTTCTAAGATAACTACTCAATTAGATGAAGACCGAAAGCTTTCAAGTAAAATCAAGAGGAAAGATAGAAGAAGAATAATGAAAATTAGTATTGATCCATCAAATTACAACAGAGCTTCCTAACCCAAAGAAAGGGGTTTAGTTGTTCATAGCTCTTGAAAATGAAAACAAAGATGGAGAATACATCATAAAACTAGAAATTGCAAAGAAAGTAAAATACAGAGAGTGGTTCTTCAGCCTCCAGAACTCCTTTACAATTCAAAGCTACTCCTATATATACTACTCTTCTCAGCTTCTAGTTCACTCTTCAAGTCTTGGGCCTTTGGATCTTGAGTTTGAAGCAGTTCCTTTCTTTATTTGGGCTTGGCTTTACTTGCAGAGAGAAAGTGCGGAGTGGGCAGAGACTTAAGCTCAGGGCGTAAGGAGTGTTAATCATTTAATGAAAGTCCAAGTTCGGGAACGTTAGTGACACTTAACATTGTCACTAACATTCCAATGCACCCCTTTTGCCTCACGTTAAAACCCACGTTAACTAGGTTAACGTGGCTTTTAACGTTGCCTTGTCAACCTTCGAGAACGTTAGTGACACTCAACATTGTCACTAACGTTCCATTGTGCCCCTTCTTGCTTCACGTTAAAGCTCACGTTAACTAGGTTAACGTGGCTTCTAACGTGGCCTTTGCCATCCTTCGAGAACGTTAGTGACGTTCAACATTGTCACTAACGTTCCAATGTGCCCCTAGGTCTCACGTTGGAGTCCACGTTAACTAGGTTAACGTGGCTTCTAACGTGGCCATCTTTTAGCCATCCCAAAGTTAGTGACAATGTTGAGTGTCACTAACGTTGGCTCATCCTTCATTTCTCATCGTTAGCTTCCACGTTAACCAAGTTAACGTGGAAGTTAACGTGACTCTTGGGGGTTGTGTGGTTGCTTCAACGTTAGTGACAATGTTGAGTGTCACTAACGTTGTCGACAACTCTTCATCCTCTACGTTAGTTCCCACGTTAACCAAGTTAACGTGGGAGTTAATGTGGTACTTTGCACCATAGGCCAACGTTAGTGACAATGTTGAGTTTCACTAACGTTGGCTTCTCTTCCCCCCTTTAATGTTAGAGGCCACGTTAACTAGGTTAACGTGGCTTCTAACGTGGCCACTTATGAGTAATTGCCAACGTTAGTGACAATGTTGAGTGTCACTAACGTTGGCTCAACTTCTCTTCTCCACGTTAGAGTTCACGTTAACTTGGTTAACGTGACTCTCTAACGTGGGCATTAATGGCTTTTTTGAGAGTGTTATTGGTAATCACTTTTCTCATTAATCTTGCAAGTTACCTCCCCTTTTCTTGCTTCTTTTTGGTCCTGAAATCAAGCAACAAAGTGCATCAAAGCTCTAGTCTAAGTCATGAGTAATGCAACATAATATTTGTCACTAAACTTATGCAAAATCCTCATGAAATCATGTAAAATGCACAATGTATGCTTGAGTCAAGGCATAAGTGAATATTTACCCAAAACTAGCTTATTTCCTAAAGAAATGCATGAAACTAACCTAAAAACAGTAAAGAAAAGGTCAGTGAAACTGGCCAAGATGCCCTGGCATCACAACACCAAACTTAAAGCTTGCTTGTCCTTAAGCAAGTACTGGAACAAGAGAATGATGAATGGAATATCCAGAGGAATGAGTCATCCTTGTGGAAGTCATATTACTGATTTTATAGTGGTTTCATGCATAGCAACTTAGGTTCATTCCATTACTGACTTTCAGACCTTTATTCTGTCCTAAAACACCCACTTTGTTCATATCCCATGAGACTTTTATTCATTGATCCTTTTATTGTTATTTCAAGGGTTATTTGTGTTATTTAGGCTAGGTGCTCTGTAAGGGGGCAACTCTTTAAGATAAGCTTTCAGCCAACACTCCCGAACCAGTTGGTTCAAGGTGCTAGGTGTTGAGACACCCCTAAGGACTTACTCCCTCAAGCCTATCCCCCATACATACACATTATAGGCATTTAGTTTATTTATTTTCTTTTATTGAGACCTTGGTGTCCAGCACCTCTTTGGGTTACTAAGTGTTCTGTAGTGAAGGTTACTCTTGATAGTGGACTTTCAGCTGATAATCCCGAGTTAGTTAACCCAAGTTACCAAGTGATAAGGCACCCCTAAGAGCTTATTCATCCAAGTAGATCCCTCACACAGGAGCACCACAGACACTTGTCTCAAGGTCCAAACCATTGATGCCTAGCCTTATTGCTTACTCTTTTTCTTTTGTTTTTCACTTCCATTGTTCTTTCCCTTTTCTCTTATTAGGATCTTATTATTAACTTAGTCTCATGAGTGTATCCAAAGCAAAGTATTCAGGTCAGATGGTTGTCCTCCTAGCCTTGTGGTTGAACCAACTTAGCTAACTTATGACTACCCCAAAGATTCATGAATGCTCTTCCACAATATGAACTCTACCCTGGTCTTTTGAAAACAATCATTCTCTTTTTATCTGATTTAAAGGGACAAGCATACAAGTAAGTTAAGTAATGGTGCAGTGACATTTAAAGACCAGTGCACATAGACCTAATCAGAAGGAAAACTTAAAAGACATAATTTAAAAAGGGTTCAACTACGAGCAACTACAAATCAAAAGTGCATCCGGACTTTCAACTTTTAACAATTCTGAATACAATGGAATTAGGTAGCGATACAACCTTCGGGTGATGACCTCTGGTCCCCCTCTCTCTTTGTCATCATCCTAGTTTTCGCTGCCTCGCTTCTTTGGGCGAAGGTGCACCATTTCCTTATAAGATTCCTGCAAGGTTGCTGGAAGTTGCTCGTTCCCAGAGCACTTGAGACATAGTTAGCTTACATGCATGCTTGTGCCTCTCGAACTCAATTTGGTGTGTGAACACCAAACTTAGTTCTTTGCCCAGTACAAAACATTGCATATATGCAGAGAGCCTCATATCTTGCTTTCAGCAAAGCAATGATCACCTAAAGTCTAACTACATCTAAGTTGTTTCTCTTGATTGGATGGAGCTAGCAATGTTCTTTTGGAGTGGAGTGTAATTCTAACCAATGTCCTTTAGTGGAACACCAAACTTAGAACTACACTATCACTCTTGGATTGTTTTGGTGTGGAACACCAAACTTAGCTCCTTACAATACAGGGGAAACAACTTTGTGATTTTTATTGAAATAAAGATGAAAGTGAAACTACCTGAGGTTGGGTTGCCTCCCAACAGAGCGCTCTTTTATCGTCGCTAGCTCGACGAGTCCTTAATTACTTGAGATGGTACTTTACTCTGGGGTTTTCCCCCATGTCGCCCAGATAATGCTTGAGTCTTTGTCCATTCACTGTAAAAGTCCTTTCTGAACCTTCATCCGTGATTTCGATGTGGCCATATGGTGATACTTTTGTAACCATGAAAGGTCCGGACCACCTTGACTTGAGTTTTTCTGGGAACAGCCTTAATTTAGAATTGTAAAGGAGTACTTGCTGCCCTTTTTCGAAACTCCTGGGTGCCAGATGCATGTCATGTTTTCTCTTTGCCTTCTCTTTATACATCTTAGTGTTTTCATAGGCTTGTGACCTGAATTCCTCCATCTCTTGCAGCTGCAAGATCCTTTTTGCACCAGCAGCAATGCTATCAAAATTTATTATCTTAATAGCCCAAAGAGCTTTGTGTTCCAGCTCCAGTGGTAAATGACAAGCCTTCCCATAGACTAGTTGATATGGAGACATTCCAAGTGGGGTTTTGAATGCTGTTCTGTATGCCCAAAGAGCATCATCCAACTTCTTCGACCAATCCTTTCTAGATGCGCCCACAGTCTTTTCTAGGATCCTCTTCAGCTCTCTGTTGGATATCTCAGTTTGCCCACTTGTTTGAGGATGGTAAGGTGTGGCTACTTTGTGTTTTACCCCATATCGTAAGAAGAGAGCTTCTAGTGGTTTATTACAAAAGTGGCTCCCTCCATCACTGATGAGGGCTCTTGGGACTCCAAACCGGCTAAAGATATTCTTCCTGAGGAAGTTCATGACTACCTTGTTATCATTAGTTGGGGTTGCAATAGCCTCTACCCACTTGGAAACATAATCCACTGCTACCAGGATGTACTTGTTTGCATATGAGGTTGGGAATGGTCCCATGAAATCAATTCCCCACACATCAAACAGTTCCAGTTCCAAGATGAAATTTTGTGGCATGGCATTTCTTTTGGGCAGGTTTCCAGATCTTTGGCATTCATTGCAGCTTTTTACTAGTTCCTTGGCATCCTTGAAAAGGGTGGGCCAAAAGAATCCGCTTTGTAACACCTTTGCTGCAGTTCTGTCCCCTCCAAAGTGCCCGCCATAGCATGAACCGTGGCAGTTCCACAGGACTTCTCTCCCTTCCTCTTCCAAAACACATCTTCTAAGAATTCCATCTGAACATTTCTTGAAGAGATATGGTTCGTCCCAGACAAAGTATTTTGCATCATTCATTAGCTTCCTCTTTTGATGTTTATTGATCCCTGGGGGTAATGCCCTAGTCGCCTTGAAATTTGCAATATCTGCAAACCATGGTGCTTTGTGAACTGTCATCAACTGCTCATCAGGGAAGAGCTCGTTCACATTTGTATCATTTTCTCCACCTTGATCATGAGGGATTCTGGATAGGTGATCTGCCACCTTGTTCTCCACTCCTTTCTTGTTTCTGATTTCAATATCGAATTCCTGCAACAGTAAGATCCACCTTATTAGTCTTGGCTTTGATTCTTGCTTGGCAAACAAATATTTAAGTGCTGTGTGATCTGTAAAAACAATCACTTTAGCACCAATGAGGTATGATATAAATTTGTCAAATGCAAAAACTATTGCTAGCAACTCCTTTTCAGTAGTGGTATAATTCTTTTGAGTTTCATTAAGGACTTTGCTAGCATAGTATATCACACGAAATAGGTTATCTTTCCTTTGTCCTAACACTGCCCCAACTGCAAAATCAGATGCATCGCACATCAATTCAAATGGTAGGTTCCAATCAGGTGGGGAGATGATAGGAGCAGAGGATAACCTCATTTTCAAATGTGCAAATGCTAGCATGCATGTTTCATCAAAGATGAATAGTGTATCAGATACAAGGAGATTGCTTAAGGGCTTGGCTATCTTTGAAAAATCTTTAATGAACCTTCTGTAAAAACCAGCATGCCCTAAAAAACTTCTAATTGCCTTGACATCACTGGGTGGGGGTAGTTTTTCAATAAGTTCTACTTTAGCTCTATCGACCTCAATGCCTTGGTGAGAGACCTTGTGACCAAGGACTATTCCTCCTGTCACCATGAAGTGGCATTTTTCCCAGTTCAAGACCAAATTGGTCTCTTGGCATCCTTTCAATACCAAGGCGAGGTGATGTAGGCAACTAGGAAAAGAATCTCCAAATACCGAGAAATCATCCATAAAAACTTCAATGAATTTTTCTATCATATCTGAAAAGATAGAAAGCATGCAGCGTTGGAAAGTTGCAGGGGCATTACATAATCCAAATGGCATGCGCCTATAGGCAAACACTCCATACGGACAGGTAAATGAGGTTTTCTCTTGGTCTCTTGGATCAACCACTATTTGGTTATATCCTGAATAACTGTCGAGAAAACAATAATATGCGTGCCCTGCAAGTCTTTCCAACATCTGATCCATGAATGGAAGGGGAAAATGGTCCTTTCGTGTAGCCTCATTGAGTTTCCTGTAGTCTATGCACATCCGCCATCCTGTGACGGTCCTTGCAGGTACGAGCTCATTCTTCTCATTGGTAACCACAGTGATCCCTCCCTTCTTTGGCACAACATGTATGGGGCTAACCCAAGGGCTATCCGAAATTGGGTATATGACTCCTCCTTGCCAAAGCTTCATAACCTCTTTCTGTACCACTTCCTTCATGATTGGGTTCAGCCTTCTTTGGGATTGAATGGATGGCTTGGCATCATCTTCAAACAATATTTTATGCATGCATATGGCTGAACTGATTCCCTTCAAGTCAGCAAGGGTCCATCCAATGGCATCCTTATGCTCCCGCAGCACCTTGAGTAGCTCGTCCTCTTGATCTTGACTGAGGGATGAATTTATGATCACTGGGTAGTTTTCATTTTCTCCTAGATATGCATATTTGAGAGTGGGTGGCAATGCTTTGAGTTCAAGTTTGGGTGCTTCTGATTTTTCGCTCCCTTCCTTTGGTGCATCTGGTATATGTGTTTCTGTTGTAGCTACCTCTTCACTTGATTCAGATTCTTCCTCCACCAATCTCTCGTTCTCTTCAGGTTCATCTTCTTCAAAATTCTCCTGCACTTCATCCTCAAGTGCATCTAACCTCATGCATTTCCCCAATTATTCCGGTGGATAACTCAGGGCCTTGAACACATTGAATGTCATCTTTTCATTATTTAATCTAAGGGTGAGGTCACCCTTTTGAACATCAATGACAGCTCCATCAGTGGCCAAGAATGGCCTTCCCAAAATGATGGAGGTTTTGGCGTCTTCCTGCATGTCCAACACCACAAAATCTACTGGGAATATGAAATCTCCTACTTTTACTAGCAAATCCTCCACTATCCCGTGAGGGAATTTGAACGATCGGTCTGCCAGTTGTAGAGCCATTTTTGTTGGTTTAGCCTCCTCAATTTTCATCTTTCTCATCATAGCTACTGACATCAAATTGATGCTGGCCCCTAAGTCACAAAGAGCCTTTTCTACTGTGATTTCTCCTATAATGCAAGGGATCTGAAAACTCCCAGGATCCTTCAGTTTCTGAGGTATTTTATGCTGAATGATAGCACTGCACTCTTCAGTTAGTATCACAGTCTCATTGTTCTTCCAGCTTCTCTTCTTAGTCATTAGCTCCTTCAAAAACTTGGCATAAAGTGGCATTTGTTCTATGGCTTCAGCAAATGGTATGTTGATTTGTAGCTTCTTGAAAATTTCCAAAAATCTCAAGAACTGGTTGTCATCTTCCTTTTTCTTCAATAGCTGGGGGTATGGAGCTCTTGAGACGTTGAGTTGGGGTATCTTTTTCTCTTTCTACAAACTTGGCGTGGGGGGTTGCATTCCATCTTGCTCCTCTTCCTTTTCAATTGAGCTTTCTTCTAGTGGTTTTTGGGGATGTTCCTTCAGTTCCTTCCCACTCCTAAGTGTGATAACTTGACACTCCTCCCTTTTGCTTGAATGGGCATCATAGCAAAAATTGTGGTTCAGAAGCTGCTTAAAAAGATAGCTGATTTGCGTCTCCAGTTTTGTGATGGCAGCATTTTGATTCTGCATGTTTGACTGCACTTCCTCTCTGAATGCTTTACTGTCTTGAATGTCTCTGCATATTCCTTCAATGAAGGTTTCAATCTTAGAGAGCTTGTCATCAATTGATGAGTGATTCGGAGCAGATGTGCTGTTTTGGTTTTGATAAGTGTGTGGAGAAGTGTTGTTATGGGGATGTTGAGATGTCCTCTGGGTGAATTGCTGGTGAGCTGCATTGTTGTTGGAGTTGTAACGTCTCTGGTCTTGGTTTTGATCTTGCTCACTTCCCCACCCAAAGTTTGGGTGGTTTCTCCATCCAGGGTTGTAAGTCTTGGAGTATGGATCATAGTTTTTCCTTGGTGAATTTCCAATGTAGTTGGCTTGCTCCTGACTCCCTTCTGCTTCTTGGTTTACTCCTTCTTGTGTTGTTGATGAAGTGGAGATTGCTGCTACTTGGTTCATCTCCATCTTCTTGGTGAGGTCAGCCAGCTGCTGGGTAATGAGCTTGTTTTGAGCCAACAGAGCATCTACATTGTTTAGCTCCATCACTCCTCTTGTGTTCCCTCTTTCGGAAGCATAGAAGTAGTCATTTTCTGCTACTGTTTCAATAACATCTATGGCTTCCTCAATGGTCTTCTTCTTGTTCAAAGACCCTCCAGATGAATGGTCTACTGCCTTCTTTGACTCATAAGAGAGCCCTTCATAGAAAATGTGCAGCTAGACCCATTCGTTGAACATGTCAGGTGGACACCTCCTTGTTAAGTCTTTGAACCTCTCCCATGCTTCATACAGAGTCTCACCATCCTGTTGCCTGAAGGTTTGAACCTCAGCTCTCAGCCTATTGATTCGTTGAGGAGGGTAGAATCTTGCTAAGAATTTGTTCACCACATCCTCCCAAGTTGTCAAGTTCTCCCTTGGGAAGGATTCCAGCCACTTGGCTGCCTTGTCTCTGAGTGAGAAGGGAAATAAGAACAATCTATAGGCGTCAGGATGAACACCATTAGATTTCACTGTGTCACATATTCTCAGGAAGGTGGTCAAATGTTGGTTGGGATCTTCTTGAACACCTCCTCCAAATGAACAGTTGTTCTGAACAAGGGTGATGAGCTGTGGTTTAAGTTCAAAGTTGTTGGCATGGATTGTTGGCTTTTGGATGCTACTTCCACAATTGCCTGGGTTTGGATTAATGTAAGAGCCCAAAACTCTTCTATCCTCCCCAGCATGATTTGCTCCACCTCCTCTGCCATGGTTGTGAGTCTCTTCTTCATGATGATTTTCCATGTTTTCTTTCATGTTTGGTTCAAAGTATTCCTTAAACTGTTCCTCTTCTTCTTCAGCACCAACTACTCATTTTCCTTTTGCCTCCCTCCTTAGTCTAAGGAAGGTTCTCTCTGGTTCAGAATCAAAAGAAGTTGAAGCCCCGCTTCTTCTCCCTGTCATACAACCAACAAGTACAAGCAGAGAAAATAGGTACAGACAGTATTTTTGTCAGAATTGATGTTAGTTGTGGGTGATGCAATATATCAAACAGTTAGTGGGTTAGCAAACAGAATTGAAAATAACAAAGAAAAACAAAAGAGTAGATGGAGAAGGGAAGAAGTTTAGCTAAAACAAAAAGTAAATCACTCAAACAGAAAATAAAATTCACAAAATAAAATGCTCAATCTAGTGATCTTCTAATCTAATCATTGTTGATGCACAATCAATCCCCGGCAACGGCGCCATAAACTTGATGTGGGGAAAACTTGTCTCACAACAAATCTCCCTTCGGCAAGTGTACCGAATTTGTCGTCAAGTAAAAACTCACAATAGAGTGAGGTCGAATCCCACAGGGATTGATTGATCAAGCAACTTTGATTAGAAGAATGTTCTAGTTGAGCGAATCCAGAAATTGGGTTGAGAGTTGCAGAAAATAAAATGGCGGGAATGTAAATAACAGAAAAGTAAATGCTAGAATTAAAGGACTGGAAGTAAATGACTGAAAATAAATTGCAGAATTGTAAATGGGAATGGGGGATTTGCTCATAAAAGTAAATAGCAGAAATTAAAGAGAATGGGTAAGATCAGAGATGGGGAGTTCATTGGGCTTAGGAGATGTTGCAATTCTCCGGATCAAGTTCATTTTCATCTCTTCCTCAATCAATGCACTCATTGATCTCCTTGGCAATCTTAAGTGATTGAATTACAATTTCTTGCAATTCAATCTCTCAAATCTTGATCAATAGCCAATTCCTTGGTCAATTGCTCATGAGAAGAGATGAAGTATGGTCACTGATTATACCACATGCATTTCCCAAACCAAGTATTGAGAGGGTTATAGTCACATACCCATCCAAACCCAATTTGGTCCAGCATGAGAAAGCATTTCTAGCTTGATCTCTTCATTCCTCTTTCAAGGTTCAAAAGAGATACAAGTTTGAATAGCTTCTCTTCCAAGATAACTACTCAATTGGATGAAGACCGAAAGCTTTCAAGTAAAATCAAGAGGAAAGATAGAAGAAGAATAATGAAAATTAGTATTGTTCCATCAAATTACAACAGAGCTCCCTAACCCAATGAAAGGGGTTTAGTTGTTCATAGCTCTTGAAAATGAAAACAAAGATGGAGAATACATCATAAAACTAGAAATTGCAAAGAAAGTAAAATACAGAGAGTGGTTCTTCAGCCTCCAGAACTCCTTTACAATTCAAAGCTACTCCTATATATACTACTCTTCTCAGCTTCTAGTTCACTCTTCAAGTCTTGGGCCTTTGGATCTTGAGTTTGAAGCAGTTCCTTTCTTTATTTGGGCTTGGCTTTACTTGCAGAGAGAAAGTGCGGAGTGGGCAGAGACTTAAGCTCAGGGCGTAAGGAGTGTTAATCATTTAGTGAAAGTCCAAGTTCGGGAATGTTAGTGACACTTAACATTGTCACTAACGTTCCAATGCACCCCTTTTGCCTCACGTTAAAACCCACGTTAACTAGGTTAACGTGGCTTTTAACGTTGCCTTGTCAACCTTCGAGAACGTTAGTGACACTCAACATTGTCACTAACGTTCCATTGTGCCCCTTCTTGCTTCACGTTAAAGCTCACGTTAACTAGCTTAACGTGGCTTCTAACGTGGCCTTTGCCATCCTTCGAGAACGTTAGTGACGTTCAACATTGTCACTAACGTTCCAATGTGCCCCTAGGTCTCACGTTGGAGTCCACGTTAACTAGGTTAACGTGGCTTCTAATGTGGCCATCTTTTAGCCATCCCAACGTTAGTGACAATGTTGAGTGTCACTAACGTTGGCTCATCCTTCATTTCTCATCGTTAGCTTCCACGTTAACCAAGTTAACGTGGAAGTTAACGTGACTCTTGGGGTTGTGTGGTTGCTTCAACGTTAGTGATAATGTTGAGTGTCACTAACGTTGTCGACAACTCTTCATCCTCTACGTTAGTTCCCACGTTAACCAAGTTAACGTGGGAGTTAACGTGGTACTTTGCACCATAGGCCAACGTTAGTGACAATGTTGAGTGTCACTAACGTTGGCTTCTCTTCCCCCCTTTAACATTAGAGGCCACGTTAACTAGGTTAACGTGGCTTCTAACGTGGCCACTTATGAGTAATTTCCAACGTTAGTGACAATGTTGAGTGTCACTAACGTTGGCTCAACTTCTCTTCTCCACGTTAGAGTTCACGTTAACTTGGTTAACGTGACTCTCTAACGTGGGCATTGATGGCTTTTTTGAGAGTGTTATTGGCAATCACTTTTCTCATTAATCTTGCAAGTTACCTCCCCTTTTCTTGCTTCTTTTTGGTCCTGAAATCAAGCAACAAAGTCCATCAAAGCTCTAGTCCAAGTCATGAGTAATGCAACATAATATTTGTCACTAAACTTATGCAAAATCCTCATGAAATCATGTAAAATGCACAATGTATGCTTGAGTCAAGGCATAAGTGAATATTTACCCAAAACTAGCTTATTTCCTAAAGAAATGCATGAAACTAACCTAAAAACAGTAAAGAAAAGGTCAGTGAAACTGGCCAAACTTCCCTCAACTGCTCAATGGTGCTGTGGGAAAGAGAATATACTCAAGGTTCCTAGACTTGTTTGCATCTCTGCATGTAAACATACCATTCATCAAGGCAATTCAACAAATGCCTGCATTCATCAAGTATATGAAGGAACTTCTTCCCAGGAAAAGCTCACTCAAAGGAGTCCAGACTATAGTGATGAACAAGGAATGTAGTGCCCTTATTCAACCTGAGTTGCCTACAAAAAGAAGAGACCCAGGGAGTTTTCACATCCCTTGTGCCATAGGTGAAACTATGTTCGATAAAGCACTATGTGACTTGGGAGCCAGCATCAACTTATTGCCATTATCCTGGTGAAGAGGCTGCAGATCAATGAGATAATGCCCACAGATGTAATCATCAGACTGGCTGACAAAACTCAAAAGCAAGCAATAGGAGTGGTGGAAAATGTGTTGCTAAAGGTTGGGAAATACTTTCTCCCAACAGACTTTGTCATCCTGGACATGGAAGAGAGTCACACTCACCCAATCATATTGGGAAGACCATTCCTAGCTACGGCCAGAGCACTTATCGATGTAGAGAAAGGGGAGCTAATATTGAGAATCCATGATGAACGACTCAGCTTCAATGTTTTCAAACTCTCACAAGAAACAGATTAAGAGGACAAGGAACTAAGCACAAATGATAATGAGACACTGAAGGAGGAGACAAGCACTGAAGCACAGCCAGATCATTCTGAGATCCCCTTAATTGATAAACAAGGAAAACAGCAATTGCCACAGCTCAAGGAAAAATTGGAGGAACCTAAACCTCTAGAGGTAGGTAAAGACAGCATCACAACTCCTTTAGAAAAAGAGGTCACCAAGGGGAAGGCAACTTCAAAAGAAACAAAGAAGAAGGTACCAAGGAGGTGGAGGAACAAGAAAATCCCTACGGAAGACTTCTCTCCAGGGGATAGAGTTGTCTCAGCTTACTTCCCAGATATTCCCCCTAATCTCCCCACTGTACCATCTCAGTTACCTAAGGTCTTCACTATCAACAGAGTTCTTTCCCTGGAACATGTGGAGATCATTGATCCAACTAATGGATATAAGTCCACAGCAAGAGGGGAGGACTTTAAGCACTACCAACCACCCTGATAAGGGAAAAACGTCAAGCTAGTGACGCTAAAGAAGCGCTTCATGGGAGGCAACCCATGTTTTATATGTTTTTAAAATAATGAATAAATCAATGTTTATGAATTTCAAGTTTATGAAATCTTTATCATGCAGCATGTAGTGAAGAACAAGTTTGGTGTTCAAAGCAGAACTCTTGGAGCTTTGAACAAAACTTTTCATCACATTGCTTCAAACTAAGTTTGGTGTCACCCCATGGTGCCACCAAAATGCATAAGGATACACAAGTAATTAGTTAGTTGAAATTCATAAATAAACAAACTCTTTTTCTTCTCTTTATTATTCTAGCCGTAGAGTTTGATTTTTATGATATTAATTTCCTTATTTTAAATCTTTATAGGAAAAGAAAAGAAGCATAAAAAGGGATTGATTGGACAATTAAATGGGGGGAGATTCCGCTACTTAATGAAGAGCACTACACACATATCTCAAGAGGGAACGCATGGGGAAACATTGCCATGCAACATTGGAGAAGGAAGATCCTTGAAGACCGAACCAATCACTTTCATTAAGTGATGATCCTTGTCCTTCCTTCATACACAACCCCGACCGTCCATCAAGCAAAAATCCTTGCAATCCACACCTTCCATCCACTCATGATCTCCCTATATAAGTGAACCTTAGTGCATGATCATTCCTCACACTCAAATTCCCACTCTCCACACTTCATACTTTCGGCTTGCTCAACCCCCTTCATCACACTATGTCCTAGCCAACCTATTCCTCATCTATCCGTATCCTCCAACCCCCCCTTCAAAATAGCAACTCAATTCATGGCATCATCAAGCTCAAAGAGGCAAAAGAGGAAGGAACCCATGGAGAGTGTTCCTTTCGATGAGAAGAAATTCAAAACTGCCTTTCATGAACGTGAATTCGAACGGATAAGGGCCAGAAAGATATTGCCAGAGTTAATCTTCCAAATCAATGCAAATGAATCACCACAAATTCTGGAGAAAATCGATCAGAGAGGGTGGCAATTGCTCACAAGTCCAAAGGGGAAGATCAATGGAAACCTCATCAAAGAATTTTATGCAAATGTAGTAAGAGAAGATAAAACCAAGGCCCCAACCTTCAAAAGTTACGTGAGAGGAAAGGAGGTGGACTTCAGCCCAAATGCCATAACAAGAGTTCTTCACCTATAATCACCTCATTTTGATGAGGACAGTTATCAGGCAAGGATAAGTAGAAGCCCTGATAATGATGAGCTCTCAGAGATAGTGTCAGAAATCTGTGTTATAGCAGCTGACTGGGAGAGGTACACAGATAGGAGACCCAAGTTCATCAAGAGGGGAGACCTGAGTCCTGAAGCCAAGGGGTGGTTTGAACTCGTAAGGAAGTCCATTCTACCAGCTGAAAATAATTCAGTGGTAAACATCAATCGAGCTACTATGGTGCATTGCTTAATACAAGGTGGGAAAATCAATGTGAATGAGCTCATCGCCGAGGGGATTCAAGATTCGGCTGAGAAGGTTGATTCAGGTGCCAGGCTTTGGTACCCCAGTACCATTCTCCGCTTATGCAACAAGGCCAAGGTAGTATTTGAGGACAGCAACCCAGACTGGGTGAACCTAGGGAGGCCAGTTACACTCGAGCGATTGGTCTATACTACACCTGCTCAGCAACAAAGAAGGCCACAAATAGGAAAACCAAAAGCAAAAGAAAGAGTTCACCAAGAGGAACCTCATCAGGAGGAATATCAACAAGGAGAGTATTATGATCCAGCTAACTTGAACATGAATCACCTTCTAAGAGCCATTGAGGATCTGGGGATGAGACATATGGAAGGACAAGAGTAAATACTAAACCTTCAAACCAACTGGCTGAGCCAACAGGAAGCATGGCAAAAACAACAAATGGAGCAGCAGCAGGAACACTACTCCCGGCTCACTCAAGCCATCAACCAAGTGAATGAGAGGCAAGAGCTTCAAGAGAAGCACTTGCAAGAACTCAACCAGCGGCAGATAGCCCAAATGAAAACTTTCAATGAGTTCAGTGTACTCAATGAAGGAAGGCAACTACATAGGGAGGAGTTCTATGTGAACACTCAAGCCAAGTTGAACTACATGACCAGTAATATGCATCGGCTACACTATGCCATCCCTACATATGATGAGGTCCAAAAAGATTTTGTAGAACAAGAAGAGAGGAAAGTGAAACAGCAAAAGGAGACACTCAAGAAGAAGATGGAAGATGGTGGTTTCTGGAAGAAGCTGCTTGGAAAAGGCAAGGGAAGTGGAAGTACAAGCACTCAAGAGAGACACAATGAGGACAAACAAGGATGGGAGCATGGGCATCCACAATAGTAAAAGGTGGTGGAGTTCCTTCTTTGTTCCGTCTTTCTCTATGTTTTAAATAAGGAAGATCTTGTATGAAATAGAACTTGCTTCCATGTTATGATTAAACCTTTTTAAATTCTATCTTTTAAGTTCTGAATAGGTCTATGTGCACTAGTCTTTATGTCACTGCATCCCTACTTCACTTACTTGTATGCTTGTCCCTTTTAATCAAATGAAGAGAGAATGTTTATATTTCAAAAGACCAGAGTGGAGTTCACACTATGGAGTACATTCATGAGTTTGTGGTATAATCATAAGTTAGCTAAGTTGGTTCAACCATAAGGTTGGATGACAACTATCTGGCCTGAATACTTTGCTTTGAATATACTCATGAGACTAAGTATATGACAAGATCCTAATAAGAGAAAGAGAAAAGAATAATGAAAGTGAAAAAACAAAAGAAAAAGAGTAAGCAATAAGGCTAGGCACCAATGGTTTTGATCTTAAGATATGTGTCTGTGGTGTTCCTGTGTGAGGGATCTACTTGGATGAATAAGCTCTTAGGGGTGCTTTATCACCTGGTAACTTGGGTTAACTAACCCGGGATTATCAGCTGAAAGTCCATTATCAAGAGTAACCCTCACCACAGAGCATTTAGTAACCCAAAGAGGTGCTGGACACCAAGGTTTCAAGAAGGAAAATAAATGAACTATATGCCTGTGGTGTGTATGTATGGGGGAGAGACTTGAGGGAGTAAGTTCTTAGGGGTGCTTCAACACCTAGCACCTTGAACCAACTGGTTCGGGAGTGTTGGCTGAAAGCTTATATTAAAAAGTTGCCCCCTTACAGAGCACTTAGCCTAAGAACACCAATAAGCTCTGAAATGACAATAAAGGGATCAATGAATAAAAGTCTCATGGGATGTAAGCAAAGTGAGTGTTTTAAGACATGATAAAGGTCTGAAATCCAGGAATGAACCTAAGTTGCTATGCATGAAACTACCATAAAATCAGTGATATGACTTCCACAAGAATGACTCATTACTCTTGGCATTCCATTCATCATTCTCTTGTTCCAGTACTTGCTTAGGGACAAGCAAGCTTTAAGTTTGGTGTTGTGATGCCAGGGCATCTTGGCTAGTTTCACTGACCTTTTCTTTACTATTTTTAGGTTAGTTTCATGCATTTCCTTAGGAAATAAGCTAGTTTTGGGTAGATATTCACTTACACCTTGATTCAAGCATACATTATTTCATGAAGATTTTGCATAAGTTTAGTGACAAATTGTATGTTGCATTGCCCATGACTTGGACTAGAACTTTGATGCGCTCTATTGCTTGATTTCAGGACCAAAGGAAGCAAGGAATGGGAGGTAACTTGCAAAGCTAATGAGAAAAGTGATTGCCAATAACGCTCTCAAAAGCCATCATTGTAGGACCACGTTAACTTGGTTAACGTGGGAGCTAACGTAAGAAGCAAGCATGGTCGACAACGTTAGTGACACCCAACATTGTCACTAACATTGGAAGCAACCACACAACCCCCCAAGGAGCCACGTTAACTTAGTTAACGTGGAAGCTAACGTTGATGAGTGAAAGAATGGCCAATGTTAGTGACACTCAACATTGTCACTAACGTTGGGGATGGCTAAGCATGGCCACGTTAGAAGCCACATTAACCTAGTTAACGTGGACTCTAACGTGAGACATAGGGGCACCTTGGAACGTTAGTGACAATGTTGAGTGTCACTAACGTTCTCGAAGGATGGCAAGCCCACGTTAAAGAGCCACGTTAACTAAGTTAACGTGGGCTCTAACGTGGGAACAAAGGGGGCTTTTCAAAGTTATTGGAAATGTTAAGTCTCAATAACGTGTGCGAAGGACTTAGAGGCAACGTTAGTGGCAACGTTTATGCCACTAACGTTGAAGTTAACGTGGCTTTTACTTAGTAATGTTAGTGAGAAAGTTGATTGTCACTAACGTTCTCGAACTTATATTTTCACTAAACATTAACACCCCTAACGTTCTGAGCTAAAGTCTCTGCCCACTTCACATTTTCTCTCTGCAAGTAAAGCCAAGCCCAATTGAAGAAGAGAACTACTTCAAACTCAAGATCCAAAGGCCCAAGACTTGAAGAGCCAGCTAGAAGCTGAGAGAAGTAGTATATATAGGAGTAGCTTTGAATTGTTGAAGGAGTTCTGGAAGTTGGAAAAAGAGAATTACTCTCTGTATTTTACTTTCTCTGCATTTTCTAGTTTTATGATGTATTCTCCATCTTTGTTTCATTTTCTAGAGCTATGAACAACTAAACCCTTTTCATTGGGTTAGGGAGCTCTGTTGTAATTTGATGGATCAATATTAATTTTCATTATTCTTCTTCTATCTTTTCTCTTGATTTTACTTGAAAGCTTTCGATCTTCATCCAATTGAGTAGTTATCTTGGAAAAGAAGCTATTCAAACTTGGATCTCTTCTGAACCTTGAAAGAGGAATGAAGAGATCAAGCTAGAAATGCTTTCTCATGCTGGACCAAATTGGGTTTGGATGGGTATGTGACTATAACCCTCTCAATACTTGATTTGGGAAATGCATGTGGTATAATCAGTGACCATACTTCATCTCTTCTCATGAGCAATTGACCAAGGAATTGGCTATTGATCAAGATTTGAGAGATTGAATTGCAAGAAATTGTAATTCAATCAATTAAGATTGCCAAGGAGATCAATGAGTGCATTGATTGAGGAAGAGATGAAAATGAACTTGATCCGGAGAATTGCAACATCTCCTAAGCCCAATGAACTCCCCATCTCTGATCTTACCCATTCTCTTTAATTTCTGCCATTTATTTTTATGAGCAAATCCCCCATTCCCATTTACAATTCTGCAATTTATTTTCAGTCATTTACTTCCAGTCCTTTAATTCTAGCATTTACTTTTCTGTTATTTACATTCCCGCCATTTTATTTTCTGCAACTCTCAACCCAAATTCTGGATTCGCTCAACTAGAACATTCTTCTAATTAAAGTTGCTTGATCAATCAATCCCTGTGGGATTCGACCTCACTCTATTGTGAGTTTTTACTTGACGACAAATTTGGTACACTTGCCGAAGGAAATTTGTTGAGAGATAGTTTTCCGTACATCACGATCCCATCGCCACTGCCTTCTAAACCTCCTCAATCCCAGTAGAAAACACAAGTAATAACAATGCAAGTAAAACACAAGTGTAGCATGTATATCAAGAAATTCAAGAAGCAATTAATCATGTTATACAATTAGACAAGCAATTCAAGTTGGCAAAGCAAGAAAATAGATAGAAGATGCACATGATGAATGCCTGTCCTACTTATTGTGATATCACATTGTCGGTTCAACTGCCAACCCGACACATCTCCATGGATACGTCACCCTTCGGTATCATAATAGGAACCCTCGAGATATCGTGCCCAGAACACGGTCCAGGATATAGTGCCTGCACACTCTAGTGATCCAAAGGGATGCGAGCGGGATACTCTTGCCACGAACCTCACATCCCAACGTAAGCAGGATAAACCTACCATCCTTACGCCGCCGCTGCGACCTTGACAGGCGGGATTAACCTACCGTCCCCTTCCAGGCGCAGAGCGTCTCAACCATCTCAGTATAAAACAATGATTTAGTGGTTTTCATAAATCATTTTTCAGTATATTAGGGATCCATCATTCCATTCCGAGTCTCAGGCTCGTCTCAACCACCATCAATTCATAATTTCCTCAATTCATAGTCAGTGATCATCGACACAATACTCCGCCTTCTCACTCAACCAAATCCGTCCTCAGTACTCCAAAAACCTAAGTCTCAGTTTTCTAAACTTTTTACAAGAAAATATCTAATTAATTTCGCCTCGAGCCCTCTCTATGTTCTGACACCTAAAAACAAGCTAAATAGTCTTATATAAGTGTCACAGAAGGATACAAGCTTTCCAGGAAGGTAAAACAGATAAAAACAAGATTTTTATTGAAGAATAGGACTGTGTGTGTACGCATGCCCAGAAGGATTTCCAAGAAGTATGCGTACGCATAGAGAGTAAAAATTTCCATTCTGCGTACACGCACAGATGCGTGCGAACGCCCTCAACAGAATGCACCTTCCAGCGTGTGCGTGTGCACGAGGTTGTGCGTACACACAGCTTGCAAATTTCGCAGGGTGTGTGTGCGCACCTGAGTGTGCTAGCCTTCCCAATGGTAGGCACCTCCCTGTGTGTTCGTGCGCACAAGGGTGTGCGTACGCACATTTTCAAATTTTCATAGAGTGTGCGTGCGTACGGGGCTGTGCATACGCACAAGTAAAAAATTGCCACTGATCCGAGCACGCGCACAGCAGTGGGCGTGCGCACACAAACCAGAAATCACAAATTCTGCAACTTCACAGAATTAAGATTTTTGACACGAACTTCCTTTGATAATATCTTTCTCTACAAAATTCAGATTTCTACAAAATCTATACCATTTTAAAGCTCTTTGAATCATCTTTAATTTGATATAAACTTTATTCAATTTCAAAAATTGTTACTCAAGATATGATCCGTCAAAGTTCACCCAAAATCCATTTTTACCAAAGTTCACTAATTTCTCAAATCTTTAAAACTCATAACCAAGACCAAATCAAAAACCACACCAAACTCCAATTTACCTCAGAATTTACCCTTTTGAGTCTCATTTTACCAATCTTACCAAGTTTCCATTCACATTACCCAATTCTCAACTCTAATGATCAATTATATTATACGAAACAATTTCTCACCCAACACAATCATCAATCACCATTATGTCACTAACAATCATCATAATCAAACTCATTCAACTTCAATCTCAAACTTCAAATATTATTTATCAACCTCAACATCACAATTAATTAAAAATATTCAAATTCATCAAAGCATCATACATCCTCATTCAACAATCTCAACAACCATTTCAATCTAACCTATCCTATGAGTCACTAGCCTAAGTGTCCAGAAATATTATATATTACATAGAGAAAACCAAAACCATACCTTGGCCGATTTCCAATATGCCAAAATTCCAAAATTGAGTCCAACT
Organism: Arachis hypogaea; assembly: GCF_003086295.3. NCBI lineage: Eukaryota > Viridiplantae > Streptophyta > Magnoliopsida > Fabales > Fabaceae > Arachis > Arachis hypogaea. The sequence goes on along the minus strand of NC_092050.1, from coordinate 40,534,948 downwards.
TAAGCCTCCAATCACCAACAATCAATCCAAAGCTCCAAATAAATGCCAACAATCACAACTTCAAGCTATATACACACATAATTTATAATCAATCAACCTAGGGTTCATCATAATCACAATTTTACAAGGTAAAGAATTTCCTTACCTTTTTCGATGGTGTTTGGGGTACAAACCACCAATAGCCCAACCTTAGATATCACCTAATCAATTGAAAACATAAAGATTCACTCAAAACCATCACCCACATTTTTGAATTTTTAGTGCTGCAGAAAGGAGAAGAAATTTCAAAATCTTACCTACAAAAGTTGGCAAGAGCTTCGCGTAGCCACTGATGGCACGCAAATCAGAGTGTCGTAGCTCAAGTTATGATCGATTGAATGTGGATGTGAATAGTAACTTTTTAACCCTTGCTCTCTCCTCTCTCAATCCAAGTTGCAGCTGTGTTTGTGACTTATGAGAAGGGTGAAGTGGCTGAAATGACCTTCACTTAAGTATATATATATATGTTGGGCTTGGGCCCAACTTGGGCCCGGTCCAACCCGTTAGCATTTTTGACCCGTTTGGCCCAACTTTTGGCCAAACTTTTAAAATTAGTGCCCGGTTTTTAACTTTAATTTATTTCCTAACTTTTCTACTGCTTTTATCTTTCTTGTACAGTACCGAACAGATGAAAGTCAGTACTGCCGATTAATTTACCAGTACGCATTTTTATGCAATTTTCCGAAGAAAATTACATTTTCCAACTCAGAAAAATCTACTGAGCCCAAATATCATATTTATATTTTCTAATTAATATTCTAAAATTTTGAACCTATTTTGGGTAATTAAATTATTATTATTTAACATTAATTAGTCAGTTAATTAATTCACGGTTCTTACACCATCCCAATTTCTAGGCATGTTCAACATATCCTTTCTGTTCATTTGCATATTTTGTTGATCACCTTCATCATAATCAATAATTTGAGCAATCTACTCAACTTGACAAGCGAGATGCTCAAATTTTGACTCATGATCGGCCATCATAGAGTTTAATATAGTTATAATTTCCTGGGTCAATAAATTGACCAAATCATGATGAATTTCATCGACATGTTGTCGAAAAGCAGCCATCGAACCAGGACCATTCGATGTGGAACCCACTTGATAATCACGAGAAAACTCAAGATGTAATGGAGGAACTGAATTGCTAACTGACGTATTTCCAAATCTAATTGGAGGAACATAACCACCCATCGGGGGATTATAACCTGGAGGTAAGCCATAAGGAGGCCAACCAGCGGTTCCTGCTAGTTGTGCTTGTGTCAAAGCAATTCGTGGGCGTGAATTTCGTCCGTTATTTCCAACTGGAGGATTAATAACTACTGCGTTCTCTACCAATGTACTACTTTCAGACCGTGTTGTCATCTCTGCCGATGTTTATGCAACTATAGCAACATTATCATTTTCAGATGATTCAGCATTAGTGTTAGAAACTTCATCTGCCATACGTATAATTCTACTACTTCTAAGTTGCATACTCTAGATCATTACAAAAACTTTTGATAAACTTAATTTTTAAAACTGTCCCATTGGTGTGCTAATTTGTTTTACAGATTTTTAGCAAATGTGGGTAGTTTGATATTTAGTGATCTGGGAGCGAAACCTACTCCTCTTGTGAGTGTCAGTTTTCGAAAGTGCATCAAAGGTTCTTTTAATTGGTTAAAATAACAAAGAAAAATCTGAAAAGAAAAAAAATAACTTTGAAAATAAAATGACTGGAATAAAGGAAATGGCATTTAATTTAAAAGAAAGCAATAAACTGCCTCCGCTAAAATCGAAGGACTTTGAAATCAAATACAAAGTACAGAATCTTAAAGGAAAATAAAAGAACAAACTTGATGGAAAAATAAACTTGCAAGAAGATAAAGATTATAAGAAATTTAAAATAAATGAAAAATACATGGAAGGAATGATAAACCCATATTTTATGATATATTTTGTGCTTAGTTTGAGTGATTTATTCAATCCTTCACCCACTTATTCATGTTAATTGCATGGTTTTATTTTTCCTTCCTTATTATGTGATGTATGTGGAAAAAAACGTGTTTCCTATGCTTTTAAATTAATTATTTTAATCACCTTTAATTCCATTCGATGCCGTGATTAGTGTGTTGAGTAGTTTTCAGATCTTCTAAGGTAGGAATGACTTAAAGGATGGAAAGGAAACACACAAAAATGGAAGGAAAGCACAAAACGGAGCTTCTGAAGAAATTGGCATCCACGCGATCGCATGGGCGACGCGAACGCATGCCAAGCACAAAGAAGCAGCGATGCGGCCGCATGACTGACGCGACCGCGCGCCTTAAGCAGAACGCACATGACGCGGTCGCATGATTGACTCGACCGCGTGACAAGGAAAGCTCCGAATGATGCGACCGCGTGACCCACGCGGATGCGTGACAGAGGCCACGCACCAGAAATTGCAGAAAATGCTTCCAGCAATTTCTGAAGCCCTTTTTGGCCCAATCCAAGTCCAGAAGGCATAGACCAGAGGTTATAAAGTGTGGGAACGCATCCATTCAGGGAGAGCTCGCCAATTTAGTTACGTTCCATGATTTAGATCTAGTTTTGAGAGAGGTTCTCTCCTCTCTCTCTCTCTCTTAGGATTTAGGACTTCTCTTAGTTTTAGGAGTGACTCTCAATCCCAGGTTCTTTATTTTTATTTATTTTTCCAATTTAGTTTATGAACCCTTCATGTTAGATAATAATTTCCCTTATTAATGTTAGTTGAGGTATTTCAATTCATGATTGCTTAATTTATTTAATTTATGTTATTGTTGCTTTAAATCTGAAGGCATTGTTATTCCAGCAAGTTTACTTTTTCCTCTTTTGGTCTTGGTTAAGAAAGCAGTAACTCAGGAGTTATCTTATCTCAACATAATTGATAACTGTTATCTTTGCTTATTGAACTGGGCTTCAATAATCCCAACCTTTTCTTAGGAAATAAATAGGATTCGAAGATCAAACTAGTTAGTCCCTTGACTTTCCTTTACTTTAGTAAAGGTTGACTAAGTGGAATTAAGATTCAACCTTCATTGTTATTGATAAGAATAACTAAGTCTGGACTTCCAATTTTTCATAGCTTGCCAAAAGTTTGCTTTCCAGTTATTTATTTATTTTAATTGCTATTTAATTTACCCGCCATTAAGTTACTTGTTCCTCATTCTTGAAACCCCAATTTACAATCTCCATAACCAATAACAAGAACATACTTCCCTGCAGTTCCTTGAGAAGACGACCCGAGGTTTAAATACTCGGATATCAATTTTAAAGGGTTTATTACTTGTGACAACCAAAACGTTTGCAAGAAAGGTTGATTGCTTGGTTTAGTAACTATACTTGCAACGAGTATTTACTATAACTTCTAAACCATCAATCTTCAGCTCTTTCAAAATGGCGCCATTGCCGGGGAACTGCTAACGTGTGCCTTATTATTGGTTATTTTACATATTTTTCTTTTACTTGTTTATTTATTTCTGTTTTTCCTTTTTAATTTTATTTGCTACTATGAATTCTCACCCCTCTCGCTTTGAGTTTGGTTCTAACTTTGTTGAAGGAAATAGAAGTTACAGCAGGAATATACATCAAGGTCAGACCAATCAAGGATGGATGGAGCCAAGATAATTTAATTAATCCTTCAGGCAACAACACCCTCCAAGATATCATGGACAACGACCATTCTACAATGCATACCCTGCTGATAGATATGGTGGACAACCTTGTAACTACCAACAAGCCTCACCCCGTGCCTATAGACCATCCTCTCAACATAACCTCGAACCACCACACTCACAAGCTTCTCTTCACCATTCGCCACCGTATGATCCTTTCCTACCCCAGTTCCAATCCAATCACTCCCAAGCACCACCACTTCCCTATGTTTCATGTCCAAATCCATCACCCAGAGAATCAGAGGTTCGCCTCAAGGCAACAGTAAATAAACTTCAAACAACCATTCGACAACTGGAACAAGCAATAATTCAATTAGCTTCTAGACGCGCGAACATTCAAGGACCGACCACAGCCCCATGTGGACAATCTAATGAAGAGCGTAGCATGAAGGAGACACTAGAGACTCCAGTGGACAAGACAGAGCATGAATTCGTACTAGAACAAGTAGAAGAAGCTGTCATTGTACAAGAAGAAGAGTTGGTTGAAGATCTGGGAGATGCTGAACCTCCATGGGAATCCAGAGCTAAAGAGAAATCCGTAAAGGACATTACAGTTAATGCTATGGAGGATAGCGCACAATCCCCAAGGCAAATCGTTTATGAAGAATCAGACAGAATAATCCAAGAAGCAAATTCTCTTGATGATGATAGTCACAAGTCAAGTTTTCTTAGTGATGAACTTGCATCCGCAAGTGAATTCTCTGAGATCGAAGTATCTTCCCCGAGTGAATACGAAGATGATGCGGAGATAGATTTCTCTCAACCTCCAATCTATGACTCGAGTGATGAGGAAGACATAGAAGACTTTGACCAGGGTGATGATGCGTTTGAAGATCCTTGCAAAGAAGTGGAGGAATTCACAGAAGATTACCAGGGAGCAGAACTTACAGAACCACCAGAAACACTTCCCCAAGGCCATTACCACCCAATACAAGCTTCAAGTGGGTACAATCCTTAACTTTTAACTTTACTTTTTCACTTGAATATGGTTTACTTGAAACAGATGGCCAGCTTAGAGCCCTCTGCAACTTTAAGAGTAAGAGGGAAATGGCTCGTGCTCAGAGCTGGTGTACAAGGTTCAATAAGGTTCCACGCTTCAACTTGAAGTGCACGGATTGGTATCATGTTCAATCGAATCGATCATGGAAAACGTTTGGTTACCATGGTGAGAATCTACTTTCTAGACCGCCCGGATGGAAACATGTAGATCAAGACGGAGGCGGATCTAAAAACAAGGCTTGGGATCCTGGAATCTATTCTGACATTCGTCACCCCAGGAGCCTGACAATCTGTTTGAAGCTGTTCAGAAGCTTTACATGCCTAGTTTGGGACCCCAGAGGCTATTGGCATTCCAAGCATTGGTGGAGATTTCTGGATGAATTTAAACACAAGCCACCATAACAGGAAGCCCTTCCAATGTCCAACTTAAGGACTTTAACTAAAAGTGCTAGGTGGGAGACAACCCACCATGGTATGATCGTTCCTTTTACACTTTTAATTTTATTTAGTTTTGTTTTTGAGTTTTATTTTATTTTATTAAACCTGGGATCATGCATAGCATTCACATTAATCATTGCATTTTGCATTTTTCATGCGTAAAAAAAAAAAGGGTGCGCGACGCGACCGCATCACCCATGCGATCGTGTCAAATGGCGAACTACACTTCCCACGTGACCGCGTCATCCACGCGGCCGCGTGACCTGGAGATCGGCGTAAAGATCCAACGTCCAGAAAGTTCGGCTGGAATCGTGCGGCCATTGTGCGTCTAGCACAAAATGGCCCACGCGATCGCATGCCCCATACGATCGCGTCACTTGCACACAATCAATCCCACGCGACCGCGTGAGCGACGCGATCGCGTCGCATGGATTGCACAAACCCCAAAAGGAGACAAAAAGTTGGTCTGGAACGACGCTGGATTCGTGTATTTAGCACAAATTCCAGCGACGCGATCGCATGCCCCAGGCGATCGCGTCCTACCCTTTTTATCCCTTCCATGCTATCGCGCGACCCACGCAATCGCTTCAACCACCTTTTTCGCTCCAGCCACGCGACCGCGTGCCCCACACGGCCGCGTAGATTCAAATTATAACCCCCCAGGTCACGTGAAACCCTATTCTCGCGCCCCCCTGAACCACACCCCCCTCCTTCTCTCCTCCTCCAAACCACAACCACCACCCAGCCACCTCCGCGCCACCACCCAGACACCGCCGACCACCCAGACGCCGCCGCCACCCACCCCCCTCCCTCCTTCCCCCTTCTTTCTTCCTCTTTCTCCTTTCTCCCTCCTCCTCCGCCACTGCTCCCCTCCGCGCCACCACCCACCGCCGCCAACCGTCCCAACCGCAACCCCCCTTCCACCAGCAACACCACCCCTTTCCCCCCTCCCTTCCCCTACCCCCATTACCCTCTCTTCCCCCCGCCCCGAACAGCCGCGCCACCGTGCCCACCACCGCCAGCCGTCGTGCCCAGCACTGGACGCCGCCATCATCACCACCACCAGCCACCTTTCTGCCTATTCTCATTATTCGGCCTTCCAGGTTCCGCAACACGTAATCCCTTTTATCCATTCGTAGTTATTCTTATTTTCCCGTTAATGTTCCTGTCTAGGCTAGTTAGATATGCATGTTGTAGTGGATTTTAGGTTGTTACGTAGCCTAGGATGTGGTTAGTGAATTTAGGTCTGTTTACTTGCACTGTTCTTGTTTCTGTTTTATCAAATTTGTAAATCTGCTGCTGCTGTGATCTTGTTCATATGCTGTATTTCTTGTATAATGCTGCTTTTTACACTGAATTTTCATGTTTATATTCATTATATGTAACTGCGGCTTGATTTTTTTAATTCATATGAACTATTTGATTGCTGTTTATTTTCTGGGAATATCCAATTTTAGCCGGAATGTTGCCCAAATTTTTATAAATCTTTTTTACTTTCATTCATGTTTTGATTTTGGAATCTTGAACTCTGTTTTCCTCTGCTTTAACCAAACCATTCATGAATGCCAGGGCATGCATTCTTATCCTTTTTGATTTCCTGGTTCCTAAACTACAATTTTGATGTTTGATTCCTATTTTTGCTTTCTTTACCTCTATTTGAATCATCATCAAACTGTTTTACTTGTTTGAATATGAGTCACCTATAGCTTCTACCTGTGATTACTTGTTACTTGGACTATTTTCATTATGCCTCTTACTTTAGCCCATTTTTCACTAACTCACTAACTTTAACTCTAACCAACCTAACCTTTTCAAAACTTCTTTTTTTGCTTTTCTTTCACTTTCTTTTAACATCCTAACCAAGGCATGATGTTACTTGTTCTATTTAACTTGCATTCAATTACATTTTGGATTGTGATTTCTTCTTTTCAGACTTTTCACTCCTATACAATCCTAAATTCACATTTTACTTAACTCATATTCATTATCCTATTGCTCCTTTGCCACTTTGTGTTTTCTTTGATTATTTGCCTATTTGCTTTCCTATTTTTATTATATCCTAGTTTTCTGTTTTTCAGGATGTCAGATTCCCAAAGAAAGGGAAAAGGCAAGGCCACTACTGGCAAAAGGAAAAGAGGAGAAGCCTCCGTGTCTATCATCGACCTCATGCATGACGCCTCCTTGCGGGAGAAAGCCTTTACCTCGCAGGAGAAGGCCGACCAGCTACTTCCCGCCAATGACCCAGTAAAGTTTGCAAACCGATACTGTGAGCTGAAGTATCCGGTGTTTGCAAACTCCAGGAACCTATACCTGGAGTGGACTTTGAAGATCCCAGAAGAACTCCAGCAATATACCTCTGATCAAATCAAACAAAGAGGCTGGTTCTTTCTGGAGAGACCTCTGACTGAGGTTAATGCATCTTGGGTTAGGGAATTCTACTGCAACTACTTCAAAACTTCCCTAGATGCAGTGAACCTCAGAGGGAAGCAGATTCTGGTTACTGAGGAGGCAATAGAAGAGGTTCTGAAACTTCTGCCTAAGACTGATCAGACAGATGGCTATCAGAAAGCTGAGGAGGATATGCGCTTTATGCATTTTGACTGGGATGCAGTCAAGGACCAGATTGCCCTTGACCCGTCAGTTCCTTGGATCATGGGTCAGAACACCACCATGCCGAAAGGGATCAAGCGGATTTACCTGAATGATGAGGCTCGGCTATGGCATCAGATATTCAGCAACTACATTATGCCGAGTACTCACGAGACTGAGATACCAGCCGCTATGATCACCCGCCTATGGTGTGTGATGTAGGGCAAGGACCTGTACCTGCCACGCTTTATCCGGCACTATATGGCCAGGGTCCACATCCGAGGCACTCTTCCCTTTCCCTAACTGGTTACACAACTGGGCCGTCGAGCTGACGTGCCATGGGACGATGCTGATGAGAGGCCACCTGCTGCGGAATGCAAGAATATTATCCCGCACAGCAGGAACTTCCTGGCCTTGGGCTACAGACCTCCATTTCTGACTGCCACTGCTGATGATACAGCTATACCATCTACCGGTCCCTCTTCCTCCACTGCTGCACCACCTACCCTTGCCACCACCACTGCACCTCCACCTGCCACAGAGCCTGTCTATCATCTGGTGCACCGCTTGCTTCGACGACTTGACCAGCTGGAGCGTCACAACAAGCGATGCTATGATCACCTGAAGCTGATGATACGATCCGGCGACATCCCCTCCGAGCCTGACACACCATCCGAGGCATCTGAGGAGGAGGCGGATGCGCCCGAGGCAGAGACCCATCCCCAGGGAGAGGCAGAGCAGGCAGACACCCAGCAGGCAGCACCCCAACAGATCCAGGCTGCAGATCCTGAGATCCCCATTCAGACAGCCCCTCCTCTCCAGCAGCCGGACATTCAGCCAGCCACCACAGAGACCCCAGCTACCATCCCTTCCAGTGATGACACCCCTTCACACCCTGCTTGAATGAGCATCGGGGACGATGCTACATTTTAAGTGTGGGGAGGTCGCTGACGTTAGGGATTTTTGCCAGTAAATAATTTCATAAAAACAGTCGTGTTGTAGATATAGTCTCTAAACCGACAGAAATTCCTTTGTACAAACGTTTTGGTTGTCACAAGTAACAAAACCCTTTTAAAATTGATAACCGAGTATTTAAACCTCGGGTCGTCTTCTCAAGGAACTGGAAGGAAGTATGTTCTTATTATTGGCTATAAAGGTCATAATCGGGGTTTAGAAGGTGAGAAGCAAGTGATTTGAATGACAAGTAAAGTAAATAGCAATTAAAATAAATAAATATTTGTAAAGCAAACTTTTGCAAGGTAAGAGAAATTGGAAGTCCAACTTAATTATCTCTCTCAACAATAACGAAAGTTGAATCTAAATTCCACTTAGTTGACCTTTACTAAAGCAAAGGAAAGTCAAGGGACTAATTAGTTTGACCTTCGAATCCTATTTATTTCCTAAGAAAAAGTTGAGATTAGTGAAGTTCAGTTCAATTAGCAAGATAGCGATTTTCAGTTATGTTGAGTTTGATAATGTTGAGTTACTGATTTCTTAACCAAGACCAAAAGGGAAAAAAGTAAAATTGTTGGTATAAAAATGTCCTTAGATGGAAAGCAATGGTAACACAAATTAAAGAGAAAGCAATCAATAACTGAAATACTTCAAATAATCATTAATTCAAATCATAACATGGAAAGGGTTTATAAGTCAAGTTGGCAACATTTATAGACACGAATAAAAGCATTAAAGTAAAAGTAGCATAGAAACATACATCAAAGTAAATATTAAACCTGGATCGAGAGTTACTCTTAAAAACTAAGAAAAGTCCTAAATCCTAATCCTAATCCTAAGAGAGAGAGGAGAGAACCTCTCTCAAACTAAATCTAAATCATGGAAAGTGAAAATTATGAGAGCCTTCTATGAATGGATGCAATCCTCCACTTTATAGCCTCTAATCTGTGTTTTCTGGGCCGCAAACTGGGTCGAAAACAGCCAAGAATTCACTGGTCTCGAATTCAATCACGCTGGATTTCCGTCACTGCGACTCGGCCGCATGGAGCACGCGATCGCGTCGCCTAGCTTCAGGGAAACTATAGCATATTATATATCAAATCGAAGCCCCAGACGTTAGCTTTCCAACGCAACTAAAACCGCATCATTTGGACCTCTGGAGCTAAAGTTATAGCCGTTTGAGTGCGAAGAGGTCAGGCTGGACAGCTTAGCAATTTCTCCAACTTCTTGTATTCCTTCCACTTTTGCATGCTTCCTTTTCATCCTCTGAGCCATTCCTGCCCTATAATCTCTGAAATCACTTAACACACATATCAAGGCATCTAATGGTAATAAGAGAGGATTAATATTAGCAAATTAAGACCAAAGAAGCATGTTTTCAATCAAAGCACATAATTAGGAAGGCAAATGTAAAACCATGCAAATAGTATGAATAAGTGGGTAAAGAGTTGATAAAATCCACTCAATTGAGCACAAGATAAACCATTAAATAGAGGTTTATCAACCTCCCCACATTTAAACATTAGCATGTCCTCATGCTAAGCTCAAGAGAAACTATAAAGATGAAGAGGAATGTAAGAAAGTATGAAATGCAACCTATGAATGCAACTACATGCAAAATGTTTCTACCTACTTGGTTAAAAATAAATAAGTTCTCCAAGACAAATATAAATCAGATTCCACTAATTCAAATCATACAAAATAAGGTACAAGTAAACTTGTAAGAAGATAGCTCATGAAAGCAGGGAACATAGAATTCAGCATTGAACCCTTACTGGTAGTGTATATCACTCTAACTCTCAAGTGTCTAGGGTCAATCACTCCACTCTTCTCTAATCATGCTTTCTAAACTTTGTTATTCACCTAACCAATCAACATTATTTAATGTACCAATGCAAACATCATGAGGTCTTTTCAAGGTTGTAATGGGGCTAAGGTAAAGGTGAGGATATATATATGGTTAAGTGAGGTATGAATTGAATCTTTAATTAACCTAAACTTTCACCTAACATACATATACTCTATATAATTCTAATTCATGCCTAGCTACCCAAAATTCCCACTTTTACATCACATACTCATGTATCAACTTTTTCTTTTTAATTTATCACATGTGCAATGATTTTTCATTAACTTAACATTGGGGTAATTTTGTCCCCTTATATATATATATATATATATATATATATATATATATATATATTTCTTTTTTTTTTCTTTTTTTTTATAAACTGAATCATAAAAGCAAACATAACTTATCAATGCACATGGATTCTCCATTATTTTTCTATTTTGATTTTTCATGAGTAGGTTCCCAAATTTCCAATATTCAAATAAGTTATAAACATGACACATTCTCTTATTAACCCAAGTTTCCACAATTTTCCCATACTTAGTTGATACGCAATCTCTATCTTAAGCTAACCAAAGATTCAATTGGGATAATTAATTTGTTTTCCGCTTAAGGCTAGTGATGTGGTAAAATATAGAACAAATGGGGATTAAAAGGCTCAAAGTGGCTGACAAGGGTTATTTAAAGGGTAGACTTATTTGGGATAAGTGAGCTAAAATCAAACAATGGCCTCAATCATATGCAAGCATGTAAATACACTAAATAATGGACATATTGATTGGAACAAAATATAGATTACAATCATAGAGAAGGGAACACACAGGAATAAAATATTTATGGTTAAATAATATAACCATGTAAAAAAGCTCAAAGTCTCATAGGTTGTGTGTTCTTTGGCTCAAAAACTATGTTTCAGATACAACTTCAAACAATTTAACACAAAAATTTTCAATATAAATTAGTGAAATTTTTCAAAAATAGGGTCTTAAAAAGAAATTTATTACTTTAACCAAGAATTAACTAGATGCATTAAATCAAACAAATATGCAAATGCAACAACTAATTTAATAAAGAAAATTAAACATTGGTGCTAAAATATGAAGTGACTAACCCATGGAAGTCGGTATCGACCTCCCCACACTTAAAGATTGCACCGTCCTCGGTGCATGCTGAGATGTGCAGGTGGACGGGTTGTTCCAACTGATGCTTTTCTTCAAGGATTGTGCTGATGGACTTGTTTGTCTCCCCATGTAAACGGCTTCCGGTTCCCTTCTGGGTGGCCATCCTGAAAGAAAAAGGGAAGAAGAGTAACCCAGAAATAGAGATAAGAAAATAAAGGAAGTATGGGTGGGTTAATTGCAAATGATAAGGGTCTCATTTACATGGAAGCTTCAACATGTAAGTGAGAAAACAATAGAAGCCATGGCATACCAATGGTGCAAAATTTGCAACAATGGGGAAAAGAGTGGGGAGGAGAGATAATATAAATTCATGTCAATGCAAAAGTAATATAAATATAAAAGATTGGCATTGATTTAAATAATATTACTCAATCAGAATTAAACAAGTCACTAAGCATCAAGAAAATACCAGAAAAGATGTAACAGTTGAATAAGAATATTTGAACACCAATAATAATTTTAGAAAAAAAAAATATGCAATGAATGAAAGTATGCAAATAAATTAAATAAAATAGAATGGGAGTGGAAGAAAATAAGAAAGGAAGAAGAAAGAAATAAGAAAAGATAAGAGAATAAGGATTCGGAGAAGAAAAGATAAGAAAATTGGCACTAATCTGGATTAGTTGTGCGACGCTGGCGACGCGGTCGCGTGGGTGACGCGGTCGCGTGGTGCGCAAATAAGGTTAGGCGACGCGGACGTGTGGGGCACGCGATCGCGTGACTTGATTTGTGCTGGTGGCGCGAGTGCAGCCTCGCAGTCGCACAACTCTCTGTTGAAAACTTAGTATTGCCAAAATCCAGGGTGACGCGATCGCGTGGGGCATGCGATCGCGTGAGTGGCCATTATGAGGATATGATGCGGTCGCGTCGGTCACGCGTCCGCGTGAAAAGGTCTGTGCGTCTAGCGCCAGTCCAGCATCACTCCAGCTCATCTTTCGGCCATGCACCCTTTTTACACCGATTTCAGGTCACGCGGCCGCGTGGGTGACGCGGTCGCGTGAGAGGCCATTATTCCCATATGACGCGGTCGCGTGGGGTGATTTGTGCCATTGGCACGCCTCCAGCGCTGCTCCTGCGAAACTCTCTGTTCATATTAATATTGTCTCCCATCTCCTCGCGACGCGTGTTTGCTTTTTTTTTTTTAATCTGAAAAGATGCAGAATGCAGTGTTAATATGAATGTGATGCAAAACTCCAGGTTCAATATAATAAAATAAAATAAAATTTCAAAAACAAACAAAACTAGATAAAATTAAAATTGAGAAAGGAATGATTATACCATGGTTGGTTGTCTCCCACCTTGCACTTTTAGTTAGAGTCTTTAAGTTGGACATTTGATGAGTTCCTTGTTATGGTGGCTTGTGCTTGAATTCATCCAGGAATCTCCACCAATGTTTGTATCTCCAGTAACCTCCGGGATCCCAAACTAGGCGCAGAAAGCCTTCAAGTAAGTTAAAGCAAGTGACCAGGACCCAAGAGTGGTGATTGATAGTCCCTTGGAGGTAGTTGTTGCCATGAGGGTTGATCAAATCCTTGTGGCTCCTCCCATCTTTGATTGTTCCAATCTTGATGCCTGTTCTCATTGTAATTTCTTCTTCCTGCAACATAATTGTAACCAGACTCATAGCCAAAGGGGTGAGAGTTCGTGATAGCAAATAAAAATTAAAAACGAAAAATAAAAACAAATTTAAATTAAAAGGTTATTTAAATTTTGAATTTGAAAATTAAATTTTGAAATTTTGAATTTTAAATTTTTTTGAAATTTGAATTTTTGAAATTTGAAATTTGAAAATTTTTAAATTTGAATTTTGAAAATTTTTTTTTTTAAAATTTAATTTTGAAATTTGATTTTTTGAAATAAGATAAGATAAGATAAAAAATTTTAAAATAAAAATCAGTAACCTCTTAATTTACGAAAAAGCAAAAAAAAATAAAAATAAAAATAAAAACAAATCAAAAAGCAAATATTTACAATAACCAATAATAAGGCACACATTTGCAATTCCCCGGCAATGGCGCCATTTTGACGTTAGAGATTTTTGCCAGTAAATAATTTCATAAAAACAGTCGTGTTGTAGATATAGTCTCTAAACCGACATAATCCCTTCGTACAAACGTTTTGGTTGTCACAAGTAACAAACCCCTTTTAAAATTGATAACCGAGTATTTAAACCTCGGGTCGTCTTCTCAAGGAACTGCAAGGAAGTATGTTCTTATTATTGGCTATAAAGGTCGTAATCGGGGTTTAAAAGGTGAGAAGCAAGTGATTTGAATGACAAGTAAAGTAAATAGCAATTAAAATAAATAAATACTTGTAAAGCAAACTTTTGGCAAGGTAAGAGAAATTGGAAGTCCAAGTTAATTATCTCTCTCAACAATAATGAAAGTTGAATCTAAATTTCACTTAGTTGACCTTTACTAAAGCAAAGGAAAGTCAAGGGACTAATTAGTTTGACCTTCGAATCCTATTTATTTCCTAAGAAAAAGTTGGGATTAGTGAAGTTCAGTTCAATTAGCAAGATAGCGATTTTCAGTTATGTTGAGTTTGATAATGTTGAGTTACTGATTTCTTAACCAAGACCAAAAGGGGAAAAAGTAAAATTGCTGGAATAAAAATGTCCTTAGATGGAAAGCAATGGTAACACAAATTAAAGAGAAAGCAATCAATAACTGAAATACTTCAAATAATCATTAATTCAAATCATAACATGGAAAGGGTTCATAAGTCAAGTTGGCAACATTTATAGACACGAATAAAAGCATTAAAGTAAAAGTAGCATAGAAACATACATCAAAGTAAATATTAAACCTGGATCGAGAGTTACTCTTAAAAACTAAGAAAAGTCCTAAATCCTAATCCTAATCCTAAGAGAGAGAGGAGAGAACCTCTCTCAAACTAAATCTAAATCATGGAAAGTGAAAATTATGAGAGCCTTCTATGAATGGATACAATCCTCCACTTTATAGCCTCTAATCTGTGTTTTCTGGGCCGCAAACTGGGTCGAAAACAGCCCAGAATTTGCTGGTCTCGAATTCAATCACGCTGGATTTCCGTCACTGCGACGCGGCCGCATGAAGCACGCGATCGCGTCGCCTAGCTTCAGGGAAACTATAGCATATTATATATCAAATTGAAGCCCTAGACGTTAGCTTTCCAACGCAACTGAAACCGCATCATTTGGACCTCTGTAGCTAAAGTTATAGCCGTTTGAGTGCGAAGAGGTCAGGCTAGACAGCTTAGCAATTTCTCCAACTTCTTGTATTCCTTCCACTTTTGCATGCTTCCTTTTCATCCTCTGAGCCATTCCTGCCCTATAATCTCTGAAATCACTTAACACACATATCAAGGCATCTAATGGTAATAAGAGAGGATTAATATTAGCAAATTAAGACCAAAGAAGCATGTTTTCAATCAAAGCACATAATTAGGAAGGCAAATGTAAAACCATGCAAATAGTATGAATAAGTGGGTAAAGAGTTGATAAAATCCACTCAATTGAGCACAAGATAAACCATGAAATAGAGGTTTATCAGTCGCCATCTCTGGCGTATTATTTTGGTGAACCACTACAGACTCTTTTTCTTTTATTTTGGATATTTTTCTGTATTTTTCTCTTTATTTTTATTTTTATTTTCTGAGTACTTATACATTGCTACTTTCATGTATTTTTACTCTATTTTTGCATTTTGCATTTTTAGTTCATATTTTAGCCACTTAGTTTAGTTGCAATTCTAACTTATTAGTTATAGAAATTGTGGATTAATTAGTATAGTTTACCCTTTTTAGCATAAGATAGCTTAGTTTAAATTGGAAAATATAAAAAGGGAAGTAAACTAGAGACTTTAACAGAATCAAAACAACTCACACCTTGTATATATAGTATTACATGTTAGTTAACAACACTTCCTCAATGAGAAATGCTAGAACTTTAAAGCCATTCAATATAAGTTTTACATTGAGAATAATGAGAATTTTTAACTAAACCTGCATGACATACATAAGTGATAAATGGTTTTTGAGCTAGAGAACACATAGCCTGTGAGTTTTGAGCTTAATTGTATGGTTACATTCAAACCATAATTTTTATTCCTGTGTGTTCCGCCCTTCTTTTATATTCTGGTATTCTTTACTTTGTTTTAATCTATATGTCCGATTATAGAATGTAGATATATACCAAGAGAGTGATTGATGCCATTATTTGATTTTAGCTCACTTATCCCAAAATAGCCTACCTTTTACATCACCCTTGTTAGCCCCCTTGAGCCTTTAAATCCCCTTTTATTCTATTAGCCACACTACTAGCCTTAAGTAGAAAAACAAAATAAAATCGCAAGTTGAATCCTTGGTTAGCTTAAGATAGGAAATTATGAATAGTTTAAAATGTGGGAAACCTATTGGGAACATGGATGATAAAAAAAGAAGGTAGAAAAGTTGAAAGGAATAAAATAACTCAAATTAAGAAATTTTGGAAAGCATGCTCATGAGAAATCAAAGTGATTAAATTACCATGTGCATTAAAAAAAAGTTATTTTTCAGTATTTAATAAAGGGAATACAAAAGAATTCCCCAAATACAAAATAAAAGCAATGCACATGGGATAAAAATAAAAAATTGAAACATGAGCATGTAACATCAAGTGGGAAAATATGGGAAAATAGGTAAAGAAATTTTGTTTTACTAAGTATGTATGTTAGGTGAGATCTTAGTCTAATTAAGGATTCACTTATTAGCTCACTTAGCCTTATACATATATCCTTACCTTTACCTTGGCCCCATTATAACCTTAATTAAAGACCTCATGATTTTTGGTATGACTGTATTCTATAATTGTTGATTGGTTAGATGAAGAACAAAGTTATAGAAAGGAAGAATAAAAAGAGGAATAGAGTGATTAACCCAATAAACATTGAGTGACTAGAGAGTAAACACAAATCCAATGAGGGTTCAATAGCTCATTAACATTTATCTCTGTTTGAATTATCTAATTGTCTTGCAAGTTCATAAAATGTTTTTTCTCCCATCTCAATTGTAAAAGTGCTTATTGATTATCTAAGGCTTGGCTATATATACAAATATGACTCCTTGAGAATGTGAATTAATTTAACTACCTATAAGCTTTATATATGAGTGAATAAATTAGAATTGCATGATGCATTTAGGTAGTTGCATTTAGCTTAGATTGGATTGCATGACATTCCATCACTTTAACCTTACTTATTACCTTGGATTTAGCATGAAGACATGCTATTGTTTAAGTGTGGGGAGGTTAATAAACCCATATTTTATGATATATTTTGTGCTTAGTTTGAGTGATTTATTCAATCCTTCACCCACTTATTCATGTTAATTGCATGGTTTTACTTTCCCTTCCTTATTATGTGATGTATGTGAAAAAAAAACATGTTTCCTATGCTTTTAAATTAATTATTTTAATCACCTTTAATTCCATTCGATGTCGTGATTAGTGTGTTGAGTAGTTTTCAGATCTTCTAAGGTAGGAATGACTTAAAGGATGGAAAGAAAACACACAAAAATGGAAGGAAAGCACAAAACGGAGCTTCTGAAGAAACTGGCATCCACGCGATCGCATGGGCGACGCGGACGCATGCCAAGCGCAAAGAAGCAGCGACGCGGCCGCATGACTGACGCGACCGTGCGCCTTAAACAGAACGCACATAATGCGGTCGCATGACTGACGCGACTGTGTGACAAGGAATGCTCCGAATGACGCGACCGCGTGACCCACGCGGACGCGTGACAGAGTCCACGCACCAGAAATTGCAGAAAACGCTTCCAGCGATTTCTGAAGCCCTTTTTGGCCCAATCCAAGTCCAGAAGGCATAGACCAGAGGTTATAAAGTGTGGGAACGCATCCATTCAGGAAGAGCTCGCCAATTTAGTTACTTTCCATGATTTAGATATAGTTTTGAGAGAGGTTCTCTCCTCTCTCTCTCTTAGGATTTAAGACTTCTCTTAGTTTTAGGAGTGACTCTCAATCCCAGGTTCTTTATTTTTATTTATTTTTCCAATTTAGTTTATGAACCCTTCATGTTAGATAATAATTTTCCTTATTAATGTTATTTGAGGTATTTCAATTCATGATTGCTTTCTTTAATTTATGTTATTGTTGCTTTACATCTGAAGGCATTGTTATTCCAGCAAGTTTACTTTTTCCTCTTTTGGTCTTGGTTAAGAAAGCAGTAACTCAGGAGTTATCTTATCTCAACATAATTGATAACTGTTATCTTTGCTAATTGAACTGAGCTTCAATAATCCCAACCTTTTCTTAGGAAATAAATAGGATTCGAAGATCAAACTAGTTAGTCCCTTGACTTTCCTTTACTTTAGTAAAGGTTGGCTAAGTGGAATTAAGATTCAACCTTCATTGTTATTGATAAGAATAACTAAGTCTGGACTTCCAATTTCTCATACCTTGCCAAAAGTTTGCTTTGCAGTTATTTATTTATTTTAATTGCCATTTAATTTACCCACCATTAAGTTACTTGTTCCTCATTCTTGAAACCCCAATTTACAATCTCCATAACCAATAATAAGAGCATACTTCCCTGCAGTTCCTTGAGAAGACGACCCGAGGTTTAAATACTCGGTTATCAATTTTAAGGGGTTTGTTACTTGTGACAACCAAAACGTTTTCAAGAAAGGTTGATTGCTTGGTTTAGTAACTATACTTGCAACGAGTATTTACCATAACTTCTAAACCATCAATCTTCAGCTCTTTCAAGGAACCCTACAAAAAAGGAAGCTCTTAGCAAACTCAGAAATTCGCTGGGGATATGAGAATGCGAGAGTGTTAAGATTCCAACCCTTGTTCCTTCCAATCTTCATCTATTTATAAGACTCATCGACTAATCAAATTCAAATATATTTCACACGTACATTAATCTTTAAGTAACCATTCTAGCCCTTTGTATGATATAAATAACTACCATCAATTATTTTTACTCAACAATTTTCTTCGATAAGATATATATATATAATGAAATTTGTATCTTGTTTATTGTGTTCGCTGTTATGTACCTTTAATTGAAAGACATATAAACATTTACTTGAGTTAGAGTTCGGTCACATATAGAGTTACAAACAATATTAATTCAATATTCAGCATTGATCGAAATAATTATTTAATGAAAAAAGGAGTTAATAGTCAATTTCGTCCCTGAAAGTGTCCTCGATCTCCATTTTTGTCCCCGAAAGTCAAAATTAATCAAAAACATCCTCGAAAGATACCTCAGTTGATCTCGTTCATTCTTCCGGTTATATCCGTAGCTGAGATGGCAAACGGCTACATACGTGGCCCGTTAACTAAGAAGTTGGCAAATGCCAGGCTGTAGCATGTTGTTGATGACAAGATAAGTTTTGTTTAAGACGTCAAATTAGTCCTTCGAGTCTATAAACCCTAATCCCAATTTGAACGATAAATACACCACCGTGATCACTTTCGGTGGCAGTAAAGGTAAGTAGGAGTCGTAATCCCTGGCTGGCTGAGTGGATGGAGATAGGAAATGGTGGTTGTGGTGGCGGTTTTTCACATGCATCGCACGATAGTCATGGATCTAGTGTTTCGATGCGAAGGAGGAGGGTGAATTCTCATGATGAATCATGTTTCTGTGGGTTGAAGACTGTTATTAAGAAATCTGGGACAGCAGAGAATCCGAATAGATTGTTCCATGCATGTCCAAGGTACCAGGTGAGTGATGGTAAAAGAAGTTAAAGCTTTTTCATGTTGTTATATGCTATTGGGTGTTGTCTGATTTTTTTGTTTACTCCTTTCTGAAATTGCAGAAGGGTAGTCACTACAATTATTTTAAGTGGGTTGATGATGATGAATTTGAAGCAGTGGGTGTATGTGGTACAAAGAAAGATGCAGGAGCTGATATGGAGGTTGAAGGTGAGTATGATGAATAAAGGGTGAAGGTGGCATGGAAGTTGGGCAGCTTGGAAGCTGAAGTTAGAGCTTTGAAACTACTAATGATTTTGCTATTTGTAGTAGTTGTGATACTTTGTTGTTTGTTATGTACTTCTAAATAAACCCAGTTATCCTCTATGAACATATGGTGTATTGAATTTGTTGATTTGAATGGGAGTAGTTATTTGAAGTTGGAAGCAATTCCCTGTCAAATGTGGATAATTTTATAAAATTTGGCAATTAATTATGTGTCTCGGTTTGTATGAATTATGTTGAGGCATAAACAAAATGAAGATAGTAAGTAATCTTAGTAGTAACTTGTCATTGAAGGCTAATTGTCACATTGTCTAAACAGAGAAATACCACAACAAAGTCATAAGGTTTTTAACTGACAAATACTTTGTCTGTAGACTAAATAACCATATACAAAAGCAACAAACAGGATGTTGTGTCATACACAAAATGAGTTAACCATAATACATTCCTAACAAATCAAACTTTGTCATCAGTCTTCCTTGGAGCCTTGAAGCCTGGAGTAGGCACGAAGGTCATGAACTTGGCCAGCCGCTTAGCAGTTACAGAACTTGTCCCCTTAATGGTCTCAGCAGAAACAGCCACAGATCCAGTTGCAATATGCTTAGGGGAGGACGTTAACCTTTCTTTTCTTTTGATCACTTGCAACTTAGGTGGCCTACCTATCAATTGATCCTGTATGATCCAGAACCAAATGAGTTTGTTACATGATTAGGCTACTGATGAGCGGATAATTTATACCTTTTTTGGCATTGTTTTTACATAATTTTTAGTATGTTTTAGTTACTTTTTATTATATTTTTATTAGTTTTTATTCAAAAATCACTTTTCTGGACTTTACTATGAGTTTGTGTGTTTTTCTGTGATTTCAGGTATTTTCTGGCTGAAATTGAGGGACCTGAGCAAAAATCTAATTCAGAGGCTGAAAAAGGACTGCAGATGCTGTTGGATTCTGACCCTGCTGCACTCGAAATAGATTTATTGGAGATAAAGAAGCCCAATAAGTGCGCTATCAATTGCGTTGGAAAATAGACATACTGGGATTTCCAGAAATATATAATAGTCCATACTTTGCCTGAGATTTGATGGCCCAAACTGGCGTCCAAAGCCAGCCTAAAACATCTTGGTGTAAAATGCCCAAACTGGCACCAAAGCTGGCGTTTAACTCCAGAAATAGCCTATGCTCGAAAAAGCTTCAATGCTCAGCCCAAGCACACACCAAGTGGGCCCCAGAAGTGAATTTCTGCACTATCTGCACTTTGTTACTCATTTTTTGTAAACCTAAGTTACTAGTTTAGTATAAATAGCACTTTTTACTATTGTATTCACATCTCTGGACGTTTAGTCCTTAGACCATGGAGGCTGGCCTCACGGCCATGCCTAGACCTCTTTCACTTATGTATTTTCAACGGTGGAGTTTCTACACCCCATAGATTAAGGTGTGGAGTTCTGCTGTTCTTCATGAATTAATGCAAGTACTATTGTTTTTCTATTCAATTCACGCCTACTTCTTCTCCAAGATATACTCTCGTACTTAATTCAGTTAAGTCAGAATGAAGGGCTGACCCGTGACAAACTCCCAATCTTCGTTACTCGCTTAGCCAAGATCGCGTGCCTGACAACCACAAAGCGGTCTACATGATGTTCAACGTAGTCATTGGACGACAGCTGGAGTATATTCTCTTGGATATCTAATATACGGACCGAGTCCATGAGATTAGTATCTTCGTGTTATATGCTAGAATTATTGGCAGCCATTCCTGGGATCTGGAAAGTCTAAACCTTATCTGTGGTATCCCGAGTAGGATCCGGGAAGGGATGACTGTAAAGAGCTTCAAACCTGCGAATGTTAGATGCAGTAACAGTGTGCAAAAGGACAATGGTCCTATTCCAATCCTTGCGGGAACCGACAGATGATTAGCCGTGCGGTGACAGCGCATATGGATTTGTTTTCATCCGTGAAGATCATATAGCTTGCCATGGAAGGAGGTAACGCATGGTTGGAAGAAGGCAATAGGAAAGCAGAGGTTCTGAAGCAACAAAACATCTCCAGACGCTTATCTGAAGTTCCCACCAATGAATTACATAAGTAACTTTATCTTATTTTATGTTTCATTTATCTTTTATTTATCAAACCTCATAACCATTTGAATTCGCCTGACTAAGATTTACAAGATGACCATAGCTTGCTTCAAGCTGTCAATCTCCGTGGGATCGACCCTTATTCATTTGCTGGTTAGTTGTGCGGAGTTGTGAAAAGTGTAATCACAATTTTGTGCACCAAGTTTTTGGCGCCGTTGCCGGGGATTGTTCGAGCTTGGACAACTGACGGTTCATCTTGTTGCTTAGATTGGGTAATTTTATTTTATGTTTAAGTTTTTATTATTTTATTTTTCGAAAAAAAAAAGATAAATATATTTATAGTTTTCGAAAAATATACAAAAAAATTAATAAAACCATAAAAACAAAAAAATTTTTGTATTTCTTGTTTGAGTCTAGTGTCAAATTTTAAGTTTGGTGTCAATTGCATTCTTTTAATTTTCTTAAAATTTTCGAAAATTCATGCATTATGTTCTTCATTGATCTTCAAGTTGTTGTTGATGATTTTCCTTGTTTGATCTTTACATTTTCTTGTTTTGTGTCTTTTCTTGTTTTTCTTGTGCATTTTCGAATTCATTGTGTTCAAAAGTCAAAAATCTTTAAGTTTGGTGTCTTGCATGTGTTTCTTTTCTTAAAAATTTTCAAAATTATGTTGTTGATGTTCATCTTGACATTCAAAGTGTTCTTGCATGCATTATTTATTTTGATCCTAAATTTTTATGTCATGTGTCATTTTGTTGTTTTTCTCTTTCTTCATTAATCCAAAAAAATCAAAAATAATATCTTTCCCTTATTTTACTCATAATTTTCGAAATTTAGGGTTAACTTATTCAAAAGTTTTAAAAATTTAGTTGTTTCTTGTTAGTCAAGTCAAAATTTCAATTTAAAAAAATTCTATCTTTTTCAAAATCAAATCTTTTCCATTTTTCTTTCAATATTTTCGAATTCTTTCGTAAAATTTTTTCAAAATCTTTTTCAATTTTCTTTTAATGTTTTCGAAAATCTTTAAACAAATTTTCAAAATTTTTTTCTTAATTTTATTTCATAATTTTCGAAATCTCCGCTAGCATTTATTGTTTTGATTCAAAAATTTCAAGTTTGTTACTTTCTTGTTAAGAAAAGTTCAATTTTTAAATTCGAGAATCATATCTTTTAGTATCTTGTTAGTCAAGTTATCAACTTTAATTTTAAAAATCAAATCTTTTTAATTTCTTTTTCAAATCTTTTTCAAAATAAATTTCAATCATATCTTTTTCAAAACTTAATTTCAAATTCTTTTTCTCACTTCTTATCTTTTCAAAACTTATTTTCAAATCTTTTTCAATTAACTACTTGATTTTTTTGTTTGATTTTCAAAGTTTACTATTTCTTATCTTTCTCGAAAACCACAAACAACTTTTTCAAAATTTTTTTTAATTAACTAATTGTTTTAAATTCTAATTTTATTTTATTTCGTTTCTTAAATTCGAATTCTAACTATTAATTAAATAAAAACAAAAATATTTTTTCTTTTAATTAAAATTCAAACCCTCTTCCTCTCTCTGTGTTCGAATTCCTCTTATTCTCTCTCTATCTCATTCTTCTATTCTTCCATTCTTCTACTCACATAAAGGAATCTCTAAACTGTGATATAGAGGATTCTTCTTCTTTTCTGTTCTCTTCTTTTTCATATGAGCAGAAATAGGGATAAAGACATTCTTGTTGAAGCTGATCCTGAACCTGAAAGGACTCTGAAGAGGAAGCTAAGAGAAGCTAAAGCACAAAACTCTGGAGAAAACCCTACAGAAATTTTTGAAAAAGAAGAAGACATGGCAGCCGAACCCAATAACAATGGTGGAGATGCTAGGAAAGTGCTTGGTTACTTTACTGCACCAACTTCCAACTTCTATGGAAGAAGCATCTAAATTCCTGCCATTGGAGCAACAGAAAAGAAATCAATAATAATAATGGTGGGAGAAATAGGTTTGGCAATAGCAAGCCTTTTCCATCATCTTCTCAGCAATAGACATAGCATTCTAAGCAGAGCCTCTCTGACTTAGCAACCATAGTCTCTGATCTATCTAAGACAACTCTCAGTTTCATGACTGAAACAAGGTCCTCCATCAGAAATTTGGAGGCACAAGTGGGTCAGTTGAGTAAAAGAGTTACTGAAACTCCTTCTAGTACTCTCCCAAGCAATACAGAAGAGAATCCAAAGAGAGAGTACAAGGCCATCAATATATCCAAAGTGGCCGAATGCACAGAGGGGGGAAAGGCAGTGAATTCCAGTGATGAAGACCTCAATGGACGTCCACTGACCACTAAGGAGTTCCCTAATGAGGAACCAAAGGAATTTGATGCTCATCCAGAGACCATAGAGATTCCACTGAACTTACTATTGCCATTCATGAACTCTGATGAGTATTCTTCCTCTGAAAAGGATGAAGATATTGCTGAAGAGCATGTTGCTCGGTATCTAGGAACAATCATGAAGCTGAATGCCAAGTTATTTGGTAATGAGACTTGGGAGGATGAACCGCCCTTGCTTACTATGGAACTGAATGATGACTACCTTGTGTTTAAGGCTCAAGGATCTTCCTCTGTAACCATGGAGAATAAGCATGAAAAGCTTCTCTCGATACAGAGTCAACCAGAGCCCCCACATTCAAACTCTAAGTTTGGTGTTGGGAGGCCACAATCATGCTCTGAGTATTTCTGAAGCTCTGTAAGAGCTCACTGTCAAGCTATTGACATTAAAGAAGCGCTTATTGGGAGGCAACCCAATGTTATTTAATTATATTTATTTGTTTTCCATTGTTATTTTATGTGTTCTTTAGGTTGATGATCATGTGGAGTCATAAAAACAGCTGCAGAATTAAAGCAGAATCAAAAACAGCATCAAAAATAGCACACCCTGGAGGACAGGCTTACTGGCGTTTAAACGCCAGAAAGGATAGCAGAATGGGCGTTTAACGCCCATGCAGGCAGCATTCTGGGCGTTCAGAAAAACGCCCAGTAAAGAAGGATTCCTGGCGTTTAACGCCAGCCAGGGTATCTGGCTGGGCGTTAAACACCCAAAATGGCAGTCAAATGGGCGTTAAACGCCAGAACAGATAGCATTCTGGGCGTTTAACGCCAGGATGACACAAGGGAGGTAATTTTGTTTCCAATTCGATTTTTTTCAATTTTTCATGTTTTAATTCATAATTTTTTGCATCAAACATATTTTAAAAGTTCATCTTTCAATTTCTATTTTCAAAAATTAATAATCTTTCCAATTCTTTTTAATTCTTTTTTTTCAATTCTTTTCACATCCTTCCAAAATATTTTCAAAACTTACCTATCCTTTCAAATTCTTTTCAACTCTTTTTAATTTTTCTTGCATACAATAATAAGTTTTCAAAATTAATTGCATCATTCTTCTTCTACTCCCTTCTATCCACTTTTGCTCGAGGACGAGCAAACCTTTTAAGTTTGGTGTGAAAAAGCTCAGCTTTTTGCTTTCCATAACCACTAATGGCACCTAAGGGCAGAGAAACCTCTAGGAAGAGGAGCAACAAAGGCAAGAAAGAGACATAGAGGAGCTCAAGCACTCCATAAGATCTTCAAGAGGAAGAACTAGCCGCCATCACTAAGGTGGACCCGTTCTTTAATCTCCTTGTTCTTATTTTTTCTGTTTTTCGATTTTTATGCTTTATGTTTTGTCTATGTTTGTGTCTTTATTACATGATCATTAGTGTCTAGTGTCTATGTCTTAAAGCTATGAATGTCCTATGAATCATTCACCTTTCTTAAATGAAAAATGTTTTTAATTGCAAAAGAACAAGAAGTGCATGATTTCAAATTCTATCTTGAAATTAGTTTAATTATTTTGATGTGGTGGCAATATTTTTTGTTTTCTGAATGAATGCTTGAATAGTACATATTTTTGAATTTGTTGTTTATGAATGTTAAAATTGTTGCCTCTTGAAAGAATAATGAAAAAAGAGAAATGTTATTGATAATCTGAAAAATCATAAAATTGATTCTTGAAGCAAGAAAAAGCAGTGAAAAATAAAAGCTTGTGGAAAAAAATTGGCGAAAAAAAATAAATAAAGAAAAAAAAGAAAGAAAAATAAAAACCAAGCAGAAAAAGCCAGTAACCCTTTAAACCAAAAGGCAAGGGTAAAAAGGATCCAAGGCTTTGAGCATTAATGGATAGGAGGGCCCAAAGGAATAAAATCCTGGCCTAAGCGGCTAAACCAAGCTGTTCCTAACCATGTGCTTGTGGTGTGAAGGTGTCAAGTTAAAAGCTTCAGACTGAGCGGTTAAAGTCGTGGTCCAAAGCAAAAAGAGTGTGCTTAAGAGCTCTGGGCACCTCTAACTGGGGACTCTAGCAAAGCTGAGTCACAATCTAAAAAGGTTCACCCAGTTATGTGTTTGTGGCATTTATGTATCCGGTGGTAATACTGGAAAACAAAATGCTTAGGGTCACGGCCAAGACTTATAAAGTAGCTGTGTTTAAAAATCAACATATTGAACTAAGAGAATCAATAACACTATCTGAATTCTGAGTTCCTATGGATGCCAATCATTCTGAACTTCAAAGGATAAAGTGAGATGCCAAAACTATTCAGAAGCAAAAAGGCTACTAGCCCCGCTCATCTAATTGGAACTAAATTCATTGATAAGTTTGGAATTTATTGTATTTTCTCTTCTTTTTAACCTATTTTTTTTTTAGTTTCTTGGGGACAAGCAACAATTTAAGTTTGGTGTTGTGACGAGCGGATAATTTATACCCTTTCTGGCATTATTTTTACATAGTTTTTAGTATGTTTTAGTTACTTTTTATTATATTTTTATTAGTTTTTATTCAAAAATCACATCTATGGACTTTAATATGAGTTTGTGTGTTTTTATGTGATTTCAGGTATTTTCTGGCTGAAATTGAGGGACCTGAGCAAAAATCTGATTCAGAGGCTGAAAAAGGACTCCAGATGCTGTTGGATTCTGACCCTGCTGCACTCGAAATAGATTTTTTGAAGCTACAGAAGCCCAATTGGTGCGTTCTCAATTGTGTTGTAAAGTAGACATCCTGGGCTTTCCAGAAATATATAATACTCCATACTTTTCCCGAGATTTGATAGCCCAAACTAGCGTCCAAAGCCAGCCTAAAACATCTTGGCGTAAAACGCCCAAAGTGGCACCAGAATTGGAGTTAAACGCCCAAACTGGCTCCAAAGCTGGCGTTTAACTCCAGGAACAGCCTATGCATGAAAAAGCTTCAATGCTCAGCCCAAGCACACACCAAGTGGGCCCCGAAAGTGGATTTCTGCACTATCTGCACTTAGTTACTCATTTTCTGTAAACCTAAGTTACTAGTTTAGTATAAATAGCACTTTTTACTATTGTATTCACATCTCTGGACGTTTAGTCCTTAGACCTTTGGAATGGAGGCTGGCCATTCGGCCATGCCTAGACCTCTTTCACTAATGTATTTTCAACGGTGGAGTTTCTACACCCCATAGATTAAGGTGTGGAGTTCTGCTGTTCTTCATGAATTAATGCAAGTACTATTATTTTTCTATTCAATTCATGCCTACTTCTTCTCCAAGATATACTCTCGTACTTAATTCAATTAAGTCAGAATGAAAGGCTGACCCGTGACAATCACCCAATCTTCATTACTCGCTTAGCAAAGATCGCGTGCCTGACAACAATAAAGCGGTCTACATGATGTTCAACGTAGATATTAGACGACAGCTAGAGTATATTCTCTTGGATATCTAATACACGGACCGAGTTCGTGAGATTAGTATCTTTGTGGTATATGCTAGAATTATTGGCAGCCATTCCTGGGATCCGCAAAGTCTAAACCTTGTCTGTGGTATCCCGAGTAGGATCCGGGAAGGGATGACTATAAAGAGCTTCAAACCTGCGAATGTTGGACGCAGTGACAGTGTGCAAAAGGACAATGGTCCTATTCCAATCCTTGCGGGAACCGACAGATGATTAGCCGTGCGGTGACAGCGCATATGGATTTGTTTTCATCCGTGAAGATCATATAGCTTGCCATGGAAGGAGGTAACGCATGGTTGGAAGAAGGCAATAGGAAAGCAGAGGTTCTGAAGCAACAAAACATCTCCAGACGCTTATCTGAAGTTCCCACCAATGAATTACATAAGTAACTTTATCTTATTTTATGTTTTATTTATCTTTTATTTATCAAACCTCATAACCATTTGAATTCGCCTGACTAAGATTTACAAGATGACCATAGCTTGCTTCAAGCTGTCAATCTCCGTGGGATCGACCCTTACTCACTTGCTGGTTAGTTGTGCGGAGTTGTGAAAAGTGTAATCACAATTTCGTGCACCAAGTTTTTGGCGCCGTTGCCGGGGATTGTTCGAGTTTTAACAACTGACGGTTCATCTTGTTGCTTAGATTGGGTAATTTTATTTTATGTTTAAGTTTTTATTATTTTATTTTTCAAAAAAAAAAGATAAATATATTTATAGTTTTCGAAAAATATACAAAAAAATTAATAAAACCATAAAAACAAAAAAAAATTTGTGTTTCTTGTTTGAGTCTAGTGTCAAATTTTAAGTTTGGTGTCAATTGCATTCTTTTAATTTTCTTAAAATTTTTGAAAATTCATGCATTATGTTCTTCATTGATCTTCAAGTTGTTCTTGATGATTTTCCTTGTTTGATCTTTACATTTTCTTGTTTTGTGTCTTTTCTTGTTTTTCTTGTGCATTTTCGAATTCATTGTGTTCAAAAGTAAAAAATCTTTAAGTTTGGTATCTTGCATGTGTTTCTTTTCTTAAAAATTTTCAAAATTATGTTCTTGATGTTCATTATGATCTTCAAAGTGTTCTTGGTGTTCATCTTGACATTCAAAGTGTTCTTGCATGCATTATTTGTTTTGATCCTAAATTTTTATGTCATGTGTCATTTTGTTGTTTTTCTATTTCTTCATTAATCCAAAATAATCAAAAATAATATCTTCCCCTTATTTTACTCATAATTTTCGAAATTTAGGGTTAACTTAGTCAAAAGTTTTAAAAATTTAGTTGTTTCTTGTTAGTCAAGTCAAAATTTCAATTTAAAAAATTCTATCTTTTCAAATATTTTTCAAAATAAAATCTTTTCCATTTTTCTTTCAATATTTTCGAATTCTTTCTTAAATTTTTTTCAAAATCTTTTTCATTTTTCTTTTAATGTTTTCGAAAATCTTTAAACAAATTTTCAAAATCTTTTTCTCCGCTAGCATTTAATGTTTTGATTCAAAAATTTCAAGTTTGTTAATTTCTTGTTAAGTAAAGTTCAATCTTTAAATTCTAGAATCATATCTTTTAGTATCTTGTTAGTCAAGTTATCAACTTTAATTTTAAAATTCAAATCTTTTTAATTTCTTTTTCAAATCTTTTTCAAAATAAATTTCAATCATATCTTTTTCAAAACTGAATTTCAAATTCTTTTTCTCACTTCTTATCTTTTCAAAACTTATTTTCAAGTCTTTCTCAATTAACTACTTGATTTTTTTGTTTGATTTTCAAAGTTTACTATTTCTTATCTTTTTCGAAAACCACTAACAACTTTTTCAAAATTCTTTTTAATTAACTAATTTTTTTAAATTCTAATTTTATTTCTTTTAATAAATATTGAATTCTAAATTATAATTCAAATAAAAAAATATTTTTCTTTTCTTTTAAATTAATATTCGAATACTCCGTCTCTCTCTGTGTTCGAATTTCTTCTTCTTCCCTCTCTATTCTCATTCTTCTATTCTTTTACTCACATAAAGGAATCTCTATACTGTGACATAGAGGATTCCTCTTCTTTTCTGTTCTCTTCTTTTTCATATGAGCAGGAATAGGGATAAAGACCTCCTTATTGAAGCTGATCCTGAACCTGAAAGGTCTCTGAAGAGGAAGCTAAGAGAAACTAAAGCACAATACTCTGGAGAGGACTTTACAGAAATTTTTGAAAAGGAAGTAGACATGGCAGCCGAACCCAATAACAATGGTAGAGATGCAAGGAAGATGCTTGGTGACTTCACTGCACCAAGATTTTGGCTTCAATAATAACAATGGTGGGAGAAATAGGTTTGGCAATAACAAGCCTTCTCCATCTTCATCTCAGCAACAGACAGAGAATTCTAGGCAGAGCCTCTCTGACTTAGCAACCATAGTCTCTGATCTAACTAAGACCACTTACAATTTTATGACTAAAACAAGGTCATCAATTAGAAATCTGGAGGCACAAGTGGGTCAGCTGAGTAAAAGAGTTACTGAAATCCCTTCTAGTACTCTCCCAAGCAATGCAGAATAGAATCCAAAGAGAGAGTACAAGGCCATCAATATATCCAAAGTGGCCGAATGCACAGAGGGGGGAAAGGCAGTGAATTCCAGTGATGAAGACCTCAATGGACGTCCACTGACCACTTAGGAGTTCCCTAATGAGGTCGTCTAAGTAATACCATACGTGAGTAAGGGTCGATCCCACGAAGATTGTCGGCTTGAAGCAAGCTATGGTCATCTTGTAAATCTTAGTCAAGCGGATTCAAATGGTTATGAGGTTTGATAATTAAAAGATAAATAAAACATAAAATAAGATAAAGTTACTTATGTAATTCATTGGTGGAAACTTCAGATAAGCATTTGGAGATGCTTTGTTGCTTCAGAACCTCTGCTTTCCTATTGCCTTCTTCCAACCATGCGTGACCTCCTTCCATGGCAAGTTGTATGATCCTCTCGGATGAAAACAAATCCATATGTGTTGTCACCACACAGCTAATCATCTGTCGGTTCCTGCTAGCGTCGGAATAGGACCATTGTCCTTTTGCACACTGTCACTGCGCCCAACATTCAAGTATTTTCTGGCTAAAATTGAGGGACCTGAGCAAAAATATGATTCAAAGGCTGAAAAAGGACTGCAAATGCTGTTGGATTCTGACCCTGCTGCACTCGAAATGGATTTTCTAGAGCTACAGAAGCCGAATTGCACGCTCTCAATTGCGTTGAAAATTACACATCCTGGGCTTTCCAGCAATATATAATAGTCCATACTTTTGCCCGAGATTTGATGGCCCAAACTGGCGTCCAAAGCTAGCCTAAAATATCTTGGCGTAAAACGCCCAAACTGGCACTAGAATTGGAGTTAAACGCCCAAACTGGCACCAAAGCTGGCGTTTAACTCCACGAACAGCCTATGCACGAAAAAGCTTCAATGCTCATCCCAAGCACACACCAAGTAGGCCCCGGAAGTGGATTTCTGCACTATCTACACTTAGTTACTCATTTTCTGTAAACCTAAGTTACTAGTTTAGTATAAATAGCACTCTTTACTATTGTATTCACATCTCTGGATGTTTAGTCCTCAGACCTTTGGAATGGAGGCTGGCCATTCGGCCATGCCGAGACCTTTTTCACTTATGTATTTTCTACGGTGGAGTTTCTACACCCCAAAGATTATGGTGTGGAGCTCTGCTGTTCTTCATGAATTAATGCAATTACTACTGTTTTCTGTTCAATTCACACCTACTTCTTCTCCAGGATATACTGATGACAAGTCATCTTAGCCTATTTTAACTAGTCTTTTTCTTTTGTTTTCATTAGAATTATGCACTTTCTTGAGCTACAAGGAAGCCAATTAGGTAGATTTTCATGTTTCCTTTGATTTAATCAACCATGTATGAATTCATGCTATTTCATGAGGTTTTATACTATAATTGTCACATATTATGAAAGAATGAATATCTCATGATTTTAAGCATAGCTTTGATGTGTTTGGTTGATTAATGATAGGTGAAGAAAGCTTGGAGAAAGGTTGAAGCAACAAGGAATAGCTAGGAGTAAAGAGAAGACAATGGAATAAGTGAAATTGAACCAGGAAGCAAAAAGCTGGACCTAAAGTTAGCCTCAAACTTTTGCACAAACTTTTGGGTGAAAAGTTAGCCCCAACGTTAGCCCCTAACTTTTGGGCTAACGTTGGAACTTGAAAATCACTCCCTGGGTACCAAAAGTTTGCGCCAACGTTAGCCCCTAACTTTGAGGCTAACGTTGGCACATGAAAATCACCCCTGGGCACCAAAAGTTTGCGCCAACGTTAGCCCCTAACTTTGAGGCTAACGTTGGGATGAGAAAAACACTCCCTGGGCACCAAAAGTTTGCGCCAACGGTAGCCCCTAACTTTGAGGCTAACGTTGGCACATGAAAACTACAAGGGGAGGAGCAAAGGTTTGTGCCAACGTTAGCCCCTAACTTTGAGGCTAACGTTGGCGCCACATGTGCACCAAGGAAGGCCAACGTTGGTGCAAAAGTTAGACCCCTAACTTTTGCACCAACGTGAGTATCAGCAAGTTGTGTTGGCTGATATGAAAAGTTGGACCAAAAGTTAGACCCTAACTTTTGCTCCAACTTTTGGTCCAACTTTTGCAAAACTCCAACCCGGTTCATTTGGTTCACTTTGGTTCTTCTCCAAACTCCAAGAGCAATCAACCAAGGCCTCTTTCAACCCAATTCCACCAAGAGCAAAGGCCCAACTCAAGGCTTGAAGATCATTTGAAGAAAGTGTATAAATAGGATAGAATTCAAGTTCTTCGAGGAGCTTTTCTTTGGAATTTTCATAATAGTTTTCGGAGAGCTTTGGATATTGAGTGATCTTTGATTTCTTAAGCCTTGGGGAAGGAGAATTCACTTCTCTTCCTCTCAGTTTTATTGCTTTCAATTTCAATTACATTTGTCTTGGATTTTGGGTTGGAAAATTGAAGAAATTCTGTTTCAATCTCAACCTTGGATCTCTCTGCTTTATTTACTGCTTGATTGAATTTCAATTTCTGTTAATTGCTCTTCATCCACTTTCTTTGCAATTTACAATTCCCTTGCAATTGTTCTTGTTGGATCTAGGAAGGCATTGAGATCTAGACTTGGTTTTCTAGTCTCTGGGCCCTGAGATCTGAATTCCTAATTTACATTTTGTTTCTTGCTTTTAATGTTCATTTACTTTACTGCTTCAAGATCCAATTCAACCCAAACCTTCTTTTACTCTTTTGTTTGATGCAAGTTACTTTCCTTTGTTTAATTTCTACAAATCCAACTCCTAATCCCCTTTACATTTCGAGCCATTTACATTTCTTGCACTTTAATTTTCCGCAATTTACATTTCTTGCACTCTAAGTTTCTGCCATTTAATTTCTTGTTCTTTAAGATTCAGCAATTTAATTTCCTGCTCTCTTTAATTCCATGCAATTTAATTTCTGCAAATCACAAAACACTCAACTAAATCTTGATTCGCTTGACTAAATTAACCACTAAGCTAAAATTGCTCAATCCTTCAATCCCTGTGGGATCGACCTCACTCCCGTGAGTTTTTATTACTTGATACGACCCGGTACACTTGCCGGTTAGATTTGTGTGTTTTGGGAGAAATTCATTGTTCCACCAAAATACTCATCAAGTTTTTGGCGTCGTTGCCGGGGATTGATTAGATTGACAATGATTAAGTGAGGTGGTGATCTAGATCAAGCACTTTCTCTTTATTTTTCTTTAATTTTGATTAATCCACTAACTGTTTGATTTTTTGCTTAAACTAACTAACACTTCAATCTAGCAGTAGATTGAAGTGTCACTGGTTTGTGCATTTCTCATGCTCTGCTTATATGTCAGGTACAAGAAGAACCATACCCAATTTTCATGAACAAGACGAAAGAACTCTCAGGAGGTTAAGAAGAGCTGAAAGAGGGAAAAATATTGTTGGAGAAGAGGAATCAGACAAAGAATTCCAAGAGATGGAGGAACATTCAATCAATCCACCAGGTGGAGCAGACAACAACAATGACAACCCACCCCAGAGGAGAGTTTTGGCTTCCTATACCTTTGCAAATTCTAGACATTGTGGGAGCAGCATCTTGGCTCCAAATGTCAATGCTAACAATTTTGAACTCAAGCCACAACTCATCACTTTGGTTCAGAACAATTGCTCTTTTGGTGGAGGACCACTTGAAGACCCACACCAACATTTGTCCACTTTCTTGAGGATATGCAACACTGTCAAAACTAATGGAGTGCCTCCTGACAGTTACAAATTGATGCTATTCCCATTTTCTCTCAGGGACAAGGCCACTCAATGGTTGGAATCTTTTCCAAGGGACAGCATCAACAACTGGGATGATTTGGTAACCAAGTTTCTTGCCAAGTTTTACCCACCTCAGAGGATTATAAGGTTGAAGGCTGAGGTACAAACATTTACACAAATGGAGGCTGAACCCATCTATGAGGCATGGGAGAGGTACAAGGCTCTAATCAGGAAATGTCCCCCTGCCATGTTTAATGAGTGGGAGAAGCTGCAGAACTTCTATGAAGGCTTAACACTGAAATCCCAGGAAGCTTTGGATCATTCAGCTGGAGGTTCCTTGCAACTCATGAAAACTGCAGAGGAGGCTCAAGAACTCATTGATATGGTGGCCAACAACCAATATTTCTTTGCTCATCAAAGAGGCCGCCAACCATCACAAAGGAGAGGAGTAATGGAACTAGAAGGAGTGGATTCAATCCTGGCTTAAAACAAATTAATGCAGCAGCAAATTCAACAACAATTTGAGCAAATGACCAAGAGGATTGATGGCCTCCAAGTTGCAGCAGTTAACACCAGCCAACCATCAGCCACATGGGGGCAAAATGAAGAAATCCAAGAGGAGCAACAGCAGGAACAAGTCCAGTACATGCATTCAAGCCCAAATGAATTCTATGGTGATACCTACAACCCCTCATGGAAAAATCACCCCAACCTCAGATGGGGAGACACTCACAACCAAAACCAACACCCATGGCAGAGGAACTCAAACCAAAACAACCCAAGAAACAACCAAAACTACAACCAGCAGCAGACTAACCAAAACACATACAGAAAACCTCAAAACAACTACCCTAATCTCAACCAGTATCAATCCAACAACCATTCCACCAACCAAAATGGTTACCACCCATCACCCACATCTCACAACCCACCACAAGCACCACCTAAACCTCAAAGACTCACCAACTTAGAGACCTTGATAGAGAAAATGATGAAACACCAGGAAATAACAAACAAAAACCATGAAGCATCATTAAAGAGCCTAGAGAGGCAGATTGGGCAACTCTCCAAGCAAGTATCTGTTGAGAGACCTTCAAACTCACTGCCCAGTGACACAATCCCAAATCCCAAGGAGGAATGCAAGGCAATACAATTAAGGAGTGGGAGAACATTGATAAGCAACAATGACACTACAAAGAAACAAGCAGAGAACATCAAAGAACCAACAGAGGATGAGAAGCAAGCAAAGGACGATGAGGCCAAGAAGCAAGTTGTGATGCCAAACAAAAGCACTGAGAAACTTAAAGAGAAGGACAACCAGCTACATAGCTCAAAGAAAATAGCTCAGGGACAGCAGCAAATAGGAAAGAGCATCACACCTCCACTGCCTTATCCCCAGAGGTTCAACAAAGAGGTTAAAGACCAGCATTTTCACAAATTCCTTGAGATTTTTAAGAAGCTGGAAATCAATATTCCCTTGGCTGAAGCACTTGAGCAAATGCCTCTGTATGCCAAATTCTTGAAGGAGCTTGTCAACAAGAAAAGAAGCTGGGATGAGAAAGAAACCATAATGATTACTGAGGAATGCAGGGCCTTGATTCAAAAGGGGCTTCCTCCCAAGCTTGAGGACCCAGGGAGCTTCCTGTTGCCTTGCACCATTGGGGAATTGACCATCACTAAAGCAATGTGCGATCTCGGAGCAAGTATTAACTTAATACCATCATCCCTGGTGAAAAAGCTGCATATAGAGGAGGTCAAATCAGTACAAATGTCTCTGGAGCTGGTAGATAAGTCAATGGTGTACCCCAGGAGTGTAATTGAAAATCTTTTGGTCAAGGTGGGCAGTTTTATATACCCTGCTGATTTTGTGGTTCTAGAATCAAACGATGATGATGGTGACTCTGTTATACTGGGAAGGCCATTCTTGGCCACTGCTAGAGCTATCATAGACGTAGAGGAAGGGGAATTAACTCTCAGGATGCATGACCAGAGTGTCACTCTGAAGGTATTACCAGAGGCACAATTTAGCAAGGAGAAGAAAGACTATATGAAAAATGACCAGGAAAGTCACAGCAACATCCCAATGCTAAGGATTGTGCAGACTGATGAAAAAGCCCAAGAGGATATTAGAGTATTGGCCACTGAAAAGAGAGGTCCCCAAGGAAAGCCTACGGCCAGAAAAGAAAGATCAACAAAAGGAAAGATGAAACGCAGAAACAAAGCAAAAAGAGGTTGAAAGAACAGAAAGATTCCAACAGAGGGGCTTTCCAAAGGTGACAAAGTGCAACTAATATATCAACAGCTGGGGGCAAATCAACAAACCGAGGACTACTACACTGTCAGCAACATACTCTCATTAGAGCATGCTGAAATTGAACACCAGAAAACAAAGAAGAGGATCACGGTCAGAGGAGACAAATTGAGGCCCTACAAGCACTAACCACCATAAAAGAAAGTTCTCTTTGTCAAGCTAATGACAATAAAAGAGCGCTCCATGGGAGGCAACCCATGCTTTAAGATTCATGTCATTTTAAATTCAATAAGTTATGATCAATTGAGCATGAATTCTTTTCTCATTTCATGAACATGTCCATTGACTGCATGCACTATTTTGAAACATATGCTAAGTTTGGTGTGCCTTCAAGCACACTAAACCAATGTTACAAATAATTCCATTTTGCATGTTTGGAGTATCTTGACAAAGCATATGGCCAAACACTAAGTTTGGTGTCCACATAGCTTCATGAAAAGTAGAAACTCATGCATCAATAATCATACAATTGTTGTTTTCCAAAATCTTATAAATGGAAAAATTCTTTTCCGGTAATGAAGGCATTAATTGTGATGTACCCTTTGACAAGAAACAAGTTTGGTGTTCATCAAACTTTGATGCACCGATTTAGGGATACAATTGATCCTTCATGAAAAAAAGAGAAAAAGAAAGTATGATGAAAACAATTCTTATGAACATTTAACATTTGAATCTCACTAATTGGAGGAAGATACTCATTTTCTTTATATATGACCAAACATTAAGTTTGGTGTCCTCCAAGGAGAGTGTCACGGTTCAAATGATATAAGAATTGATGGTTCACATAGTATTAATAAAAAGAACACTCTTGCTACGGTTGGATAAAACTAATGTATGTTATCTTGTTGTGGTGACTATGAGGTCAAAGAATCTTCAAAGAAAAAGACAAGACAAAGGAAAGCATAGCATGAGGACAAAATCCCATCACATGCCTCGAAAAAGAAATCTGCCACTCCTTGAGAATGATCACGGCAAAGGCAAGGGAAGGAGCAAACTTTGTCTTCATTCATCCTTACATGCATATCTTTGATCTCCATAAGTCTAATTGCATCCCAGCCCTTCATTGCTCATTTAAAAGCATACCACCTTCAAGCCATGCACATGACCGAATCACTCCAACCTTGGAAACTTCACTCCCTTCATCACTCCTCAACATAACAAGCTCTGTGCAACATTTCTCTTACTTTAAACTCCAACCATTTAAACTTCCCTTCATCATTTCTTGTCATAGCAAGTTCGGTCTCAATTTCTTTTTGCTCCAAACGCACATCAAACTCTCCAACATTCTTCACACTCCTTCTAACCTCATAAGACTCAACCAACCAAGTGATCATGGCCTCCTCCTCAAGAATCAAACGAAGAAAAGGGAAAGATCCCATGGTGGAGGAAGACACACATGAATATGACCAACGGAGATTCAAGTCTTGGTTCCATCAAATGCAAATTCAATGGATGAACGAGAAAAGAATCTATCCTGAAATTCCACTCTTGTTGCCGGATGATGGATGTCAAGAAATGAAGGACAAAATTCAGAAGAGGAGGTGGGAGGAACTTGCATCACCAGCCACCCGAATCAATGCCAATATCATAAGAGAGTTCTATGCAAATATCCCAAGGCTTGACATGCGTGAGCCCCCAACGTACAAGAGCTATGTGCGGGGGGTGGAAGTAGACTTTAGCCCGGATGCAATCAAGAAAGTCTTGAAACTAAAGTCAGTTCGCTTTAGTGAACCGGGATACCAACAAAGATTGAATGAGGATCAGGATTATGATGAGATTGCGAGAGACATTTGTATGGAGAACTCAGAGTGGGAAGGAGATGACAAGAACAGATATAAGTACTTGAAGAGATGTAACCTCACCCCGGAAGCAAAAGGATGGTATGAGTTGATGAAAAGATCAATTCTGGGCACAGTGAACACCTCAGAAGTTAACAGGGAGAGAGCCGTGATGCTGCATTGCATCATTGTGGGAGGAGAGATAAGAGTTCATGAAATCCTTGCAAAAGACATTCAAAAGCTGGCTGAGAAGAATTCGGCCGGATCTTGGTTGTACTATCCGAGTACCATTTGGAGGTTGTGTGCAAAGGCTAAACTTCCAATGGAAGAGGAAAATCCAATGTGGTTAAGCCAAGGCATGCCCATAACCATTGAACGAATGATGATGCCCCTTGAAGCACATCAAGACCGAAGACCACATGGAAGAAGGGAAAGAGAAGAACCAATGGAAGAAAATGAGCCACACATAGAAGAAGAGCCACAAGAGGAGGAGGAACAGCCACACTTTTTCCCACATGGCAATATGGATATGACTCAAATGCAAGAAGCAATAGGAAGATTGTCACAATAGTACATGAGAATTCAAGAAAGGCAAGAGGAATACCATTCACTGTACATAAAAAACCAACAAGCACAAGAAGAAAGGGAGCTAAGAATAATGAACAAACAAAGTGAATTCGAGTCAAGATTCCTTGTGATGCAAGAAGAACATGCTTTTCAATCTCATGAATCTTTTGGGAAATTGGAACAAATGCAAGCTGAAAATTTGAGGGCTCTCAAAGAATTCACAACACTCCAAGATGCAAGGTATGAAGTACAAGCCGATTACAACATCAATAGCCAAATCAAACTGAACTATATTGGAGAACATTTGCACAACATGGATCCGGCTTTCCCAACTTTTGATGAATTCTTCAAAAAGAGAAGTGAGGTAGAAGTAAGCAACGCCATGAGGCTTGAAGATAGAGTGGAGGAGGCTATGAATAAGGTTGGCTTTTGGCGAGGTCAACAGGCACCAAACACGGATGGTGGGAACACTAGCAGCCAAGTGTATGAAAGGAGAAAGAAAAAGCATGACAAATGAAAGGTGGACTTGCTCCTTGTTCATCACTACAAAGAAAAAAGCATGCATTCTATCTGTTCTAAGTTGTCTTTGCATCTTTAAGTAGTTCTTTTTAATTAAAAGTCTTTGCATTATGTTTGTTTCTTTTAAAATAAGTAGGCTAGTTTATGTGTGTGCTTGTGTGTTTACTTTCACTTGACAAGAAGCATGTGTTGTCCCCTGCATCTTTAAGTTCAATAAAAGAAATGTTTGAATGTGAAGCAAGATAGTCTCTGTTAGATAGAAGTAGAATAAAAGTAAATGGTGGTATGTGTGTGGTTGTATAATAGCTCACTTTTAGTGAATAAAGAGCTAGGATATCTCATTCTAAGTAAAGAGTGGCCTACTGTCTATGAATCTCAATTAAATAAAAAAATTCCTTGGTTAGAAAGAAAAACAAAAAGAAAGAAAGAAAAGAGATAGCCAAAAAGTGGCAGAACAAAAGGAAACAAAAAGAAACAAAGTTGGACACCAATAGCTTGAACTTTAAAATATATGCCTGTGGTGTCTTTGTACTAGGATCTGCTTGGATTAGTAAGCTCTTAGGAGTGCATCAACACTCGGTGACTTGGGTTAACTAATCCGGGATCATCAGCTGAAAGTCCACTATAAAGAGCAACCTAACTACAAGGCATTTAGTAACCCAAAGAGGTGCTGGGCATCAATGTTTTAAGAAGGAATGTGAGCCAAGTGTCTATGGTGAATAATGTGTCAAGTATAAAGAAAAGGAAGTGAACTTGCTACACATGACACTCAAATAAAGCTTATAAACAAAGTAATAGCCAAGGATAAAGGAATAATGAGAGGTCATAGCAGTATGTTACTTGAAGCTTGAAGGAGACTTTCTAGGCCTAGGAGTCAATAAGAAGTGAGTATTTACTTATCCACACAAAATCCCATGAACTTTCAATAATACTCTGCTAGCATGAACATCCTCTTCCATTTCATTCTTTCTTCTCAATAAATCTTTTCTTGCTTGGGGACAAGCAAGCTTTAAGTTTGGTGTTGTGATGACAAGTCATCTTAGCCTATTTTAACTAGTCTTTTTCTTTTTTTTTTCATTAGAATTATGCACTTTCTTGAGCTACAAGCAAGCCAATTAGGTAGATTTTCATGTTTCCTTTGATTTAATCAACTATGTATGAATTCATGCTATTTCATGAGGTTTTATACTATAATTGTCACATATTATGAAAGAATGAATATCTCATGATTTTAAGCATAGCTTTGATGTGTTTGGTTGATTAATGATAGGTGAAGAAAGCTTGGAGAAAGGTTGAAGCAACAAGGAATAGCTAGGAGTAAAGAGAAGACAATGGAATAAGTGAAATTGAACCAGGAAGCAAAAAGCTGGACCTAAAGTTAGCCTCAAACTTTTGCACAAACTTTTGGGTGAAAAGTTAGCCCCAACGTTAGCCCCTAACTTTTGGGCTAACGTTGGAACTTGAAAATCACTCCCTGGGTACCAAAAGTTTGCGCCAACGTTAGCCCCTAACTTTGAGGCTAACGTTGGCACATGAAAATCACCCCTGGGCACCAAAAGTTTGCGCCAACGTTAGCCCCTAACTTTGAGGCTAACGTTGGCATGAGAAAAACACTCCCTGGGCACCAAAAGTTTGCGCCAACGGTAGCCCCTAACTTTGAGGCTAACGTTGGCACATGAAAACTACAAGGGGAGGAGCAAAAGTTTGCGCCAACGTTAGCCCCTAACTTTGAGGCTAACGTTGGCGCCACAAGTGCACCAAGGAAGGCCAACGTTGGTGCAAAAGTTAGACCCCTAACTTTTGCACCAACGTGAGTATCAGCAAGTTGTGTTGGCTGATATGAAAAGTTGGACCAAAAGTTAGACCCTAACTTTTGCTCCAACTTTTGGTCCAACTTTTGCAAAACTCCAACCCGGTTCATTTGGTTCACTTTGGTTCTTCTCCAAACTCCAAGAGCAATCAACCAAGGCCTCTTTCAACCCAATTCCACCAAGAGCAAAGGCCCAACTCAAGGCTTGAAGATCATTTGAAGAAAGTGTATAAATAGGATAGAATTCAAGTTCTTCGAGGAGCTTTTCTTTGGAATTTTCATAATAGTTTTCGGAGAGCTTTGGATATTGAGTGATCTTTGATTTCTTAAGCCTTGGGGAAGGAGAATTCACTTCTCTTCCTCTCAGTTTTATTGCTTTCAATTTCAATTACATTTGTCTTGGATTTTGGGTTGGAGAATTGAAGAAATTCTGTTTCAATCTCAACCTTGGATCTCTCTGCTTTATTTACTGCTTGATTGAATTTCAATTTCTGTTAATTGCTCTTCATCCACTTTCTTTGCAATTTACAATTCCCTTGCAATTGTTCTTGTTGGATCTAGGAAGGCATTGAGATCTAGACTTGGTTTTTTAGTCTCTGGGCCCTGAGATCTGAATTCCTAATTTACATTTTGTTTCTTGCTTTTAATGTTCATTTACTTTACTGCTTCAAGATCCGATTCAACCCAAACCTTCTTTTACTCTTTTGTTTGATGCAAGTTACTTTCCTTTGTTTAATTTTTGCAAATCCAACTTCTAATCCCCTTTACATTTCGAGCCATTTACATTTCTTGCACTTTAAGTTTCCGCAATTTACATTTCTTGCACTCTAAGTTTCTGCCATTTAATTTCTTGTTCTTTAAGATTCAGCAATTTAATTTCCTGCTCTCTTTAATTCCATGCAATTTAATTTCTGCAAATCACAAAACACTCAACTAAATCTTGATTCGCTTGACTAAATTAACCACTAAGCTAAAATTGCTCAATCCTTCAATCCCTGTGGGATCGACCTCACTCCCGTGAGTTTTTATTACTTGATACGACCCGGTACACTTGCCGGTTAGATTTGTGTGTTTTGGGAGAAATTCATTGTTCCACCAAAATACTCATCATATACTCTTGTACTTAATTCAGTTAAGTCAGAATGAAGGGGTGACCCGTGACAATCACCCAATCTTCGTTACTCGCTTTGCCAAGATCGTGTGCCTAACAACCATAAAGCGATCTACATGATGTTCAACGTAGTCATTGGACGACAGCTGGAGTATATTCTCTTGGATATCTAATACACGGACCGAGTCCGTGAGATTAGTATCTTCGTGGTATAGGCTAGAATTATTGACAACCATTCCTGGGATCCGGAAAGTCTAAACCTTGTCTGTGGTATTCTGAGTAGGATCTAGGAAGGGATGACTGTAAAGAGCTTCAAAGCTGCGAATGTTGGGCACAATGACAGTGTGCAAAAGGACAATGGTCCTATTCCGACGCTAGCGGGAACCGACAGATGATTAGCCGTGCGGTGATAGTGCATATGAATTTGTTTTCATCCGAGATACAGCTTGCGATGGACAGAGGTAACGCATGGTTGGAAGAAGGCAATAGCAAAGCAGAGGTTCAAAAGCAACAAAGCATCTCCATACGCTTATCTGAAATTCCCACCATTGAATTACATAAGTAACTTTATCTTATTTTATATTTTATTTATATTTTAATTATCAAAACCTCATAACCATTTGAATCCGCCTGACTAAGATTTACAAGGATTACCTTAGCTTGCTTCAAGCCGATAATCTCCGTGGGATCGACCCTTACTCACGTAAGGTATTACTTGGACGACCCAGTGCACTTGCTGGTTAGTTGTGCGGAGTTGTGAAAAGTGTAATCACAAATTCGTGCACCAGCTACTGTGAAATTTTTTTAGGAGTGAGGAGTGATAATACTACCTGTAGGGTTTCTTGGGTTGGTGGGATGCATTCCGATTCACTGCTATCAATCTCTGAGTCAGGCTGGGTGGGTGATGGAAGTGAAGCCAAAGGTGCCTCAGCTTGTGTACCATTATCAGTATCAGTAGTGGCAGCATTTAGTTTGGGTTCAGCACCTTCTGTAGCAGGGGTAACAACTGCCAGTTGTAGCTGCATCTGCTTGGCATGTTCCTCAGCATCCATAGCCTTTTTCTTTGCGCACCTTCTTTTGTTGTGTCAAAACCTCATCACAGTACATGCACCGGATTGGGTTGTATTTTCTTTTTATTTTTGTCTTTGACCCACTCGGTTGTTCTTCTTTGTCCCTTCTTTGCTTCTTTGTAGGCCTTCCAGGTTTAGGCTTCACTGGGGGTGGGACTGGTGCTGGATGTGGAGTTTTTTTCCATAGATCCTGACCCTTAACCGGATTGACATTGAAACAATAAGTACGCTTATACGCTTCCATC
Source organism: Arachis hypogaea (assembly GCF_003086295.3). Taxonomy (NCBI): domain Eukaryota; kingdom Viridiplantae; phylum Streptophyta; class Magnoliopsida; order Fabales; family Fabaceae; genus Arachis; species Arachis hypogaea. Next base: position 40,491,713 of record NC_092050.1, on the reverse strand, counting down.
TTCAACCACTCATGGCAATATTCTTTAGGTCTCTTGTCATTCTTATCTTGTATTGCCAATATTGCATGCATACACGGCATTCCTTTCAAGCCAAACAAAAGGATACAGTAAACATACTATCATGAATGAAGACATTGTTAATTAATTAAGAGAAGAAAGTTGTTACCTGTAAGTTGCCAAAACCTACAGGTGCATGTGTGCTTGCCCAGGTCAACCACCATATTGGTCAGCCAGCCATGCACTTCGTACAACTCTTCTTTTTTATCACCAGACCACTGAGGAGCCCAATGGCGGGACAATACTGTCATAGCTTCCAACCTACTTTGTTGAACAGGAGGGAGAATTCTTTGATAGTTCTGCAACTTCTTCCGGTTATCAACCATACTCTTCATGATGATTCTTCTAACTTCCTCAGCCAGGGTCAGGATAGGCTTACTCCTTTCATGTTTGATCTTTGCATTGAATGACTCACAGGCATTGTTGCATATTTTATCCACTTTCGAAACCTCACTAAAATGCGCCTTCGTCCATGCCTCTTTTGGCCATTTATCAAGATACTGCCAAGCTTTTTCGTTAATCAACTTAACTCTCTTCATGTTTCTATCAAATTCAGCTGTTGTCCTTGACCTTGCGCATTCCCACACAAGGTCTTTTAACTCACAACTACCCCACTGTTTCGAGAAATTGCACCACAAATGCCAAACGCAGAAGCGGTGGTGAGCTCTTGGAAACACTTCCTGCACAACAGGGATTAAACCCTGCACCAAAATGCCACACCCGAAAAGATATTAAATCATTTCAGTCCCCAACAAAGTAATCATTAAATCAAACTAGTCCTTAAAGAATATTCAATAAATCAAATTAGTCCTTACAGAATTCATTACCTTCTGCATATCTGAGATGAAGCACCATTTGTTCTCTCTGTAGTCTCCAAGATCACTGTGAAGTAGTTCAAGAAACCATTGCCAATTATCCTTGTTTTCCACGCTGACAATTGCATAAGCAATCACGAAGATGTGATTGTTAGCATCTTGTCCGCAAGCAGTAAGTATTTGTCCTCCATGTAGTGTCTTCAGAAATGATCCATCTAGTCCAATTAGAGGTCTACAACCCGCCTTAAACCCCCGCTTGCATGCATCAAGACACACATAGAAGTATAGAACCGATCAAAAAGCGGAGGACTCTCAGGCATAGGGATGACACCAACTTGCACTCTGGATCCTAGATTATGATGTACCACTATTTCGTGGTACATTTTGTACTTAATTGAGTGGATTTTATTTACTAAACTCACACTTATTCATATAATTCTCATGTTTTACATTTTGCTTCCTAATTCTGTGCTATGATTGAAAACATGCTTCTTTGGCCTTAAATTACTAATTTTAATTCTCTCTTATTACCATTCGATGTCGTGATATGTGTGTTAACTAGTTTCAGGGTTTATAGGGCAGGAATGGCTTAGAGGATGGAAAAGAAGCATGCAAAAGTGGAAGAAATACAAGAAATTGAAGGAGTTTGCCGAGCTGTCAAACCTGACCTCTTGATACTAAATCGATCATAACTTGATCTACAAAGGTCCAAATGAGGCGGTTCTAGTTGCGTTGGAAATCTGACATCCGGGGCTTCGAAATGATATATAATTTGCCATAGTTTCCATGCTGTTAGGCGATGCACATGCGTGGATCACGCGTACGCATGACCTTGCAAAAGTTCAATCGACGCGTACACGTGGGCGACGCGTACGCGTGACAGAGCCACGTGCTGGACGTATCAGAAATCACTGGGGGCGATTTCTAGGCTCCTTTTTGGCCCAAGTCCAAGCCCGAGAACACAGAATAGAGGCTGCAGAATGGGAGAATCATTCGACATTCATTTATACAACACTTTTAGTCACATAATTTTAGGTTTTAGATGTAGTTCTAGAGAGAGAAGCTCTCTCATCTTTCTAGGTTTTAAGAGTTCTCTTAGTTTTAGGTTTATTTCTTCTCAATTCCAGGTTCAATGTTCCTTTAATTTAGTTCCTCTTCTACTTTTATTTGTTCTAGCATTCTAATTTATTTATTTCCCCAATTTGGTTTATGAACTCCATGTTAGATTTGATTTTCTATTTAATGCTATTTGAGGTATTTCATGTTTATTGCTTTTTCCTTTAATTCTTATCATTGATGCTTGCAATTGGTTGTTTGGATTTAATATTCCTTGCTAGTTTTCTATGTTTTTATATTGTGCCTACCAAGTATTTGATAAAATGCTTGGTTGGGTTTTAGAGTTGATTTTCCACCTTTTGGCTTTGGTTGAATAATTAGAGACTCTTGAGTTATCAAACTGCTTTGTTGATTGATAATTGAGAGTTGATAGTCGATTTGAATTCCTCTAAAGCTAGTCTTCCCTTAGGAGTTGACTAGGACTTGAGGAATCAAATTGATTCATCCATTTGAGTTTCCTTCATAGTTAGAGGTTAACTAAGTAGGAGCAATGGACAATTGATGTCACAATTGATAAGGATAACTAGGATAGGACTTCTAATTTTCATACCTTACCAAGAGCTTTTCTAGTTATTAATTTAATTTCTTACAATTTACTTTTCTTGTTCCTTATTCAAAACCCCAAAAAGATACTTTCCATAACCAATAATAACTACACCTCCCTGCAATTCCTTGAGAGACGACCCGAGGTTTAAATACTTCAGTTTAATTTTATTGGATTTTCTTTAGTGACAAACAAATTTTTGTATGAAGGGATACTTTGTTGGTTTAGAAACTATACTAGCAACGAGAATTTATTGTGAATTCTTTACTGGCAAAAATCCGTTCATCAAAATGGCGCCGTTGCCGGGGAGTTGCAATAGTGTGCTAAATTATTGGTTGGTGTAAATATTTTTAATTTTACATATTTGCATATTTTATTTTATTTTATTACCATGAGCTATATGTTCCTTTCATTGAATGACGCGTTCATTGCTTGATCCGAGCTTAGCCACGTTTGATCCTGAAATTGAAAGAACTATTTCACGTATTAGGCGAGCTCGGCGTCGGTTAGCCTCTGAGGGCGGTGAAGTGGTTACCACCAATTCACCAATCTCATCTGAGGGCGAATCTGAAACGCCATTTGAGGAAGAAACAAGCTCTTCTTCTAGTGATTCTGTTGATTTACATGCAGGTAATATGGCAGAGCCCCGAAGGATTACTCTCCAGGAAGCAGGAGCTCCAGACTTTACACTGCAACCGTACCAAGTGCGTCACCCAAATCCGGCTATAGATTTTGAACAGAAGACTGCGCTAATCAAATTACTGCCCAAGTTTCATGGCTTACCTGCTCAAGAGCCCATAAAGCACCTCAGAAATTTTCAGACAGCCTGCTCAACTACTAGGTGTCATGGTGCAGATGAGACTACTATTTGGCTGTATGCCTTCCCGTTTTCTCTTGAGGGAAAGGCGAGGGAGTGGTTCTACACTCAACCTGAAGAGGTCGTTACTAACTGGGATCTGCTCAGAAGAGAATTCCTAGAAAAATACTTCCCAGCTGAAGTTACAGATAGACTGAGAAAAGAAATTTCCTGCATTATCCAAGGCAAGTTAGAGACTCTCTACGAATATTGGGAACACTTCAGGAATCTCCTAGACTCAAGTCCCCAACACAAGATTGATCAGATGGTGTTGATCAGCTACTTCACACAAGGCATGAAGCCTCAGGATAAGACTACATTAGATGCTGCAACTGAAGAAGTACAAGATGGCGAAAGAAGCATGGCAACTAATCACCGATCTAGCTGAGTTTACCCGGAATGTCAGGCATAGGAACAACCATCCCAAGGCTATTATGGAGGTTTCCTCTAATAGTGAGACTGCTGCTCTCACACAGACTCTGGGAGAGATGACCAACATATTGAAGCAGCTGCAGCTGAATCAACAACAACCTCAGCCTCCCCCACAACAATAGTGTCAACAGTTGGTTTCTTAGAGAGTGTGCGGAATATGTGCCTGTTATACTTATTACACTGATTAGTGTCCGCAGCTCCAACAAGAAGACAATACTTTGGCAGCTACTCATAACTTCTATGACCGTCTGAATCAAGGATACTCTCAACAAGGCGGAAATTATAACCAATGTGAAAGCTACAATCAAGGTTGGCAAGATAACTCCAACCAAGGCTGGAGAGACAATTCCAACCAAGGATGGAGGGACAACTACAACAGAGGAGGCAGAGACAACAGTGGAAATCAGAGGTGGAACAACAACAACAACAGACAGCAGAACCAAAACCAGCCTTACAGAGTACCTCACCAAAAGCAGTCCCAAGCGCTTCAGAACAACCAACAGCAAGCCCCTCAAATCACTTACCCCCCTTCTTCTTCTAATTACAAGATGCTTCGCTTTCTTGCGCAAGGACAACAAGACATTCATAATACACTTACCTCTACCATAAACGATCTGAATGCAACTTTACAAGCTCTTGTCTCCCGAATGGATTCATTATCTACCCCCAATAATCAACCTTCAAGCTCCAGTGCAATTCCTTCTCAACCTTTACCCAACCACAAAGGTGGTATCAATGCCATTACTTTGAGGTCTGGAACCATACTGCAAGAAAGGAGTCATGAGGAGCCAAGCTCAAATGAAGATATCCAAGTTGAAGATGTTGTTGAGGTAGAAAATGCTAAAGAGGAGGATGAAGTACAAGACATGGTTGAAAAAGAAGCAGCTCAACCAAAGAATAGCGCACCAATGGAAGATGAAGCTATAAGAGACGCCATCCCTATCCCCTTTCCACACCTTGCTAGGAAGTCCAGAAAGCAGATGGAGCTTGACCCAAAGATGGTGGAAATCTTAAAAAAGGTTGAGGTAACCATTCCCCTTTTTTATGCTATTAGCCAGGTACCTAAATATACGAAGTTTCTAAAGGATTTATGCATGCATAAGGATAGAATACAGGATTTAGAAACTATTCCCTTAGGTAGCTCTATATCTGCTTTAATGGGTGATATACCAGAAAAATGTAGTGATCCAGGCCCATGCATGGTTACTATTACTATAGAGGGTGTAAAATTTTTTGACTACATGTGTGATTTAGGCGCGTGTGTGAGTATTATGCCATTATCTGTATATGATGCCTTGAGGCTCCCTCCCTTGAAAAGGTCGACAACACGTTTTGTTGGCAGATAAAAGCATGATCTCGGTGGTAGGAATTGATGAGGATGTGCTGGTGAGCATTAAGGGGCTCACATTCCCTATTGACTTCTACATCTTGGAGATGCCCCCTAATGAATCAGGAAGACCATCATCCATCCTGCTTGGAAGGCCATTTCTGAAGACTTCAAAGTTCAAATTAGATGCCTTCTCAGGAACTTACTCTTTTGAGATAGATGGCAGAGCAGTGAGCTTCAACCTGGATGAAGCTATAAAGCACCCTCCAGAAGATCATTCCATCTTCTAGTGCGACATCATTGATGAGACTGTCGATGCAGTTCACCAGGAAGAAGTAGAAGAGAGGCACATGGAGCAAGGAACAAGTGTAGGAAAACCCCCTGAGCTTACTGGAGATACCCTGTCACCATCACTAGCTCCAGATGATCAAGTGCCTAACCATGAGCAGAAACTAGAGTTGAATCCCCTTTCACCCCACCTCAAGTATGCCTACCTTGAGGACAATCAAAAGCTCCCAGTTATCATTACAAGGGAAATCACTTCCCAACAGGAAGAGCAGCTGCTTAGTGTGCTGAGAAGACACAAGAAAGCGATTGGGTGGAGCTTGGCAGATATCATAGGCATCAGCCCTCAAATTTGTGAGCACCGGATATTTTTAAAAGAGGGAGCAAGGCCTGTCCGTCAGCCTCAAAGGCAACTGAACCCCACCATCTTAGAAGTTGTCAAGAAGGAAGTGACCAGACTACTTGAAGCTAATATCATCTACCCCATCTCAAATAGCGAATGGGTCAGCCAAGTACAACTGGTGCCCAAGAAGTCTGGAGTCACAACAGTGAAGAATGAGCATGGAGAGCTCCTGACAATAAGAGTGCAGAACGCCTGGAGGGTCTGCATTGATTACAGGCGCCTCAACCAGGCTACCCGCAAGGATCACTACTCCCTGCCATTCATTGATCAGATGCTTGATCGCCTGTCAGGTAACTCACACTACTGCTTTTTTATGGTTACACGGGCTATTTTCAAATTCATATAGCTCCTGAAGATTAGGAGAAAACTACTTTTACATGTCCCTTTAGAACGTATGCATACAAGAGAATGCCTTTTGGCTTATGTAATGCACCTGCTACTTTCCAAAGATGCATGATGCGTATTTTCTCAGATCTTATTGAGAGTTGTATGGAAGTTTTCATGGATGACTTTAGTGTGTATGGCAATTCATTTAACCTTTGCTTGGATAGTTTAGTTAGAGTATTAGACAGGTGTGTTAGCTCAAACCTTGTATTAAATTTTGAAAAATGTCACTTTATGGTAAAACAAGGTATTGTTCTAGGACATATTGTATCTAATACTGGTATTTCTGTAAATCCAGCAAAGGTAGATGTCATTTCTAGTTTACCTTACCCCTCCTCCGTGAGGGAAGTCTGTTCATTCCTTGGTCATGTAGGTTTCTACCGGAGATTTATCAAGGACTTCAGTAAGGTAGCATTGCCTTTATCCAGACTGCTGCAGAAGGATGTTGAGTTCGAGCTGAGTGAGGACTACATAGAAGTGTTTGATAAGCTGAAGATCGCCCTGACTCAAGCTCCGATTGTGAGAGGATCAGATTGGAGCCAGCCTTTTGAGATTTTGTGTGATGCCTCCAACCATGCAGTGGGAGTGGCGCTGGATCAGCGCAAAGGTAAGGACCCTTTTATAATTGCTTATGCTTCTAAGACCTTAGACACTGCTCAGTCTAATTATACTACCACTGAAAAAGAGCTTCTGGCTATTGTTTTTGCTTTGGATAAATTCCGAGCCTATTTACTTGGTACTAAGGTGGTAGTATACTCAGACCATGTAGCTCTAAAATATTTATTAGCTAAAAAGGAGTCCAAACCAAGGTTAATACATTGGATATTGCTGCTACAAGAATTTGATTTTGCAATCAAAGATAAGAGTGGTTCCTAGAATTTAGTGGCAGACCACTTGAGTCGCCTAGAGCACATTAAGACTGACTTCACTCCTATCAATGATGCTTTTCCATTTGATAGCTTGCATGCAATATCTGAAGTAGTTTCTTGGTATGCACCTATAGCTAATTATCTAGTTAGTCATACCTTCCCTCCCAATTTTACTAAACATAAAAAAGACAAGCTGAAAAGCGAGTGCAAATATAATATATGGGATGATCCATATTTATGGAGGTATTGTGCTGACCAGATAATTAGAAGGTGTGTGCCTCAATCAGAATTCCTGTCAATTTTAGAGGCCTGCCACTCTTCTGAGAGTGGTGGACATTTTGGCCCTCAAAGAACAGCTAGAAAAATTATGGACTGTGGATTCTGGTGGCCCACTCTTTTTAAGGATACTACTGCCTTCTGTAAATCTTGTTTCCCATGCCAAAGGTTTGGTAATATATCCAAGAGGGATGAGATACCCCAACAGCTTATGCTATTCTGTGAAATTTTTTATGTTTAGGGCATTGACTTCATGGGTCCATTTCCAAACTCTAGTGGTTTCTTATATATATTGTTAGCTGTAGACTATGTTTCTAAATGGGTGAAAGCAATTTCTGCCCGTACTGATGATGCTAACACTGTTGTCTCTTTTGTTAGAAATCATATTATCTGTCACTTTGGATCACCACGAGCAATCGTGAGTGATCAAGGCACTCACTTTTGTAACAGGAGATTAGCAGGTCTACTGAAGAAGCATGGGATTGTTCACAAGGTAGCAACAGCCTACATCCTCAGACCAATGGGCAAGCCGAGGTGTCTAACAGGGAGATAAAGCGCATACTGGAGAAGATAGTCAAGCCTCATAGAAAGGACTGGAGCACCAGGCTTGTAGATGCGCTTTGGGCTTATCGGACAGCATACAAGACACCCATAGGAATGAATCCCTTCCGCCTAGTATATGGAAAGGCTTCCCACCTCCCAATGGAGGTGGAACACAAGGCTTTCTGGGCTGTGTGGGAATGCAACATGAGATTTGAGAAGGCTGGTGCTGAAAGAAAGCTGCAACTAGCAGAACTAGAGAACCTTCGCCTCGAGGCATATGACAACTCCAGATTATACAAAGAAAAGGTGAAGGATGTGCATGACAAGCATATCAAGAGAAGACATTTCAGACCTGGGGAGCTCGTTCTCCTTTACAACTCAAGGTTGAGACTCATTCCAGGAAAGCTGAGATCAAGGTGGGAAGGCCCCTATAGGGTAGAGAAGGCAGAGCCATATGGAGTCTTCCACTTGAGTCATCCTTCAAGCTTCAAATTCATCAAGGTCAATGGACATCGCTTAAAGCTGTATCATGGTGAGAAGATGAAGAACAATAAGGAGCTCGAGATCTTCCTCTTGGAGCATCCGCCAACAGAAGCAGACTGAGCTTGTGGACCATCCAACTTAAGGACGTAAAAGCAAAGTGCTAGGTGGGAGACAACCCACCATGGTATGATCGTCCCTTTTCATTCTTAGTTTTATTTTATTTTGTTTTTCATTGTACTCTTCGTAATTTCTGCATAATCATCTGCATTCTGCATATATAAAAAAAAAACGCATTCGACGCGCGAGCGTCCATGACGCGTACGCGTCACATGTGCATGCGAGCATAATGGGAATTGACCCGAGAGTTGTGCCAGAGTGGTGCTGGAAACGTGCCTTGCGCACAAGCAAGCCCACGCGTACGCGTTGATGACAAGTCATCTTAGCCTAGTTTCACTAGCCTTTTTCTTTTGTTTTCAATTGAATTGTGCACTTTCTTGAGCTACAAGTAAGCTAATTTGGGTAGATTTTCATGCTTCCTTTGATTGAATCAACCATGTATGAATTCATGCTATTTCATGAGGTTTTAGGCTATAATTGTCACATATTATGATAAAATGAATATCTCATGATTTTAAGCATAGCTTTGATGTGTTTGGTTGATTAATGATAGGTGAAGAAAGCTTGGAGAAAGGTTGAAGCAAGAAGGAATGGCTAGGAGTAAAGAGAGGACAATGGAATAAGTGAAAATGAACCAGGAAGCAAAAAGCTAGACCAAAAGTTAGCCTCAAACTTTTGCACAAACTTTTGGGTGAAAAGTTAGCCCCAACGTTAGCCCCTAACTTTTGGGCTAACGTTGGCACATGAAAGTTACTCCCTGGACATCAAAAGTTTGCGCCAACGTTAGCCCCTAACTTTGTGGCTAACGTTGGCATGAGAAAAACACTCCCTGGGCACCAAAAGTTTGCGCCAACGTTAGCCCCTAACTTTGTGGCTAACGTTGGCATGAGAAAAACACTCCCTGGGAACCAAAAGTTTGCGCCAACGTTAGCCCCTAACTTTTGGGATAACGTTGGCACCATAAGTGCACTAAGGAAGGCCAATATTGGAGCAAAAGTTAGACCCCTAACTTTTGCACCAACGTGGGTATCAGCAAAACATGGGGGCTGATATGAAAAGTTGGACCAAAAGTTTGCCTCAAACTTTTGCTGAAACTTTTACCCAAACTTTTGCAAAACTCCAACCCGGTTCACTTGGTTCACTTTGGTTCCTCTCCAAACTCTAAGAGCAATCAACCAAGGCCTCTCTCAACGCAATTCCACCAAGAGCAAAGGCCCAACTCAAGGCTTGAAGATCATTTGAAGAAAGTGTATAAATAGGATAGAATTCAAGTTCTTAAGAGAGCTTTTCCTTTTTGAGTTTTCATAATAGTTTTCAGAGAGCTTTGGATATTGAGTGATCTTTAATTTCTTAGTTTCGGGGAAGGAGAATTCCACTCTCTTCCTCATAGTTTTATTGTTCTCAATTTCAATTGCAATTGTCTTGGATCTTGGGTTGGAGAATTGAAGGAATTCTGTTTCAATCTCATCCGAAGATCTCTCTGTTTCTTCTACTGCTTATTGAATTTAATTTCTGTTAATTATTCTTCATCTACTTTCTTTGCAATTTACAATTCCTTTGCAATTATTCTTGTTGGATCTAGGAAGGCATTGAGATCTAGACTTGGTTATCTAGTCTCTTGGGTCCTGAGATCCGGATTCCCCATTTCCCATTCCCTGTTTACTGTTTTCATGCTTATTTACAATTCTGTTTTTAGATCCGGTTCAATCCAAGTGTTCTTTTACTTCTCTGTTGGTTGCAATTTACTTTCCCTCGTTTAATTTCTGCAAATCCAACTCCCAATTCCCTTTACAATTCAAGTTATTTACATTTCTTGCACTTTAAGATTTTGCAATTTACATTTCTTGCGTTCTAAGTTTCTGCCATTTAATTTCTTGTTCTTTAAGATTCAGCATTTAAATTCCTGTTCTCTTTAATTTCATGTCAATTACCCATTCCCTTTACTTTCCATGCAATTTAAATTCTGCACATCACAAATCACTCAACCAAATCTTGATTCGCTTGACTAAATCAACCACTAAACTAAAATTGCTCAATCCTTCAATCCCTGTGGGATCGACCTCACTCCCGTGAGTTATTATTACTTGATGCGACCCGGTGCACTTGCCGGTTAGATTTGGGTGTTTTGGAGAAATTCGTTTTTCCACAAAAATATCCCATCACGCGTCCCTCACGCATGCGCGTCGCTTGCGCTTTTTCCAGGCCACACACGTACACGTCCAACACGCGTACGCGTGACCCTGGAAATCGGCGTAAATGAGTGTATGCCCCGAGAGTTGTGTTGGTTTGGGGCTGGAACTGTGCTAGTAGCACAAACACCATCACGCGTACGCGTCTCTAATGCGTACGTGTCATCTTCACAAAATGGGCGCTCACACGTGCACATCCCTAACGCGCACGCATCGTATGGAATGTTGGCCCTCATGCGTAACAACCCGAGAGTTGTGCGTGCGCAAGGATGCCTTCACGCGATTCGCACAATCCAAGGCACGTGTGCGCGTGCCTGACACTTGCGCGTCACTATCAAACTTGCACAACCCACGCGTACGCGTGCCGTACTCGTACGCGTCGCATGCGACACACAATTAAAGCTCTTCACCGCCTGATTTCCAATCCCTCCTCCCCCAATCCTAATTATCTTTCCCCCATCATTCTTTCTTCGTCCTTCTATTCTTCCTCATTCATTCTTATTATCTACCACTTTCTTCTTCCCTTTCTCACCTTCTACATCAGGTTTCTTTCTCTCCTTTCCTCTACTTTTTCATTCTTCTTTCAATTATTGCATTTATTTATTTCTCTTTCTTCTAATTTTTCTTTTATGCTTATTTCTTTATGGTTTCTTCATTGATTTTGTGGAGCCCCGCATCGAGAGGAGACAGTGGGAATTTTTTAGGAGGCAGCCGCGGGAGGCCAACTTATCATGGGTAGTTGAATTCTACTCCAACTTCTACTCGCCTACCCTGCAGATTGTCTATGTTCGTCAGCACCAAGTCCCTGTCTCCGAGAGTGCCATACAGCGAGCACTAGATCTTCCACCTAGTCCAGAGGGATTGGATGCATATCAAGAAGCCTCTCTTAAGTGCTAGATGTATCAGTTCGACTGGGCCAGTGTCATTGGAGTTATAGCCCAACCTGGCAGCACCTGGATCTATGGGCCGCATCGGTAAAAACCCAAGAGCATCTCAGCCCCGTCACTTACCTTAGAGGCTCGCATGTGGGCACAGATTATGTCCCATTATCTCTTTCCGAGCACTCACGAGTCCACCTTCACTGCGGACATGGCTGTTCTCATCTAGGGTATTCTGCAGAGCAACCCCTCAACCTGCCCCGACACATCCGACAAGCAATAGGACATGTCCAGATAGCGGGTAACCTACCTTTCCCTGCCTTGCTTTCAGATTTAGTCTCTGCAGCAGGTGTGTCCTCTCAGACCGGAGACATGAAAGTCATGATCCCTAGGACTGACCAGTACGTCCCACATGGGAAGTACATCAAACCACCAGTTCCTTCTGCAAGCCGGCCTGCAGGCCCATCTTTGGATACTCTCCCTTCTTCTACTCCACCATCATCCACACCACAAGCACCATCCACCCATTAGATGTTCCTTCAGATCCTTGAGAGGTTCGACCGACAAGACCGGCGGATGGAGCAAATGGAGCGCCGTAACAAGCGCCGATACAACTACCTGAAGGAACTCATAGTTGGTACTCACCCACCTCAGGAACAGAAGGACACCCCAGACTATCCTTCATCCAGTAGCACAGGAAGCCAAGACGAACCAGACAGCGGAGGCAATGCTTCCAGCCCTACCTTGCTCCTTACTGATGGCATGGAGGACCGTGCCAAACCTTAAGTGTGGGGAGGTCAGTCCCTGACTTCCGGAGGTAATTTCTTTCTCTTAACACCAACATTTGATTTTTTTTTCTTTTGTTAGATAGGATAGATTGCATGATAATAATTGTTTGCATGTATGTTTTGCTTGGTAAATGTAATGTGTTTCTTTTCAAGACCTATTTTATAGCATTTTACTGATTTAAATTAAAACCTTTGTGTTAAATTTGTTTGAAGATTGTAATTTGGAACATGAATTATAGCTAAGAACACACAACCTGTGAGATTTTGAGCCTGATTATATGGTTACATTATTTAACCATGATTTTTATACTTGTGTGTTTTCTTCTCTATAATTGCAATCTATAGTTTGTTCCATTCTATATGTCCATTGTTTAGTGTATCTGCATGCATACATATGATTGAGGCCATCGTTTGTTATTAGCTCACTTATCCCAAAGAGCCTACCATTTCAATTACCCTTGTTTGCCACTTTGAGCCTTTTAATCTCCAATTTGTTCTTTATATTACCACATCACTAGCCTTAAGTGGAAAAACAATTAATTACCCCAATTGAATCTTTGGTTAGCTTAAGATAGAGATTGTGTGTCAACTAAGTGTGGAGAATTATGGGAACTTGGGTTGATGAAATTGTATTGTGTTTTATTGACAAAAGTATTGGGAATTTGGGTGCATACTCATATGAGATAAAAAAAACATGAGCATTGATATGTTATACTTTTATGTTCAAAAAAAATAAAATAAAATAAAAAAATAAAAAATAAAATAAAATAAAAGGAAAAAAAGAGATATAAATATTACAATATAAATAAATAAATAAATAGGGGACAAAATTATCCCAATATTAAGTTTAATAAAAGATCAATGCATGTGTGGTGAAATTAAAGAAAAAGTTGATATATGAGTATGTGAAATATACAAAAGTGGGAATCTTGGGTAGCTAGGCATGAATTTAGAATTGCATAGAGTGTGTGTATGTGTTAGGTGATAGCTTAGGTTAATCAAAGATTCATATTATAACTCACTTGGCCATACATATATCCTCACCCTTACCTTAGCCCCATTACAACCTTGAAAAGACCTCATGATGTTTGCATGTGTACATTAAATATTTGTTGATTGGTTAGATGAAGAACAAAGCTTTAGAAAGCATGACTAGAGAAGAGTAGAGTGGTTAACCCTAGACACTTGAGCGATTAGAGTGCATATACACTACTAGTGAGGGTTCAATGCTTGATTCTATGTTCCCTGCTTTCATGAGCTATCTTCTTACAAGTTTACCTATCTTTTATTGTGCGATTTAAATTAGTGGAATCTGATTTATTTTTTTCTTGACGAACTTGTTTACTTTCAACCAAGTAAATAGAAACATCTTAGCATATAGTTGCATTCATATATAGGTTGCATCTCATGAGTCTTACTTTTCCCCCATTCATTCCCTTTGTCTCCTTGAACTTAGCATGAGGACATGCTAATGTTTAAGTGTGGGGAGATTGATAAACCACTATTTTATGGTTTATCTTGTGCTAAATGGAGTGGTTTTTATCAAGTCTTTGCACACTTATTCATATAAATTGCATGATTTTACAAATCCTTCCTAATTCTGTTCTATGATTGAAAACTTGCTTTCCAAGCCTTTAAATTATGTATTTTTAACTCATTTATCTACCATTCGATGCCGTGATCTTTGTGTTAAGTGTTTTCAGGCTTTATAGGGCAGGAAAGGCTCAGAGGATGGAAAGGAAGCTTGCAAAAATGGAAGGAACACACGAAACAAAGGAGACAGCCAGCGAGGAGCGACGCGCACGCATGGCTCACGCGTGCGCGTGATTTGAAGATTTGCACAGTGACGCGTGTGCCTGACGCGTACGCGTGAGAAGCAAGATTGCACGGCGACGCGTATGCGTACCTGAAGCGTATGCGTGACATGCGAAGAAGATAATCGACGCGTACGCGTACCTGACGCGTACGCGTGACATGCGCCACGTGTAAAAAATGCAAAAGACGCTGGGGGTGATTTTGGGCTGAGTTTGGACCTAGTTTTTGGCCGAGAAATACAGACTAGAGCCAGGGGACAAGTAGAGACTCAACACACATTCTCATTCGCATAGTTTTTAGTTTTTAGTTTTAATCTTGGAGAGAAGATACGACTTCCTCTAGGTTTCCTTACATTCATAGATTTCTAATTTTATGCTTTTGATATTGAGAAGAGTCACTACCTCCGTTGAAGTTTCCATTATTCTAGTTTGTTTCCTTATTCCTTTATTCTTTTAATCGCCCATTAACCCTATTCAGATACGTATGTTTATGATTTTGGAATTTATTAATGCAAAGAACTATTTTTACCTTTAATTGATTTTCAGTTATTATTTTATTTAGTTCATCATGTCTTCTTTTCTTCTCCTTTTATCGTTTATGAAGATTGTTTTCATGTCAATGGAGTAGACTCCCAACTTGACTTGGGGGTTGATTAAAAGGAGACCCTTGAGTTGGAATACTCAAGTGTTGATTTTGATTGGAAGTTGTTGGCTAGCTCTCTAGTCTCTGACTCTAATCCTTCCTTAGGAGAGGATTAGGACTTGGGATTCAGAGTTGGTTAGTTAGTTACTCAACTTTCCTTTATTCAGTAAAGGATAACTAAGTAGAACAACAACTTATTATTATTATACTCGGGAAAAACCAATAAAGATAGAAATTCCAATTAATCTTCTCCCAGCCAAGGCTTTTCCTTTTAATTATATAAATTCTCTCATTATTTTTCACTACCTTAATTTTTAATTATTTATTTTCCTGTTCTCCAACTCTTAAATTTTCTCGGAAAATTCCTGACTAATAAAATAGCACTCTTTTGTCAACTCGTTGGGAGACGACTTGGGATTTCTACTCCCAGTATTTTTATTCTTAATTTGTGACAACCCTTTTAAATTGATAAGCAGAATTTTTGTCGGCTACGAACTGTACTTGTAACGCTGTTTTCTCTATAAATTCTTAATCGGCAATTTTCCGCCCGTTCAATTTTTGGCGCTGTTGCCGGGGAATTGCAAACGTGTGCCTTATTATTGGTTATTGTGAATATTGTGAATAATTTTGCTTTTTCGTTTCTTTGTTAGTTGTTTCTAGTTTTAGGAGTTTATTCTCATTATTTTCTTATTAGTTTTTGTTTTTATTTTCTCTTGATACTATGAATTCTCATCCCTTTGGCTACGAGTTTAGTTCAAATTATGTTGTAGGGAATGGAAGCTATAATGAGAACATGCATCAAGGTTGGGACAATCAAAGATGGGAGGAGCCATAACGATTTAATCAACCCTCTTGACAACAACCCCCTCCAATGCACTATGAGCAATAACCATTCTATGATGCATACCAAGACAATGGTTATGGTGGACCTTTTCGTGACAACCAACCTCCACCAAATTACTATGGTCAAGAGACATTCCAGGGTACGTACCAAGACGATGGATATGGTGGACCCCCTTGTAGTTACCAACAAGCCCCACCATATGCTTATGAACCACCTCCTGAACATAACTCTGAACCGTCATACTCACAACCCCTTTCCACCATTCGCCTCCACATGACCCCAATCCATACCCACCTAACCAACCACCATATGAACCATACCCAAAACCACCACCTCAATATACACCATCTCCATACCCTTATCAAGAAGAACCACCTCCATATTATAAGCCCTTTCTCCCAACAGATGAACCCTCCTATCTACCCTAAGCTCCCATAGATGATACCTTTAGTGTTATTCGTCAAGGGAAATAGGAGCTTCAAACACACTCATCTCTACTTTCTCCGGTCTCACTTCTACTCTCAAAGCTCTTATATCTCGTGTGGATCCATCCTTTACACCCAATACTCAACCTTCAAACTCTGGTGCACTTACTTTTCACCCATATCCATCAATCCAAGAGCAACATGATCCCAATTACGCTATTGACATGGAACAAGAGAGAAAGGATCGTCTTAGGGAAGTAATGGATCGGCTTCACGCATACCTACTTCAAGAGAAGCAAGAGGAGGCCCAAAAAGTGGAGGTGGGAGAGACCCTTGAAGATGAAGGAGTAGTTGAAGAATTAGGGGGAATTCAAGAAAGTTGTCAAGAGGTGGAAGTTATCAAGAAGGAGTTAGATTTTGTACTAAAGCAAGTGGAGAAAGCCAAAATTATCGAAGAAGAGGAAGTGGTTGAAGATCTAGGAGATGCAAAACCTCCATGGGAATCTCAAGTTATAGAGCCTCCTTCCAAGACGTTTGAGTTTGATGTTGAGGAGGGTGTACAACCTCCAAGGCATATCATGGTTGAAGACTTTGAGGAGGTTGATCATGAGATGGGCTCAATAATTAATGAGTTTTTACCTATAATTGAACACTCTCCCATTGAACTAGAGAAAGAGGTTAATGTTGCAGAAGCTTGTCAAGAGTTAGAGATCATCAAAGAGGAGCCCAAGAGAGTGAAGCATACATTGGTAAGGCCGCCACTAGAGATACCTTCCCCCAAGCCATTACCATCCAACACAACATTCAAGTGGGTAAAATTCTTATCCTTAAACTGTACCTTCCCACTTGAATATGGTCTGCTTGAAATGGATGGACAACTTAGAGCTATCTGCAGTTTTAAGAGTAAAAGGGAGATGGTTAGCGGTTGGCAACACCATCCTAGGTTCGTTATGGTTGGAAGCTCGAGGCCTAATTATAAGGGTTGGTATAATTCTCAATTGATTGGGTCTAGGAGGATGTTTGGGTGCTTAAATGAGAATTCCAAGGCTAAACCACCCGGTTGGGACAATGGTGATCCACTTCAAGACGGGTATAGAAACAAGATTTGGGATCTGGGAATACATGAGGATCAATTTTGGGAGCTCAGAGCTTGTGAAGAACTCCATCAAAGCTTGGGAAATTTACTTGGTATTGATAGAGCTTATTGGAAATTCAAGCATTGGTGGAAGTTTCAGGATGAGTTCAAGCACAAACCACCATGACAAGGAGCTCACCAAATGTCCAACTTAAGGACTTTAACTAAAAGTGCTAGGTGGGAGACAACCCACCATGGTATGATCTTTCATTTTTATTCTTAGTTTTATTTTATTTTATTTTTATCAGTGTTCATTCATAATTTCTACATCACCTACATTCTGCATAAAAAAAAGTTGCACTCAACACGTAAGCGTCGATGACGCGTACGCATCATGTGTCAGTGTATTGAGAAAATGGACAGAGATTTGTGCTGGAACGACACGGGAGGGGTGCCTGGCACACAAGCCAACCCGCGCGTATGCGTGATGCACGCGTACGCGTCCCCTGCGTTTTTGCCAATCCACGCATAAGCGTCCCTGACGCGTATGCGTGGGATTGCCAATCGGCGTGAAAGAGTGCTTGAACAAGAGTTGTGATGCCATGGTGCTGGAGCCACGCGAGCAGTCACGCGCACGCGTGACTGACGCTCACGCGTCAGTGTTCATTTATGGCAACCTAGGCGTACGCGTGGGCGACGCGTACGCGTCGCTAGCTAATACAGTTTTCATGCGCATGCGTGACTTGCGCGCGCACATTGCTTCTGTTTCTTGTTCTCTTATCTTTTCTCCTTCTTTCTTCCTCTTTTTTTACTTGCTTCTTCTTCTTCATTTCTTTACATTCTCATCCATATTCTCTTTCCATTTCTTTTACTTATTGCATTTGCATACTTTCCTTCATTGCATTTTAACTTTGTTCATCTTTTAATTTTCTTTTCTAATTTTATTATTTTATCATTGGTGTTAATTGTTCTTATTCAACTGTTGCATCTTTTCTTGCATTATTTTGGTGCTTCGTGACTTGTTTTATATTGTTGGGTGATATTATTTATCTGTCAATGCGAGTCTTTTAGGATACCTGTATTCCTTTTTCATTGACATGAATTTATATCGTCTCTCATTATCTACTATCTCTTCCCCATTATCGCAATTTTTGTACTATTGATATGCCGTTTGCTTCTATTATTTTCTCACGTACATGTTGTAGTTACCATGTAGTTGAGACCCTCATTATTTGGCATTCACCCGCCCATACTTTAATTGTTTTTTTATCTTTATTTCTGGGTTACTTTTATTCTCTTTCTTCGTCCTT
This sequence comes from Arachis hypogaea, assembly GCF_003086295.3. NCBI lineage: Eukaryota > Viridiplantae > Streptophyta > Magnoliopsida > Fabales > Fabaceae > Arachis > Arachis hypogaea. The sequence goes on along the minus strand of NC_092050.1, from coordinate 40,473,240 downwards.
TAGAATGACCACCGAGAAGAGAAAAGAGAAGCTTCTCAATGGGGGCGACAGACAAGTCAATCTGCACAATTTTTGGAGAAAAGCATCAGTGGTAGCCACCCGTCCACTTGCACATCTCAGCATGCACCGAAGATGGTGCAATCTTTAAGTGTGGGGAGGTCGATACCAACTTTCGTGAGTTAGTTATTTCTTACTTCAACACCAATGTTTAATTTTTCTTGTAAATTAGTTGTTGCATTTGCATGTTTGATTGCATGTTTGTTTGTTTTTGTGCATTTAGCTACTACTTGGTTGAAGTAACATTTTCTTTCTCTATGAAACTTTTTATAGTATTTCACTAATTTAAATTAAAACTTTTTGTTAAACCTTGCTCGAAGAATTTTATTTTGGAACATGGTTTAGAGCTCGAACATACAAAACCAGTGAGATTTTGAGCCTATTTGATTAGTTGTATTTTACCAATTAATATTTTATTTTTGGTGTATGTTTTTCTCTCTAAAATTGTGATCTTTGTCTTTCTTAATTCTATATTTCCATTATTTGATGTATGCATGCACTTATATGATTGAGGCCTTGTTTCACTGAGCTTACATACCCATATGGCCTTAACCTTTTCATTATCCTTTGTAAACCAATGTTGAGCCTACTTATCCTAATTGTTCTTTACTCTAGCACATCATTAACTCTAAGCGTAAAACAATAATGTCTTTAATTTGAATCCTTGGTTAGCTTAGACTAGTGAGAGTGTTCATGATTTAAGTGTGGGGAAGTTGGGTTTGGAAACATTTGGTTTTAAGAATTGGGTGTTGTATATCTTTATGAAAATGTGAAAGAAATGTTTAGGAAATGTTCATGCATTTAATAATTTAACCATATGCATTAAAAAAATAAAAATAATAATAAAATAAAATCAAAAAGAAAAAAAAGAGGAGAAAAAGAAAAGAAAAAGAGCAAATAATAAAAGGGGACAAAATGCCCCAAAGTAAATTGTGATAGCAATGCATATGTATTGTACTAAAAATCAGATGCATGAATATGTGATAAACATAGTAAATGGGTAGTTAGATTTTGTATTGTGATTACATGGATTGTCTTAAGTTAGGTGGAAAATATAAGTTAATTAAGGATTCAGATTTTAGTCCACTTGGCCAAATACAATCCTACTTTGATCCTGACCCCATTACAATCCTTAAAAGACCTCTTGATATGTGTATTTGTGCATTAATTTTTTGTTGATTGGTAGAAGAAGAGCACGTCTTAGAAAGCAAGGTTAGTAGAGATTGAGAGAATCGAACCTTAAACACTTGAGTAATTGGAGTGTATACACTTCCGGTGAGGGTTCGCTGCTCGATTCTTTGTTCCCGACCTTCATGAGCTATTTTCTTCTGCAAGTTTACTTGTACTTTATTTTGTGATTTGAATTAGTGAAATCTAATTTATGTTTGTCTTGGAGAATTTTTTTACTTTTAACTAAGTAGGTAAAAGCATTTTTGCATGTAGTTGCATTTATATAGATAGGTTGCATTTCATAATTTCTACCATTCCTCTTTCCTGCTTTGTAGCTTCTCCTTAGCTTAGCATGAGGACATGCTAATGTTTAAGTGTGGGGAGATTTGATGCACCACTATTTCCTGGTACATTTTGTACTTAATTGAGTGGATTTTATCCACTAAACTCACACTTATTCATAATTCACATGTTTTACATTTTCCTTCCTAATTCTGTGCTATGATTGAAAACAAGCTTCTTTGGCCTTAAATTACTAATTTTAATTCTCTCTTATTACCATTTGATGTCGTGATATGTGTGTTAAGTGTTTTCAGGGTTTATAGGGCAGGAATGGCTTAGAGGATGGAAAAGAAGCATGCAAAAGTGGAAGAAATACAAGAAATTGAAGGAGTTTGTTGAGCTGTCAAGCCTGACCTCTTCATACTAAATCGATCATAACTTGATCTATAGAGGTCCAAATGAGGCGGTTCCAGTTGTGTTGGAAAGCTAACATCTGGGGCTTCGAAATGATATATAATATGTCATAGTTGGCATGCTGTTAGGCAACACGCACGCGTGGATCACACGTACGCATGACCTTGCGAAAGTTCAATCGACGCGTACGCGTGATAGAGCCACGTGCTGGACGTATCAGAAATTGCTGGGGCGATTTCTGGGCTCTTTTTTGGCCCAAGTCCAAATCCGAGAATACAGAATAGAAGCTGCAGAATGGGGGAATCATTCAATATTCATTCATACAACACTTTTAGTCACATAATTTTAGGTTTTAGATGTAGTTTCTAGAGAGAGGCTCTCTCCTCTCTCTAGATTTTAGGATTTCTCTTTGTTAGGTTTATTTCTTCTCAATTCCAAGTTCAATGTTCCTTTAATTTAGTTCCTCTTCTACTTTTATTTGTTCTAGCATTCTAATTTATTTATTTCCCCAATTTGGTTTATGAACTCCATGTTAGATTTGATTTTCTATTTAATGCAATTTGAAGTATTTCATGTTTATTGCTTTTTTCTATAATTGTTATCATTGATGCTTGCAATTGGTTGTTTGGATTTAATATTCCTTTCTAGTTTTCTATGTTTTTATGTTGTGCCTACCAAGTGTTTGATAAAATGCTTGGTTGGGTTTAAGAGTAGATTTTCCTCCTTTTGGCTTTGGTTGAGTAATTAGAGACTCTTGAATTATCAAACTCCTTTGTTGATTGATAATTGAGAGTTGCTAGTCGATTTGAATCCCTCTAAAGCTAGTCTTCCCTTAGGAGTTGACTAGGACTTGAGGAATCAAATTGATTCATCCACTTGACTTTCCTTCATAGTTAGAAGTTAACTAAGTAGGAGCAATAGACAATTGATGTCATAATTGATAAGGATAACTAGGATAGGACTTCTAATTTTCATACCTTGCTAAGAGCTTTTCTAGTTATCAATTTAATTTCTTGCAATTTAATTTTCTTGTTCCTTATTCAAAACTCCAAAAAGATACTTTTCCATAACCAATAATAACTACACCTCCCTGCAATTTCTTGAAAGACGACCCGAGGTTTAAATACTTCGGTTTAATTTTATTGGGTTTGCTTTAGTGACAAACAAATTTTTGTAAGAAAGGATTCTTTGTTGGTTTAGAAACTATACTAGCAACGAGAATTTATTGTGAATTCTTTACTGGCAAAAATCCATTCATCAAATTACTGGCAGCTTTTAGTGCCCTGATGATGCATGTGCTATTGAGGTACACATTACACTTTCGGGCAAACCAATCATACACCTCTTGATGCTTCATAGTTGTGTGCTTTCTAAGCTTGGGTACTAGCTTGCTAAGTGTCCAGGTTTGGGTGGCAGCTCTATTTTTCCTCTTTCTAGGGCAGGTGTGATTATCAACTAGCATTTTAATTTGCCAAGACAAGTCTTTACTGTTACATGCACAATAAACCACCCATGGACAATCGTCTGACTTACATAAATAAAATAATTATGCCCCACTGGATAGTGTAATCCCTAGTGGCTTGTATAAATTCAGCTTTTGATTTGAATGTCATACTAACCTCAAGCTTCAGGTTTCCAAATTTGGTTTTTTCATTATATTGGGGATAAACACTTGGTGTCTCCTCATCAGAATCTAACTCCTTGCCAGAATCCTCTGAATGCCATGAGTCAGCATCTGAGAAACTTCCAAGATCATCATCATCTTCGTCTACATTTACCAAATCATAACATGGAAGACATTAAAATTTGGCCAAATGAAATATTAAAACAGTAGCACAACTAAAACCCCCTGAACTTACCAGATTCAGTGCTTTCTTCATCTTCGAAACCCTCATAGCTTGAGTTATCAGTGTCAATTTCTTTATCCCCTAGTCTAGACTTAGGAGGCCTATGCTTCTCCTTGGCCTCAGCTTTCTTTTACTTTCTTAGTGAACCTTTTCCACTGTCACTATCATTGTCATTGCTGTATAAATTGTCTCCTAAAACTTTTGGAGGCTTGTACAACTCACCTTCAGTACTCTCATATGAGTCTCAGAATCTTCTTCCTGGATGGGACCTTCTCTTACACATCTTCTAGATCTTGTGACTCTGCATGCACTGGTATTTCATTTCTTGTTATTACTTTCTGGGTTCTTGGCTGGTTGACAGGATGTTTTGGAATGAGGTGGAGCTGTCTTCCCCTGAATGTTGGTTTTGGTCTGTTGAGGGTGGAGTTTTGTTGACTGCAAGTGAGTCTTTATGGGCTGAGAGATAATCTTTGAGGCCTGATGTGTTGGTTTGGTGGGATGAGAGTAAGGCTTATTGTGCTTACCGGGCTGCGAAGTTGGCTTAGTGGGCTGAGAATTAGGCTTACTGGGCTGAGATTTGGGCTTACTGGGCTGTGAGGCTGCCTTAGTGGGCTGAGAAGTTGGTTTCTTGGGCTGAAGGTGCTTCACTGTGGGAGTCTTCACAGGTTGGGAGTGGTGCATCTTGGCTTGGAAACTGAACTTCTTCTTCTTACTACTTCCTGCTTCCAGAAGAGCTACACCTTCCCCTATGTTGTCCACTACACAGGGCTGTGAGATGCAGTCCTCAAAGTATAGGTTGATCAAATGTTGGTTCCTCCTACAATCCTTGCACATTACAATCAAGTTAGCATCTGTCACCAACTTCTTCAACCCAGATGCAATCGGAACTCCAGGAACTTTCCACCAATAGTTTCCAGCCTAAATGTATCCCAACTCCTTATAGTAACCCCTTACAAAAAACACATCAAGTGTGTCTCCCTCAACACCCATCAATACCTCTGTATTATCATGTTCATAAACCATGTCTCCATCCTCACCCGTCTTAAACAACCCACCATAGTGAAAAATAAACGTCATGGGTGGACCCTCCATCTACAATAACAAACACGAAAACATCATAAACAAACATTACCAGCAACAGCTACTCTCTATGTATCACCACCTACTAGACCTAGTTGGTACCAATCAACCATTAACCCAAAAAAAAAACATACAGCAGAACCATCACTAAATTCAAACATCCCTGACTACCATCATAGAGTCATACAAAGTAACAGAATCTCATACACGAAAATGCTAAAAGAATACTAATACACCCTTCGTCACCCCAAACCCTACCTTAAATTAGACGAACATTAACACCACCACAGTAACAATACACCACATCACAGAATAAGTCAGAAATCATGAAAAAAGTTCAATCCTTACCTCTCAACGTCTCAATGCCTTCTTTTACTAGCAATGCTGCTCCAGTATAACATCAACTCTACATTCAACGGCCAAAGCTTTTCCACTGTAATCGTCCAACAGCACTAATAATCCTTGTCGGGGTGGTGCAGAGCTTCGGTCAAACGCTTAGGGCATACCTTGTGGGAGACGACACGTTTTGGAGCAAAAGACAGAGCGATGGTTGATATGAGACAAGGGTAACGCATCGCAACATTTGAATCCGTCTTCAGAAGACAAAACAGCGACGTTTCAACGCTAGTAGCGCATTCAACCAAAACGATGTCGTTCTGATTCTCTGCCACCTTCGCAGTTAACGGGCCACGTATGTGGCCGTTTGCCATCTCAGCTACGGAGATGAAGGAAGGATGAACGTGATCAACTGAGGTATCTTTCAAGGACGTTTTTGATTAATTTTGACTTTCGGAGATGAAAATGGAGATCGAGGACACTTTCAAGGACGAAATTGACTATTAACTCCCGTAAATATTATTACTTGCATTATCTACTATATATATATATATATATTATATAATGGAAATGACATGCAGATGTTCTTTAGCGAATGTAAATTTTAAATTAAAGGTCTTATTAACAAATGTCTTCGTAGATATCAAAAATAGAAAACTTTGATAGAAAACGGAAATTTTTAATTTTTAATGCATGAATTATATATCGAAAGGGTCAAAACTTTTTATTTTATTCTTTTTAAACAATACTTTTAAGATAATTTTAACCCCTATATAAGTAAAAGCTATCCGACCCTTATTCTATATCAAAATATTACAATCCATATTCATTTTGGGCCAATTGAAATTTTAAGTTAGCTGTATCATTCATCATAACCAAGTTTGTTTTGCTAACTTGTAGAAACTACAACCTTAGTATCTGTTACGATGGGTAACCGGAGATTATTGGGCTGGACTCGCTGGGTTGGCCCAATCGTCTATGGAAGGAAGCCTTTGAGCGGATTCGCGTCTTTAGGGCCTCCGTCCGACTTGTGAATACGAGTGAATGGGGGTGGTACCTGCAAAGACACTCCAATGCCTAAGTCAGCAAGGGCGTGAGCAGGTCTAGAGAGTATTGGGACTTAGAGATACCTGAGGAGTGTCAGTGTATTTATAGCGGTGAGCCAATAACCACCGTTGAAGTAGTTTCACCTTTTAAGGTGGATAATCATCCCTTTATCTTAAGGAAGTTGGGATATGGCTCCTAGAAGTGGGTTGAGAGATCTTAGGGGCGGTTACTCATTTGAGTGAGTGCTTATCTGCCAGCTAATCTTCGTCCCCAACTTCTTTAGAGCAAGTCGTAGTGAGAACCGACTTCTTTAGGGGAAGGTCGGTGTGGGGTGAGGCTCAATCCTTTAGACTGGGTCGTTTCGTTTGGACCTGGGCCTTAGTGTTGGGCCAGGGTATGAACAGTGCCCCTACTCGAGCCCAATTTCTTTTAAGGATTGGGGTCGAGTATTTAACTCAGGGTTGTAGCCGACCTGATGTGGAACCGACGTGATGTTTTAGAACCGACGTGTTTTAAAAATTCTCAACAGTCGCGTCTAATCAAACGTCGCGTCCGTTAGGGATTTGTGTATTCATACGCGGGGTCAGTTACATTGGAAACGGTGCCTATCTTTAAATGACGGCTTCCGCTTTTACCATTATGCCCCCAACGTCTTTATAAATACTTTTCCCTCTCTTTCCTTGTTTCGTTTCTGAAAATTTTCACTTCTTCTCCTCTGCTTGTAAGTAGCTTTTGTTCGAAGGAATTCATCTTTCTCTGCCCCTATCATTTTCCAAGCAAAGGTTAGTTTTCTTCTACTCTCTTTTTACAAAATGCTTTTACTTGCATGTCTTTATTTTAGAGAGGAGGGTTGGTTTGTAGACTCCTGTTTGATTCCCAGGCCTCTTAGAGACCCTGTTTTTGATTTTTCCCTTTTTTTCTTTGTAGGTTTCACCAATCCTTTTTAGGAAAAGAAAATGTCTTCCATAGAAATTCTGGCTCAATGGGTGGATGTTACGGTTCTAGGGGAAGAACCTTTCGTTGACACTGACTTTATCATCAACCTTCGCACTCACCATAGGCTCTGTACCTCTGATGAGGATGAGCCAAAGTATGAATTGCTTGCCCCGGGTCCGAAAAACCGGGTCTGTTTCGGGAGGGCTTCTGAGGCAGCCCCTCATTTCTTCTATATGTATGATAGCATGATCACCCGCTTGGGCGTTTTTCTCCCTTTTTCTGATTTCAAAATCGCTGTTTTATGTCACTGCCGTGTTGCTCCTACCCAACTTCACGCCAATTCCTGGGGTTTTCTAAAAATTTACCAGTTTATCAGCCATGCCTTAGACTTTGCGACTTCTTTGAGGATTTTCTTTTTCCTTTTCCACATGACCAAGCCCTTTAGTGGGCAAAACAACAAGCAGCAGTGGGTGTCTTTCCGAGCTATACAAGGTCGGAGAGTCTTCACCCTTTTTGATGAATCCTTTCATGACTTCAAAAATTACTTTTTTAAAGTTCAAGCCGTAGAGGGTCACCACCCCTTTTTCCTGGATGAGAATCATTCCCCTCGCTTCCCTTTGTATTGGTTGGAGGCCTCCCCCTGTGAAAAATATGGTTTGGAGGATTTGGATGAGGTAGAGGCGGCCATTGTGGGGTTCTTCCGAGAAGTATGGGGGAAGGCCCCTTATCTGGATACCAAAAAATTTCTCCAGGGGTCACCGACCTTCGTCCAGACACAATTAGGTAGCTTTTTGTGTGTGTATATTTCTGATTTGCTTCTTCCGACTTGTTTTGCTGACTTTTAGTACCTAATTGCTTTTTACAGAGATGGCCAAGAAGAATTTCAGGGAGTCCTTCCAGAGAGTTCAGGAAGCCAGAGCAAGATCCCGCGCCAGGGTTGGTGGCGCCAGGGTAACTAACGCTCCTCTTCCTTCTCCTCCCCCCTTCCTCACAATTTGGGGACCCCGAACCGACCTATTGTCATTTCTTCTTCAACCTCTTCTCAGCCGTCCCCTCCTCCCCGATCCTCCCCTGAGCCGGAAAAGAAGAAGCGCAAGACCTTGGAGTCTAGCTCTTCTTTTGAAGGTGAGGTCAAGGTGGATGCACCTCAGTTCGTCCGAAAGTACATCTATCCTCATACCCATGTAGGTCTGGATGATTTTTCAATTCGGAACTACCTTACTATTTTGGCTTAGGAGAGTGTCAGGGCGGCGGCGGTATGTACGAAGTTCCTTGATGTTTTTGAGAAGACTCCTCTTAACTCTCTGGGTTCATCCTCGAGGGTTGAAGAGTTGGAGGGGAGGCTTCTCATATATCAGGAGCATGAGAGGGCGCTGAAGGAGGAGGTCACCAAATTGAAGGAGGAAAGGGATGGCCTTTAGGAGAGTGAGTGGAAGTTGCAGGCTCGGTGCAACATGGAGGAGGGCCTGAGGTTGAAGGCGCAGGAGAGTTATTGATGAGCGGATAATTTATACGCTTTTTGGCATTGTTTTTAGTATATTTTTAGTAGGATCTAGTTACTTTTAGGGATGTTTTCATTAGTTTTTATGTTAAATTCACATTTCTGGACTTTACTATGAGTTTGTGTATTTTTCTGTGATTTCAGGTATTTTCTGGCTGAAATTGAGGGACTTGAGCAGAAATCAGATTCAGAGGTTGAAGAAGGACTGCTGATGCTGTTGGATTCTGACCTCCCTGCACTCAAAGTGGATTTTCTGGAGCTACAGAACTCGAAATGGCGCACTTCTAATTGCGTTGGAAAGTAGACATCCAGGGCTTTCCAGAAATATATAATAGTCCATACTTTGGCCAAGAATTGACGACGTAAACTGGCGTTCAACGCCAGCCTTCTGCCCAAATCTGGCATCCAGCGCCAGAAAAGGATCCAAAACCAGAGTTGAACGCCCAAACTGGCACAGAAACTGGCGTTCAACTCCACAAATGGCCTCTGCACGTGGAACACTTAAGCTCAGCCCAAACACACACCAAGTGGGCCCAGGAAGTGGATTTATGCATCAATTACTTACTCATGTAAACCCTAGTAGCTAGTTTATTATAAATAGGACCTTTTACTAGTGTATTAGGCGTCTTTTTGACCATCTTTGGACGCCTGGTTCTTAGATCAGAGGGGCTGGCCATCTCGGCCATGCCTGGACCTTCACTTATGTATTTTCAAACGGTAGAGTTTCTACACTCCATAGATTAAGGTGTGGAGCTCTGCTGTTCCTCAAAGATTAATGCAAAGTACTTCTGTTTTCTATTCAATTCATCTTATTTCGCTTCTAAGATATCCATTCGCACCCAAGAACGTGATGAAGGTGATGATTATGTGTGACGCTCATCATCCTTCTCCCTTATGAACGCGTGCCCGACAAACACTTCTGTTCTACATGAATTAAGCTAGAATGAATATCTCTTAGATCTCCTAACCAGAATCTTCGTGGCGTAAGCTAGAATGATGGCGGCATTCAAGAGAATCCGGAAAGTCTAAACCTTTTCTGTGGTATTCCGAGTAGGATTCAATGATTGAATGACTGTGACGAGCTCCTAACTCGCGATTGCAGGGCGTTAGTGACAGACGCAAAAGGATAGTAAATCCTATTCCAGCATGATCGAGAACCGACAGATGAATAGCCGTGCCGTGACAGGGTGCGTGAGCATATTATTCACTGAGAGGATAAGATGAAGCCATTGACAAGGGTGATGCCTCCAGACGATTAGTCGTGCCGTGACAGGGCATTGGATCATTTTCCCTAGAGATGACCGAAAGTAGCCATTGACAGTGGTGATGTATCACATAAAGCCAGCCATGAAAAGGAGTAAGACTGACTGGATGAAGATAGCAGGAAAGCAGAGGTTCAAAGGAACGAAAGCATCTCCATTCGCTTATCTGAAATTCCTATCAATGAATTACATAAGTGTCTTTATCCCTATTTTATTAATTAATATTCGAAAACACCATTATCACTTTATATCTGCCTGACTGAGATTTACAAGGTGACAATAGCTTGCTTCATACCAACAATCTCCGTGGGATTCGACCCTTACTCACGTAAGGTATTACTTGGACGACCCAGTGCACTTGCTGGTTAGTTGTATCGAAGTTGTGACAATTATGAATTAAGATCAAAGCACCAAGCTTTGGAGCCATTACCAGGGATTGTTCGAGCCTGGACATCACAATTTCGTGCACCAGTTATGCGAGCTTGTTTGAGGACCTCGTGGTGGTAAAGAAAGATTTGCTGAAAGCTCGGAGTGACTATACCGAGTTGGAGGACTCTATTGCTGACGGGGCCGAGGAAGCATGAAGGATCTTTAAGGAACAAGTCGGAGTTCTTGCCCCCGACTTGGATCTCTCCCCTTTGGATCCTGACAAGGTCGTTATTGATGGGGCCAGAGTCTCTCCTCCCTCTCCCCAGTATGTCACCGAGTCAGATTTGAAGACTCGGGGACAGAGGATAGTGGAGTCTCCTCCCCGACCTAAGGATGCTCCGAGTTCCTCAAAGGCTCCGGTAACCTCCGTACCTACTCCTATGGACACTTCCCTCCCCGGTCCTGATGGCGCTCTTCCTGACTCTGGTGGTGCTCCGACTACTTCTCTTGGCTCTAGTGGCAATGAACTTTGAAAAAATTGATTGTGGCTATATAGGGGCCCGGCCTGTGGGTCCCCTCTTTTTTAAACTTATTTGTTTTTATGTGGTGGTGGTCAGCTGACATTTCTTGTCCTTTTAAGGCCGTAAACAAAATATTGTAGAAATACCCTTTTTTGGATAAGGGTTTAGGTTGACAAAAAATACTCCTTTTTTGGATAAGAGTTTAAGTTACCTTTCTTTGTCCTTTTGCATGCTTTTCTGGTTTTAGGTTTTTTTTGAAAAACCCTTTTGATCCTTATTTTAAAAACCTTTTTTCTTGGCTTGACTGTCCTTTCTTTTAATTTTCTTTCCTTCAAGAACTTAGGACAGTCTTTGGCTTTGGCACTTTTAATAGGTTTTTCGATCTCTTTTTGATATTCCTTATACTCAATTTTTTATTTTATTGAGTTCTTGGTTATTTTTGTGATGCGTTTTCTTTGTTTCTCGGTTTTCATTTCGACTTATGAGTCGGAATGTTTCCGAGTTTCGCACGATCAACTTTTATAACCTCTTTACACCGACTTGTACCTCATCGTTTTATCCTGACGACCATCTAGGTCGGTCATGGGATTTTCACGTTTTGTCGAGCTTAAGTTGGCGTGTTTCGTAGAAAGAAAAAACGAAAAGGAACTTATGAGAGATAAAGGATCTTTTATTTATTTGCGAAGGTACTTTTACTGCTACTAAGGATTTTTCACTATCTATGGCCCCTTAGTCTCTACTATGATGCCTCGTTAAAAATCCCCCTTCAGAAAAAACCCTCTTTTGGGAAAAAATCATGAACTTGGGAAAAGAGTACATCAGGGAGTAGAGTTCGCTTTTAACTATAGTACCTTTTCATGTTACAAGCATGCCACGACCTAGGTAACTCGGCTCCGCTCAGGTTGGTCACTTTGTAGTAGCCTTTTCCTAAGATTTCACTAATCTTGTATGGTCCCTTCCAATTGGCAGCAAGCTTTCCTTCCCCAGACTTGTTGACTCCAATGTCGTTTCTGATTAAGACCAAGTCGTCTGGGGCAAAACTCCTTCGAATGACTTTTTTGTTGTATCTCGTAGTCATCCTTTGTTTCAACGCTGCTTCTCTTATTTGGGCTTGCTCTCGGACTTCGGGGAGCAATTCAAGCTCCTCTTTGTGCCCCTGTACATTTCCGACCTCATTATGGAGGATCACCCTTGGGCTTTGTTCGCTGATTTCTACTAGTATCATGGCTTCTACGCCATAGACAAGTCAGAAGGGTGTTTCTCCTGTGGCAGATTGTGGCGTCGTCCGGTAGGCCCATCGCACTTGCGGGAGCTCATCAGCCCAAGCTCCTTTTGCATCTTGTAGTCTTTTCTTTAGTCCCGCCAGTATGATTTTGTTAGCTGCCTCCACTTGTCCATTTGCTTGTGGATGTTCCACCGAGGTGAACTGGTGTTTTATTTTCATACTGGCTACTAGGCTTCTGAAGGTAGAGTCGGTGAACTGGGTTCCATTATCTGTGGTAATGGAATGAGGTATCCCATACCTTGTGATGATATTTTTGTAGAGGAACCTCCGACTTCTCTGGGCAGTGATAGTGGCCAATGGTTCTGCTTCTATCCACTTTGTGAAGTAGTCTATTCCCACAATTAAGTATTTGACTTGTCCTGGGGCCTGGGAAAAAGGTCCTAACAGATCCATCCCCCATTTTGCAAAGGGCCATGGAGAAGTTATACTAATTAGCTCCTCGGGAGGAGCCACGTGGAAATTTGCGTGCATCTGGCATGGTTGGCACTTTTTCACAAATTCTATGGCATCCTTCTACAAAGTCGGCCAATAGAATCCAGCTCAGATTACTTTTCTTGCTAGCGACATGGCTCCGAGGTGGTTTCTGCAGATCCCATTATGAACCTCTTCTAGTACTTCAGTTGTCCTTGAGGTCGGTACGCACTTTAGCAATGGTGTTGATATTCCTCTTTTATAGAGGGTATTTTTCACCAAAGTGTAGTATTGTGCTTCCCTCCGAATTTTCTTGGCCTCTTTTTCCTCTTTGGGGAGGATGTCGAATTTTAGGTATTCGACCAAGGGGTTCATCCACCCGAGATTTAACCCGATCACTTCAAGGACTTCCTGCTTGTCCTCTGTTTTCATCATAGAGGGTTCTTGGAGAGTTTCCTGGATCAAACTTCTATTATTCCCCCCTGGTTTAGTACTGGCTAACTTGGAGAGGGCATCTGCTCTGCTATTCAGGTCCCGAGTTATGTGTCTGATCTTGGTTTCTGCAAAGCGCCCGAGATGCTCCAGAATTTTTTCCAAGTATCTTTTCATATTCGGGTCTTTAGCCTGATACTCTCCATTTATTTGGGAGGTCACTACTTGGGAATCGCTAAATATCAGCACCTGGGTTGCACCGACCTCTTCTGCTAGCTTTAATCCTGCAATCAGGACTTCATATTCTGCCTGATTGTTGGAAGTTGGAAATTCAAATTTGAGGAAAACTTCTATCAGTGTTCCCCCTTCATTGGCTAGTATTATGCCTGCATCGCTTCCTGTTTTGTTTGAGGATCCATCTACGTATAGTTCCCATGTAGTCGGCTTTTCCTCTTGATCTCCTGCATATTCCGCTATAAAGTCGGTGAGGCATTGGACTTTTACCGCTGTCCGAGTTTCGTACTTTAAGTCGAACTCGGAGAGCTTTATCGCCCACTAAATCATTCTCCCTGCAACATCCGTCTTTTGGAGGATTTGCTTCATGGGTTGGTTCGTTCGGACTCTTATTGTGTGGGCTTGGAAGTAGGGCCATAACCTCCGCGAGGCTATTACTAAGGAGTACGCAAACTTCTCTAGTTTGTGGTACCTTAGTTTGGAACCCTATAGAACTTTGCTGGTGAAGTATACTAGATGCTGTCCAACCTCATCCTCTCGTATTAGGGCCGATGCGACAGCTTTGTCCGCTACAGACAAATATAGGACAAGCTCTTCCCCCATTAGAGGTCGGGTGAGGATTGGAGGTTGGCTCAAGAACTTTTTGAACTCTTGGAACGCTTCTTCGCATTCTGGAGTCCACTCGAACTGGCATCCTTTTCTCAGCAGAGAGAACAGTGGAAGGGACCTTAATGCTAACCCTACCAAGAACCTAGAAAGGGCTGCAAGTCGGCCATTTAGTTGTTGGACTTCTCTCAAGCAAGTCGGACTTTTCATTTCTAGGATAGCTTTGCACTTGTCAGGATTTGCCTCGATCCCTCTTTGGGTTAGCATAAATCTTAGGAATTTTCCAACCTCCACCGCGAAGGTGCATTTTGCAGGATTTAGTCTCATCCCATGCGCTCTTATGGTGTTGAAAACTTGCGTGAGGTCCGTAAATAGGTCGGCCTCTTCCCGGATTTTTACCAGCATGTCGTCTACGTAGACCTCCATTAAGTGCCCGAGGTGGGGAGCGAACACCTTGTTCATCAGCCTTTGGTACGTGGCCCCTGCATTTTTTAATTCAAAAGGCATGACCACGTAGCAATAATTTGCTCTAGGTGTGATGAACGATGTCTTTTCCCGGTCTGGCTTGTACATCAGAATCTGGTTATATCCCGAGTAGGCATCCATAAACGACAAGTATTGATACCCTGAGCTGGAGTCCACTAGAGTATCAATGCTTGGGAGCGGATATGGGTCCTTGGGACATGCCTTATTCAGGTCGGTGTAGTCGACGCACATCCTCCACTTGCCATTTTGTTTCTTGACTAGCACTACATTTGCTAGCTATGTTGGATACTTAACTTCTCTGATGAAGCCGGCCTCTAGGAGTGCTTGAAACTGCTTTTCCACTGCTTGAGCTCGTTCTGGGCCGAACTTACGCCTTCACTGCTGTACAGGTCGAGACCCTGGGTGGACAGAGAGCCTGTGGGACATGAGCTCGGGGTCTATCCCTGGCATGTCAGAAGCTTTCCAGGCGAAGAGGTCAAAATTTTCTTTTAGGAGCTTTGTCAACTTTTGTTTTAAGCTTTCTTCCAAGTTGGCTCCTATGTTGGTATTTTTTTCTTCCTCTTCACCGATCTGTATTTCTTCAGTTTTTCCTCCTGGTTGTGGGCGCAGCTCTTCTTTGGTTCTTGTGCCACCGAGCTCTATAGTGTGGACTTCCTTGCCTTTTCCTCTCAGGTTCAGGCTTTCATTGTAGCATTTTCTTGCCAGCTTCTGATCTCCTCACACCGTTGCTATCCCCGCAAATGTCGGAAATTTCATGCAAAGGTGAGTGATAGACACCACCGCTTCGAGTCGATTTAGGGTAGCTCTCCCAATCAAGGCATTATATACTGACCCCACATCGAGGACTATGAAGTCTATGCTCAGAGTTTTGGACTTTTTCCGCTTTCCAAAGGTCGTGTGGAGGGGTAGAAATCCCAGTAGTTTTATTGGCGTGTCGCCTAATCCATATAAGGTGTCGGGGTAGGCTCTTAACTCCTTTTCATCCAGCCCTAGCTTGTCGAACGCGGGCTTGAAAAGGATATCTGCCGAACTCCCTTGGTCTACTAGAGTTCTGTGGAGGTGGGCGTTGGCTAGGATCATGGTTATCACCACTGGGTCATCATGTCCAGGGATTATTCCTTGCCCATCCTCCTTTGTGAATGAGATTGTGAGGAGGTCGGGTGATTCACTCCCAACCTGGTAAACTCGCTTGAGGTGTCTCTTGCGAGTGGACTTGGTGAGTCCTCCACCCGCGAATCCTCCCGAGATCATATGTATATGTCTCTCGGGAGTTTGTGGTGGTAGGTCTCTCCTGTCCCCGTCCTCTCGCTTTCTCTTCCCGTGATTGTCTGACCTTTCCATGAGATATCTATCAAGCCGACCCTCTCTGGCCAGCTTTTCTATCACATTTTTAAGGTCGTAGCAATCATTTGTTGAATGACCATAGATCTTATGGTACTCACAGTAATCGCCGCGACTTCTTCCCTTTTTATTTTTAATGGGCCTGGGAGGTGGCAGCCTTTCAGTGTTGCAGATCTCTCTGTATACATCCACCATAGAAACCTTTAGAGGAGTATAAGACTGATATTTTCTTGGCCTGTCGAGACCGAGTTCTTCTTTCTTCTTGGGCTCTCTTTCCTTCTCTTTTGCAGAGTGGGAATGCCTAGGTCGCCAACTCGGCTCTCGTAGTCTGGCATTTTCCCCCATGTTGATGTACTTTTATGCTCTTTCCTGTACATCACTCAGGGAGGTGGGGTGCCTTTTTGATATGGACTGTGAGAAGGGACCTTCTCTAAGTCCATTCACTAACCCCATGATGACAGCTTCGGTAGGCAGGTCTTGAATCTCTAAACACGCTTTATTGAACCTTTCCATATAGTCCTGCAAAGATTCTCCGACCTCCTGCTTTATTCCCAGGAGGCTCGACGCATGTTTTACTTTATCCTTTTGGATGGAGAACCTCATCAAGAATTTTCTCGAGAGGTCCTCAAAGCTGGTGACCGACCTCGGCGGGAGGCTGTCGAACGACTTCATCGCCGCTTTTGACAAGGTTGTCGGAAAGGCTTTGCAGCGAGTTGCATCAGAAGCATCAGCCAGATACATCCGACTTTTGAAATTGCTTAAGTGATGCTTCGGATCTGTGGTTCCGTCATAGATGTTCATATCAAGGCTTTTGAATTTTCTTGGAACTTTTGCCCTCATGATGTCCTCACTAAACGGATCTTCTCCTCCCAGGGGAGACTCTTCTCGGTCGCCACGGGAGTTCCGACTTTTCAGAGAAGATTCTAGTCTTAAGAGTTTTTCCTCTAACTCTTTTCATCGCTCTATCTCTTCCCTGAGATTTCGCTCCGCCTCTCGTTGTCATTCTAACTCCTGTTCCAACTGTTCCAAACGACCTTGGTGGCCATGGACCAACCCCATTAGCTTGGTTGCGTAGGGTAGCCCTTCCTTTCCTGACTCTCGTCCATCCGAGGAGTTTACCTTTGGATTTTTAAACCCAGAGGTGCCTTCTCGATGTTGATCGCTGGCTTCCTGGTGAGGAGTTGGGTTCACGTCGTTGTTTCTGGTGTCCAGGTTTTCCTACTCGGAATCAGACGCCGTATGACCATCTTCCGGTGATTTGTCCGCCATTACTGGTTGATCTCTCGGGTCCCCGACAACGGCGCCAATGTTACGATGGGTAACCGGAGATTATTGGGTTGGACTCGCTGGGTTGGCCCAATCGTCTATGGAAGGAAGCCTTCGAGCAAATTTGCATCTTTAGGGCCTCCGTCCGACTTGTGAATACGAGTGAATGGGGGTGGTACCTACAAAGACACTCCAATGCCTAAGTCAGCAAGGGCGTGAGCAGGTTTAGAGAGTATTAGGACTTAGAGATACCTGAAGAGTGCCAGTGTATTTATAGCGGTGAGCCAATAACCACCGTTGAAGTAGTTCCGCCTTTTAAGGGGGATAACCGTCCCTTTATCTTAGGGAAGTTGGGATATGGCTCCTGAAAGTGGGTTGAGAGATTTTAGGGGCAGTTACTCATTTGAGTGAGTGTTTATCTGCCAGCTAATCTTCATCTCCGACTTCTTTAGAGCAAGTCGTAATGAGAACCGACTTCTTTAGGGGAAGGTCGGTGTGGGGTGAGGCTCAATCCTTTGGACTGGGTCCTTTCGTTTGGACCTAGGCCTTAGTGTTGGGCCAGGGTATGAACAGTATTCATACAATCATCACATTATGGTAATCCCGTTGAGGCATCAGTTAACTATGCTGTGGCCTTGAACAGAATTCTATTGTTAACTTTACATGTAAGTATCAAGATCAACAATTCTACATACATGTAAAACTAGTACTATTTTAAACTAATATGGATTTATTTTTTCACAAAAGCTATTCTGCAGAGGAAGAGGTAGACAAGAATACTCAGTGCTGACCATCGCCACGAGCACCCAAGTCAGAAGCAACATGAGCCGCTCGGGTTAGAGCACCTGACAGCCACAATGCTCCCTTCGAAAAATAGCTACTATTTACTACAGAGTCCCCGGCGGCTGCCACCGATCTTCCAGTTGCAGATGCAGCTGACCTGGCTATTTCAGAGATATTATATTTCTGATCCACAGATTTCACAGCTCCAACACCTGTTGATATCTTGTCAGCGAGGCGAAGTCTCTCGCTCAGTTCAGAAACTTTCGCTGTTGCAGTCGCAGAAACCTGATGAGACTCGTCGAACTCTCTAGCCTTAGCCAATGCGTCCTTACTGAGAACATATCCCTTTGCTAGCATGGTCTTCACAACTTCTTGAGCCGCAGTAACTGCTTCTCCAGCAGAGGAAACAAATTGGTCTCTATGTTGTGTCTGAAAGTGAAAAGAGATCATGTATGTACGGCCAGATGTTAGATCCAACATTATAAGCTGATTAGTCTTTTTTACATGCATAAGAAATGGAAGAAATACTTGCGTGATCCAAGAATACATCTACTGTGTGCTCCCAAAACATTTACACTTACTCATTTTAAGCTATAATGCTTAAAGTTAGATATAAAATTCATAAATGAGTAGTTGTAAATACACCTAGAGCCACATTGAACATACTTTGAGACCATGCAAGAATTCCTAAAGAAGTAGATATACATACATTTGAAGCAGTCTCATCGTCACGGTTGTAGGAAGGCTGATTCCAAAAACCATAGCCATCATCGCACTGCCCCCAACGCGTTATGCATACACGTTGATCTAAAATAGTGGCTCCCTAACAGAAAATATTATAGAAAAGAAACTGCGCAATTAACAATTAAGTAATGCAGAATTGCAGATTGCTCAGTCGGACATACTTTTTAGTATTGGAAAACTATGCAACAATCAATCAGACAACATGCCTGTTTGATTCAGAAAAATGTTTCATGTTTTAATTTTTTGCTTCTTTGCTACAAAACTACCACCTTATCTTGATTTAGCTTCTTGTTTCCAAGATTGTGAAGGAAATATCTAGAAGAAAAAGGAGGGAAAAAAGAATTCAGTATTCCCGTTCACAGGACACGGAAACCACAGAACAAGGTGACGGTTTTGAAATTAACATTGGAAACAGAAAAATGAAACCTGGATTTTTTTCCCTTTTCTTTTGTCTTTTCTTAGAACCAAACAGAACCTCAAGGACCAGTTATCACAAGACGATTCCAGCTACCATAATTGTAAGTATTCTGCACTTTAGCATGGAAAAATACTCACACTAAGCAAGCAAGCAGTTTCTTGAGAATATGCATCTTTGAATGTCACATATGCAGTACAAGCACAATCACCAGACCTGCCACCAGCAATAATAACTCTGTCATATCAAGTCTCTGCTACACCAAAAACAAAAAATACCTTCAACTACCATGCTCACGTTATAAAATTGCAGGAAAATAAAAATGATCCCTTTCGGAAAGCTTAATAGACTCGCAACTGATAACAAAAACCTGACATCTTATTGAAAATTTTTTACAGAATGTGTCCAGGAAAAATTTATGAATCGTGTTGTGCTAAGCCACGAAATTGAAAGAAATGACGACGATAAAAATCATCTCAAAGAGAGTTTCTAACAAGAAACTAAGGAATCAAGTTTTCTTTTTGGTGACAGCGAAACCCCAATCTTGCTACTTTTTACTTAACAAAATCCAAATAACAAATCTGTCCCTCACCATTCAAGGAAAGATGGTGCATTAGTTATTCCATACAAAATTCATTCATGCACAAGAGGACTAATATGCCTAGGTACGAATTTGACACTTTTAAATCCTGAGGACTATTTTGTTCCCTACGACTTCATGTTGTGTGTCAGGAATATCAATTATCAATTATCATGAATTGGATTCGTTCAACAAAGTTCAGTGTACTCTAGCAGTGGCACTGCTACCACCAATTGTAAAATCAGTTTATAATCAATTAGATTAGTAGATTCATTTCACAATCAACTATCCATCTGTGTAATACATAAACTAAAAAGAGTGCATGAATTTGCCCTAACCATCACTAACCAATCAGGAGAACATCAGCTTCAATAGAATGAACTAGTAAAATTAAGAACAGAAACATCAAATAATAGCTTAGTATTAATAATTAATACTCCAAAATTCAGAGAGAAATTACTTGATTGAACAGTATACCTAACGATTTCAACGTGCTCGATCGCGCCGGAGAAAGCGAAGAAATGGTGGAGATCTTTCTCGGTGGTTTTTGGCGAAAGTCCAGTAACTTCTACCATGTATCCACTACCACCAGTCATGATGTTCTTCGCCGGTTTCTGAACAAAGATTGGGGAAAACAATTGAAGCAAATGCTCAACAATTATAAGTTTATAACCTAAAATCCAATTTTCTTTTAAGAAAGAAAAGGAATAGTAAATTAAATGTAGGAGGTGGTAAATAGAATCAATATGAGAGTGAAGAATAGTTTGGATGCGACGCACTTACAAGTTCCCAGTTTTCAGAAAGAACTAGAAGAAAGCGACATGACTACCAAAACATACGCATAACTCATAAGTCAGAAAAAGAGCGGGGAAGAGTTTATTTACATGGTCGTTACCAGACTCTCCGCCATCTTTTTGGGTTTGTTTACTTGCCGCCACGCCAATATTTTATTTTTTCACTAATTACTAATATTTGTGTCCATAATAATATTATAGGCAAATATAAATTTTTTAAAATTATATTGGTTTTATTCTAACATCATGGACTCGATACAGAAAATTTATAACATCAAACTATTTTGACAAAAAAATTGTAAATGACAAAAATTTTTGTTGGTTAAAAAGATCAAGATTTGCATAGATAAAAAAAGTAAATAATAAATTTTTTAGTTATTATTTTCATGTGAAAGAATTTAATTTTTTACTAATAATTAATTTTAATATTTTTAATCTAAAATTTGAAACAATTTAATGTGTATATTAAAATATTTGATTAAGTATTAAGTCTGTTGCACAAATAAAAATAATTAATTTTTTTTATGCTTATTATTTTAAACTAATATTTTTTTCTTTCTATTAAGAGAGTGTGCCAACGAATCTTCGCGAGTCGATCTAGCCTTTCTTTTGCAACTTGCCTTGAAATTCTATCTCGAATTTCATCTTGAAAAATGAATTGAACATCTTTCCAATTCTATTCCTTAATTGCATGAATCTTGTCTCTTCCGAGATGAGCCTGAACTTATCTTGGTATACCCATGTAATCCTTGAATCTTAGGAACTTAATCTGAATGGAGTTGCCCACTTTCGCAAATTGTATTCTATTGAGATCAGTTGAGACTTACCTGATTCGCTATGCCTTGTTCTCTCTATCAAGGTCTTGATTTGAATTTCTTTTTTGAGATGCACCTTGGATCCTCTTCTTGTGCATTTTGTCATTTCTGTACAACTCTGTTTGACCGCATACAAGACCTTTTTCTGATTTTTTGTGAATACCATTTGTGTTGTTCATTTGAACCTAACATCTTTTTGAAAATCAACTCGTGCTGGAATTTGCGTCACACACAACTCTTAGATGCAACTATTAAAACGTTAGTTCCTTAGAGCAAGACTTCTGAACACGGGGGATGAAGCATGTAAGTATGCAACATCAAGGAGAGTTTTGGAGCCTTAATTCTTGCCGACCGTATTGCCTATGATTAAGTTGACTCGCAAGGATGCACCATTTGTATGGACGCCTGATCGTGAATAGAGTTTTCAAACTTGGAAGGAGAGATTGATTACGGCACCAACACTTGTATTACATGAACTTAATGAACTAATTAAGGGTTACTGTTATGCGTCATTGAAGAGCTTAAAATGCGTGTTGTTGCAACATTATGATGTAGTGACGAACGCCCTGAGCAAGAAGTTTTTGAATGATGCTTCGATGTTAATTCAGGAAGAAGAAATATAAGTGAGTTGGAATCCTGAGTTGGGTGTTGAGAAAGTAGATAGAGGTATCAGACTGCACCAATTACAAATTACAAGAGATTGTAAGGCCAAGAATTTGGAAAAATTAAAAAAAAGATCAAGGGAGACAAGGAAGGAACTTGGAGGGATAACGGAAGGGATTTGGAGGTATAAATAAGAAGAGAATTAATGTGCCTAATATCGTAAGTTAACATGTAAACTATTGTCTGAAGCTCACAAGAACCCATTTTCAAACTCACCCTAAAGTTACTGAGATGTATCATAAATCAAAGAAGACATTTTGGGTGGCCAGAATAAAGAATGATGTGGCGACGCATGTGACTCAGTGTCTTACATGTTATAAGATGAACTATTCACTAAAGGAATTGGCGAGACTATACGTCAAGAAGGTAGTGAGGTTGCACGGTGTGCTAATCGCATCTGTGTTGATATGAACCCAGAGAATCAAGCATTTTAGGTCCTGAAATAGTAGGCGAGACAACAGAGAACAAATCAAGCAAATTTGAGTTAAGATTCTCACTACGAAAAGCCGACAGAAGGGTTATGCGAACTTGAGGAGAAAACTTTTCACATTTGAAGAAGGAAGTCCTGTATTTGTGAAGATTACTTCAACAATTGGAATTTAAAGAGCAGTCAAAACTAAGCAATTGAGAAACCCGGAGATATTAGTCCAATCAAAATTTTGAAGAGGATTGGTGGCCGTTGGCATATCAAATAGTTTTATTGTCGTATCCTTCGAACCTGCATGACGTACTACACATTTTGCAAAATTTGGGAATACATTTTTGATGTGACTTATGTCTTACGACCTGAATAAGTTCAATTGAAGAAGCATTGCCGTTCAAGTGATACCGGCTAGAATTGACGATACCAGTGTTAAGCGACTACGTGGAAGAGAAGTCTCGTTAGTAAAGGTTGTTTGGAATCAAACCGTAGACGCGAAAAATATGAGGGAGCTTGAATTGGAAATGATGAAGGGCTAACCGTACTTATTCTCCAATAACTGAATTTTGGAGACAAAATTCCTAATTAGGTGGGTATGATGTAAAACCTGCAGAATTAATAAATAATTGGCCAATAAATTAATTATTATTCAAAAAAATTGGGAAATTTATATTTATAGTTTAGAAAGTATACATATTTAAAATACGATTTTTGACACTAATTTTAAAAAGTTTGGCCCAGAATTGAGCCAATGGACTGAATCGATTGAACCGGACCTATATTGGATCCAAGGTCCAACCCTTATCAGCTCCATTCATGAGCCTTCAACTCATTAATCACACCAAAGGGGGAGGGGGGCGAATGTTGGAAGTGAAGAGGGGAGAAAGGGTTTGGGAAAAAACACTATTTAACAATAACTTCTATCGCACATAACTTTTGATCCGGATCTCCTCACCACACTATTTGTGACTGATAAACTATTATTTTATGGTTTATCTTGTGCTAAATTGAGTGGTTTTTATCAGTTATTCGCACACTTATTCATAAAAACTGCATGGTTTTACAAATCCTTCCTAATTTTGCTCCATGATTGAAAACTTGCTTCCTAAGCCTTTAAATTATCAATTTTTAATTTTCCTTTTTACCATTCGATGCCGTGATATGTGTGTTAAGTGTTTTCAGGCTATAAAGGACAGGAATGGCTTAGAGGATGGAGAGGAAGCTTACAAAAGTGGAAGGAACACAAGAAACTAAGGAGCTAAGCAGCGAGGGTCGACGCACATGCATAATTGACGCGTGCGCGTGCATTGGCGCATCGTACATCGACATGTACGCGTGACGTGCGTCACGTGCTGCAATTACAGAAGACGCTGGGACCAATTTCTGGGCTATTTTGGACCCAGTTTTTGGCCCAAAAACTCAGACTAGAGCCAGGGGGCAGGCAGAGACTCAAGATACATTCACATTCACTTAGTTTGAGTTTTTGGAGTTTTTTGAATCTTAGAGAAAAAAACACTACTTCTTCTAGGGTTCTTAGATTTTAGTTCTATGCTTTTGGATTGGATATTGAGAGAGCTACTTCTACCTTTGATTGAAGTCCTCATCGTTATAGTTTGCTTTTCTATTACTCTACTCTTTTGTTTTCCATTTAATTGTTCGTGGTCATATATGGATATTATTACTTTTGGGAATTAATAATGCAATGAACAATTTTTACATTTAATTCCATTTCTTGTTTGATTTCCTCCAATTAATTATCAGCTTTAGAATTTTCTTTTATTAATTTATTTTAATTACTATGTTTCTTAACTATTCTTATTCCATGTTGTTGAAAAATGGTATTCATGTTATGATTTAAAGCTCTCAACTTGGCTTGGGAGTTGATTAATTGGAACTCCTTGAGTTGAAAAACTCAAGTATTAATTTGTAATTGCGATTGCTGGCTAACTCACTTTTCACTAACTCTAATCCTTCTCTAGGAAGGGATTAGGACTTGTGAATCAGAGTTAGTGTACCTTCCTTTGCAACTGCAAGAGGATAACTGAGTGGAAGCACAACCTTTTACTATTATACTTGGGAAAGTCAATGATAAACCACTATTTTATGGTTTATATTATGTTTAATTGTGTGGTTTTATCATGATCCTTACCCACTTATTCATTAAATTAGCATGAAATTATAATCCCTTCCTGAATTTATAACATGTTTGAAAACTGCTTCCTAGAGACTTTAATTATGTATTTTTAATTCCCCTTTATTCTATTCGATGCCGTGATCTGTGTGTTGAGTGTTTCAGACTTCATAGGGCATGAATGAGTTGGAGATTGGAAAGGAAGCTAGCAAAAATGGAAGGAACACAAGAATTTGAGGAAATAACCAGCGAGAAGTGACGCGGTCGCATGGCTCACGCGACCGCGCGAAGGAGAGCGAATCGAAGTGACGCGGTCACATGGCTCACACGGCCGCGCAGATTGGAAAAGCTCAGGCGACGCGGTAGCGTGGACGACGCAAACGCGTGGCAAGGAAAAGCACAAATGACGCGTCTGCATGGATGACGCGATCGCGTGACATGTGCGATCTGCATAATCTGCAAACTTCGCTGGGGGCGATTTTGGAACTTATTTCGACCCAGTTTTCGGCCCGGAACAGCAGACTAGAGCCAGAGAATATGCAGAAATAAAACACAACATTCATTCTAGACAGTTTACAGTTTTAGATCTAGTTTTTTCTCCTCTAGGTTTTTCTCTCTAGGTTTTAGAATTTTAATTTTGGGAATTAATCTTAGCATTGGAACATTGAGAAGAGTTATTTTTCCTCATCAAGACCTCGTCATTCTAGTTCGTTCTCTTAACTTGGTTTTATTCTTCCATGTTCTTTGCTTTGTTCAATTTTGTCATTTGAATACTTTCATGATTATTTGATACAAGGATTATTTCTTCTATTTTAATTTATTTCTCCATTCCAATAATCATGTCTTCTTTTAATTCCCTTTCATGTGTTATGGATTTATTATTTGCAATGAGTGAGTAGTTCCCTCACTTGATAGGGAGTTGAATTGAAAGGAACTCTTGAGTTGGAAGGATTGAAAGAAAAATTGTAATTGGGTTAACTGTTGAATTGTTATCTAATCACTAACATCAATCCCTTTGAACTAAGTGGGTTGCAACTCGTGAATAGTTCTAGCATTCTAACTTGTTTGACTTTCCCTTACCTAGTAAAGGATAACTAAACAGAACAACCATTAATTACAAATTAACCTTGAGATCATTCCATCAATAATAGAGATTCCAACTAATCAACTCCCAGTCAAGGCTTTTATTCATATTATTTAAATTTCCCCTTTTTAATTTTCCCTCTACTTAACTCAACTTCTTGGAACATCTGATTAATAAAATAGCACACTTTTTTGCAACTCGTTGGGAGACGACCTGGGACTTAAACTCCCAGTAATTTTTAATTTAAACTCTCTGTGACATATTTCTAAATTGATAGGCAGATTTTCGGTGAGTTAAGAACTATACTTGCAATGTAACTATTTTAATAATTTTTAATTCACCAACTTCTGCCCCTCATCAATTTTTGGCACCGTTGCCAGGGAGTTGTAATTAAGTGCTAAAGTTATTAATTAGAATTTATTTATTTGCATTTTATTTTATTTTGCTGCTATGAGCTGCATGTTTCTTCCGTCAAATGACGCGTTCACTTCCTGATCCGCGCTTGCTAATATTCGATCCTGAAATTGAAAGGACTATTTCACGAATAAGGCGAGAACAGCGTCGGTTAGTCTGCTCTGAGGGCGGATCTGAAAGTGAACTTGAGGAAGAAACCAGCCCCCGTTCTACTGATTTGGTTATTTTACGTGCAGAAGACATGGCAGTTAGGAGAGTTACCATCCAGGAGGAAGGAGCCCCTGATTTTACAATGTAACCGTTTCAAGCGCATCATCCAGCGGTAGCTACAGATTTTGAAATAAAGACCGCACTGCTAAATTTGATGCCCAAGTTTCATGGCCTACCTGCTCAAGAGCCTATCAAGCACTTGAGAGATTTCCAGGCAGCCTGTTCTACTGTCAGGCGTGATGGTACTGATGAAACTTCAATTTTGCTGAAAGCTTTCCCCTTTTCTCTTGAGGGAAAAGCAAGAGAGTGGTACTACACTCAACCTCTAGCAAATGTATCCAACTGGGATACACTCAGAAATGAGTTTTTGGAGAAATTCTTTCCATCTGAAGTTACTGATAAACTGAGGAAGGATTTTTCTACAATTGTTCAGGATGACAATGAGACTCTCTTTGAATACTGGGAGCGCTTCAATAATCTTCTAGAAGCATGCCCCCACCACAGGATTGACAAGATAGTGTTACTTAGCTATATCACACAGGGCATGAGGCCCCAAGATAAGACCACATTGGAAAGTGCTAGCAATGGGTCTATGAAGAAGTACAAGACCACTGATGAGGCTTGGCAATTGATCAGTGATTTAGCTGAATCTACTAGGAACCACAGACAAAGGCATGGCCGTTCAAAAGCCGTTGAAGAAGTATCCTCTAACAGAGAGACTGCTGCTCTAACTCAAAGTATATGTGAGATGACCAACTTGCTGAAGCAGATGCAATTGAATCAACAACAAGCTCAGCAAGCTCAACCTCCTTCGCTACAGCAAAACCAACAATTAGTCCCGCAAAGAATTTGTGGAATCTGTGCTTATTACAACCATTACACTGATGAATGCTCGCAGCTCCAACAAGAAGACAACATGGTGGCATCCACTCATAACTTCTATGACCGCCCCAACCAAGGGTACAATCAAAGTGGAAATAATAACCACAGATGGCAGGACAATCCTAACCAGAATTGGAGGGACAACAATAATAGAAGAGGCAGAGATAATCACGGAAATCAGAGGTGAAATAATAACAATAACAGGTAGCAGAATCAACCTTACAGAGCACCTCACTTGAGGCAAAACCAAGGACCACAGAACAATCAATAGCAGACATCTCAATTTACTCATTCTTCTTTATCTCCCAATGAAGAGCTACTACAATCTTTTGAGCGAAGACAATAGACCATGGAAAACAACATGAATAGTATTAACACCAGTCTGAATGGTCTCACCTCTACTCTGCAAGCTCTTATGTCACAGATTAGATCAACGCAAAATTCTAGTAACCAACCTTCAAGCTCCACTGGAATCCCCTCTCAACCATTACCCAATCCAAAGGGAGGCATTAATGCCATCACCCTAAGGTCTGGAACCACACTGCAGGAGAGGAGTCAGGAGGAATCAAGCCCACCAAAATACACCTCAGCTGAAGAGGTAGTAGAAATAGAAGATGTTGAAGAGGAAGAGGACATATAGGACATAGATGAAGAAGAAATAGCTCGACCACAGGAGGAAGCACCAAAAGGCGCAGACACCACAGAAAACACTACTCCTATTCCATTTTCACAACTTGCAAGGAAGCCCAGGAAGCAGCTGGAACCCGATCCTAAAATGGTAGAGATATTCAAAAAGGTCGAGGTAACTGTTCCTCTTTTTGATGTTATTCAGCAGGTACCTAAATACGCAAAGTTTCTAAAAGACTTATGTATCCATAGAGACAAAATTAATGAATTAGAAACTATTCCTTTAGGTAGTTCTATATCTGCTTTAATGGGAGGATTACCTGAAAAATGTAGTGATCCAGGTCCTTGTATAGTTAGCTGTACTATTGGTGGTGTAGTAATTTATGATTGCATGTGTGATTTAGGAGCATGTGTCAGTATAATGCCTTTGTCTATATATGATATTTTGAGGCTCCCTCCCTTAAAAAGGTTGGCAGCTCGTTTTGTGTTAGCAGATAAAAGCATTATTACAGTGGCTGGAGTTGCTGAAGATGTTTTGGTGAACATTAAGGGACTTACATTTCTCACTGATTTTTATATCTTGGAGATGCCCCATAATGATTCAGATAAGCCATCATCAATCCTACTTGGGAGACCATTCCTAAAGACATCAAAATTCAAATTGGATGCCTGATGAGCGGATAATTTATACGCTTTTTGACATTGTTTTTAGTATGTTTTTAGTAGAATCTAGTTACTTTTAGGGATGTTTTCATTAGTTTTTATGTTAAATTCACATTTCTGGACTTTACTATGAGTTTGTGTGTTTTTCTGTGATTTCAGGTATTTTCTGGCTGAAATTGAGGGACTTGAGCAAAAATCAGATTCAGAGGTTGAAGAAGGACTGCTGATGCTGTTGGATTCTGACCTCCCTGCACTCAAAGTATATTTTCTGGAGCTACAGAACTCGAAATGGCACGCTTCCAATTGCGTTGGAAAGTAGACATCCAGGGCTTTCCAGAAATATATAATAGTCCATACTTTGGCCAAGAATAGATGACATAAACTGGCGTCCAACGCCAGCTTTCTACCCAAATCTGGCGTCCAGCGCCAGAAAAGGAGCCAAAACCAGAGTTGAACGCCCAAACTGGCACAAAAGCTGGCATTCAACTCCAAGGAGGACCTCTACACGTGTAACACTCAAAGCCCATCCCAAGCACACACCAAGTGGGCCCCGGAAGTGGATTTATGCATCAATTACTTACTCATGTAAACCCTAGTAGCTAGTTTATTATAAATAGGACCTTTTACTATTGTATTTGGCATCCTGGATTGTATTTTTGATCCTGTGATCACGTTTTGGGGGCTGGCCATCTCGGCCATGTCTGGACCTTCACTTATGTATTTTCATACGGTAGAGTTTCTACACTCCATAGATTAAGGTGTGGAGCTCTGCTGTTCCTCAAAGATTAATGCAAAGTACTACTGTTTTCTATTCAATTCTTCTTATTTCGCTTCTAAGATATCCATTCGCACCCAAGAACGTGATGAAGGTGATGATTATGTGTGACGCTCATCACCATTCTCCCCTATGAACACGTGCCTGACAAACACTTCCATTCTACATGAAATAAGCTAGAATGAATATCTCTTAGATCTCCTAACCAGAATCTTCGTGGCGTAAGCTAGAATGATGGCGGCATTCAAGAGAATCCGGAAGGTCTAAACCTTATCTGTGGTATTCCGAGTAGGATTCGATGAATGAATGACTGTGACGAGCTCCAAACTCGCGATTGCAGGGCGTTAGTGACAGACGCAAAAGGATAGTAAATCCTATTCTAGCATGATCGAGAACCAACAAATGAATAGCCGTGCCGTGACAGGGTGCGTGAGCATATTATTCACTGAGAGGATAAGATGAAGCCATTGGCAAGGGTGATGCCTCCAGACGATTAGCCGTGCCGTGACAGGGCATTGGATCATTTTCCCGAGAGATGACCGAAAGTAGCCATTGACAGTGGTGATGTATCACATAAAGCCAGCCATGGAAAGGAGTAAGACTGATTGGATGAAGATAGCAGGAAAGCAGAGGTTCAGAGGAACGAAAAGCATCTCCATTCGCTTATCTGAAATTCCTACCAATGATTTACATAAGTATCTCTATCCCTGGCAATGGCGCCAAGAACATGGTGCCAATACCATGGTTCACAACTTTCATACAACTAACCAGCAAGTGCACTGGGTCGTCCAAGTAATACCTTACGTGAGTAAGGGTCGAATCCCATGGAGATTGTTGGTATGAAGCAAGCTATGGTCACCTTGCAAATCTCAGTCAGGCAGATATAAAATAATCATGGTGTTTTCGAATTTAATATAATAAAATAGGGATAGAAATACTTATGTAATTCATTGGTGAGAATTTCAGATAAGCGAATGGAGATGCCTTCGTTCCTCTGAACCTCTGCTTTCCTGCTATCTTCATCCAATCAGTCTTACTCCTTTCCATGGTTGGCTTTATTCAAGGGCATCACCGTTGTCAGTGGCTACATCCCCTCCTCTCAGTGAAAAATATGCTCACATGCTCTGTCACAGCACGGCTAATCATATGTCGATTCTCGATCATGCTGGAATAGGATTCACCCTCCTTTTGCGTCTGTCACTAACGCCCAGCACTTGCGAGTTTGAAGCTCGTCACAGTCATTCAATCATTGAATCCTACTCGGAATACCACAGACAAGGTTTAGACTTTTCGGATTCTCTTGAATGCCGCCATCATTCTAGCTTACGCCACGAAGATTCTGGTTAGGAGATCTAAGAGATATTCATTCTAGCTTATTTCAAGTAGAACGGAAGTGTTTGTCAGGCACGTGTTCATAGGGGAGAATGGTAATGAGCGTCACACATAATCATCACCTTCATCACATTCTTGGGTGCGAATGGATATCTTAGAAGCGAAATAAGATGAATTGAATAGAAAACAGTAGTACTTTGCATTAATCTTTGAGGAACAGCAGAGCTCCACACCTTAATCTATGGAGTGTAGAAACTCTACCGTTAGAATTACATAAGTGAAAGGTCCAGGCATGGCCGAGATGGCCAACCCCCTAAAACGTGATCATAGGATCAGAATATAATCCAGGATCAAAGATGTCTAATACAATAGTAAGAGGTCCTATTTATAATAAACTAGTCACTAGGGTTTACAGAAGTAAGTAATTGATGCATAAATCCACTTCCGGGGCCCACTTGGTGTGTGCTTGGGCTGAGCCTTAAGTGTTGCACGTGTAGAGGTCCTCCTTGGAGTTGAACGCCAGCTTTTGTGCCAGTTTGGGCGTTCAACTCTGGTTTTGGCTCCTTTTCTGGCGCTGGACGCCAGATTTGGGTAGAAAGCTGGTGTTGAACGCCAGTTTACGTCGTCTATTCTGGGCCAAAGTATGGACTATTATATATTTCTGGAAAGCCTTGGATGTCTACTTTCCAACGCAATTGAAAGCGCGCCATTTCGAGTTTTGTAGCTCCAGAAAATCCACTTTGAGTGCAGGGAGGTCAGAATCCAACGGCATCAGCAGTCCTTCTTCAACCTCTGAATCTGATTTCTGCTCAAGTCCCTCAATTTCAGCCAGAAAATACCTGAAATCACAGAAAAACACACAAACTCATAGTAAAGTCCAGAAATGTGAATTTAACATAAAAACTAATGAAAACATCCCTAAAAGCAACTAGATCCTACTAAAAACATACTAAAAACAATGCCAAAAAGCGTGTAAATTATCCACTCATCACAACACCAAACTTAAATTGTTGCTTGTCCCCAAGCAACTGAAAATCAAATAGGATAAAAAGAAGAGAATATACTACAAATTCCAAACTATCAATGAAACAGAGCTTCAATCATATGAGCGGGACTTATAGCTTTTTGCCTCTTGAATAGTTTTGACATCTCACTTTATCCATTGAGGTTCAGAATGATTGGCATCTATAGGAACTTCAGATTTCGAATAGTGTTATTGACTCTCCTAGTTCAGTATGATGATTCTTGAACACAGCTTCTTTATGAGTCTTGGCCGTGGCCCTAAGCACTTTGTTTTCCAGTATTACCACCGGATACATAAATACCACAGACACATAATTGGGTGAACCTTTTCAGATTGTGACTCAGCTTTGCTAAAGTCCCCAATTAGAGGTGTCCAGGGTTCTTAAGCACACTCTTCTTTTGCTTTGGACCTTGACTTTAACCGCTCAGTCTCAAGTTTTCACTTGACACCTACACGCCACAAGCACATGGTTAGGGACAGCTTGGTTTTGCCGCTTAGACCAGGATTTTAGGCCCTCCTATCCACTGATGCTCAAAGCCTTGGGATCCTTTTTATTTGCCCTTGCCTTTTGGTTTTAAGGGTTATTGGCTTTTTGCTCTTGCCTCTTGATTTTAAGAGCTTTTGGCTTTTTCTGCTTGCTTTTTCTTTTTCTTTCTATTTTTTTTTTCGCCTACTTTTTTTTTCTGCAAGCTTTGTTCTTTGCTGCTTTTTCTTGCTTCAAGAATCATTTTTATGATTTTTCAGATTATCAAATAACATGTCTCCTAGTCATCATTCTTTCAAGAGCCAACATATTTAACATTCTTAAACAGCAACTTCAAAAGACATATGCACTGTTCAAGCATACATTCAGAAAACAAGAAGCATTGTCACCACATCAATATAATTAAGCTAAGTTCAAGGATAAATTCGAAACTCATGTACTTCTTGTTCTTTTGAATTAAAACATTTTTCATTTAAGAGAGGTGATGGATTCATAGGACATTTATAACTTTAAGACAAAGTTACTAACTACTAATGATCATGTAATGAAGACACAAACATGGATAAGCACATAACATATAAAACGAAAAAAACAGAGAAAGTAAGAACAAGGAATGAGTCCACCTTAGTGATGTCCTTGAGCTCTTCTATGTCTCTTCCTTGTCTTTTGCTGCTCCTCCTTCATTGCTTTTAGATCTTCTCTGATTTCATGAAGGATGATGGAGTGCTCTTGATGTTCCACCCTTAGTTGCTTCCAATAATTGTGTGGAAGAAAATGTATCCCCTGAGGTATCTCAGGGATCTCTTGATTTGCAGTCAAATGTTCTACCACTGAGCTATAGACCCTTGATGGAAGCTTTTGTCTTCCCTTTCCTCTTTCTAGAGGCTTCTCTGGCCTTAGGTGCCATCAATGGTTATGGGAAAAAACAAAAAAGCTATGCTTTTTACCACACCAAACTTAGAATGTTGCTCGCCCTCGAGCAAAAGAAGAAGGAATAGAAGAAGAAGAAGATATAGAGGAGATGGAGGGATGTGTGTATGGATGTGAGTGGTGGATGGAAAACAGAAGGGATGGTCATGAATGAAGAGATAGAGGGTGAGGTGGGTGGGGATCCTGTGAGATTCACAGATCCTGAGATGATCCTGTGGGTCCACGGATCCTGAGATGATCCTGTGGGGTCCACAGATCTTGAGGTGTCAAGGCATTTACATCCCTGCACCAATTTAGGCATGCAAAATGCCCTTGCACACAACTTTGGGCGTTCAGCGCCACGTTGGTGCCCATTTTGGGCGTTCAACGCCCATTTGTTGCCATTTCTGGCGTTGAACGCCAGAACAATGCTTGTTCTGGGCGTTCAGCACCAGGATGTTGCCCATTTTGGGCGTTCAGCGCCAGAACCATGCTCTGTTCTGGCGTTTGAACGCCAGGCAGATGCTCCTCCAGGGTGTGATTTTTCTTCTGCTGTTTTTGATTCCGTTTTCAATTTTTATATTTATTTTGTGACTCCACATGATCATGAACCTACAAAGACATATAACTAAGAAAAATATAGTTAAATAAATAAAAATTGGGTTGCCTCCCAACAAGCGCTTCTTTAATGTCAATAGCTTGACAGTGGGCTCTCATGGAGCCTCACAGATGTGCAGAGCCTTGTTGAGACTCTCCAACACCAAACTTAGAGTTTGGATATGGGAGTTCAACACCAAACTTAGAGTTTGGTTGTGGCCTCCCAACACCAAACTTAGAGTTTGACTGTGGGGGCTTGAGTTGACTCTGCTTTGAGAGAAGATTTTCATGCTTCCTCTCCATGGTTGCAGAGGGAGATCCTTGAGTTTTAAACACAAGGGAGTCCTCATTCCATTGAAGGAATAGTTCACCTCTGTCAACATCAATCACAGCTCTTGCTGTGGCCAGGAAAGGTCTTCCTAGGATGATGGATTCATCCTCTTCCTTTCCAGTATCCAGGACTATGAAATCAGCAGGGATGTAAAGGCCTTCAACCTTTACTAACACGTCCTCTACTTGTCCATATGCCTGTTTTCTTGAGCTGTCTGCCATCTCTAATGAGATTTTAGCAGCTTGCACCCCATAGATTCCCAGTTTTTCTATTACAGAGAGGGGCATGAGGTTTATTCCTGAACCAAGGTCACACAGAGCCTTAAAGATCATGGTGCCTATGGTGCAGGGTATTATGAACTTTCCAGGATCCTGTCTCTTCTTTGGCAATGTCAGTTGATCCAGATCACTTAGTTCATTGATGAACAAGGGAGGTTCAACTTCCCAAGTATCAATGCCAAATAATTTGGCATTTAGCTTCATGATTGCACCAAGAAACTTGGCAGTTTGCTCTTCAGTAACATCCTCATTCTCTTCAGAAGAGGAATACTCATCAGAGCTCATGAAGGGCATAAGGAGGCTTAATGGAATCTCTATGGTCTCTAGATGAGCCACAGAGTCCTTTGGTTCCTCAGAGGGAAGCTCCTTATTGATCACTGGACGTCCCAGGAGGTCTTCCTCCTTGGGATTCACGTCCTCTCCTCTCCTCACAGGTTCGGCCATGATGCTTATGTCAATGGCCTTGCACTCTCCTTTTGGATTCTCTTCTGTATTGCTTGGGAGAGTACTAGGGGGGATTTCAGTGATCCTTTTACTCAGCTGGCCCACTTGTGCTTCCAGATTTCTAATGGAAGACCTTGTTTCATTCATGAAACTTACAGTGGCCTTAGATAGATCAGAGACTAAATTTTCTAAATTAGAAGTATTTTGTTCAGAGTTCTCTGTCTGTTGCTGAGTGGATGATGGAAAAGGTTTATTATTGTTAAACCTGTTTCTTCCACCATTATTAAAGCCTTGTTGAGGCTTTTGATCCTTCCATGAAAAATTTGGATGATTTCTCCATGATGAGTTATAGGTGTTTCCATAAGGTTCACCTAAGTAATTCACTGCTATTGCAGGGTTCTCAGGATCATAAGCTTCTTCTTCAGGAGAAGCCTCTTGAGTACTGTTGGATGCAGCTTGCATTCCATTCAGACTCTGAGAAATCATATTGACTTGCTGAGTCAATATTTTGTTCTGAGCCAATATGGCATTCAGAGTATCAACTTCAAGAACTCCCTTCTTCATAGGTGTCCCATTACTCACAGGATTCCTTTCAGAAGTGTACATGAACTGGTTATTAGCAACCATGTCAATGAGTTCTTGAGCTTCTGCAGGCGTTTTCTTTAGGTGAATGGATCCACCTGCAGAAGTGTCCAGTGACATCTTTGATAGCTCAGATAGACCATCATAGAATATATCCAGGATGGTCCATTCTGAAAGCATGTCAGAAGGACACTTTTTGGTCAACTGTTTGTATCTTTCCCAAGCTTCATAGAGGGATTCACCTTCTTTCTGTCTGAAGGTTTGAACATCAGCTCTAAGCTTGCTCAGCTTTTGAGGAGGAAAGTACTTGGCTAAGAAAGCCGTGACCAGCTTATCCCAAGAGTTCAGGCTGTCTTTGGGTTGAGAATCCAACCATAATCTAGCTCTGTCTCTTACAGCAAAAGGAAAAAGCATGAGCCTGTAGACTTCAGGATCTACTCCATTAGTCTTAACAGTATCACATATCTGCAAGAATTCAGTTAAGAACTGAAAAGGATCTTCAGATGGAAGTCCATGAAACTTGCAGTTTTGCTGCATCAGAGAAACTAATTGAGGTTTCAGCTCAAAGTTGTTTGCTCCAATGGCAGGAATGGAGATGCTTCTTCCATGTAAATTGGAATTAGGTATAGTAAAGTCACCAAGCATCTTCCTTACATTATTATTATTTTCGGCTGCCATCTCCTCTTCATGTTCGAAATTTTCTGAAAGGTTTTCTCTGGATTGTTGTAATTTAGCTTCTCTTAATTTCCTTTTCAGAGTCCTTTCAGGTTCTGGATCTGCTTCCACAAGAATGTTCTTATCCTTGCTCCTGCTCATATGACAAAGAAGAGGGCACAGAAAAATAATAATAACAATAGAGATCCTTTATACCACAGTATAGGGATCCCTGTGTGAGTAGAAGAAGAGGGGGAGACAAAGAATATAATATAATGGAAGAAACACAACTGTGAGGATGGCAGAGATGTGAGATGAGATGTTAGGATATGAATGAATAAATAGAATAAGATGGGGGAGGGATAATTTTCCAAAAATATTTTTGAAAAAGAGTTAGTGATTTTTGAAAATAGTTTTTGAAAAATGTTAGTAATCTTTCGAAAATTAAGATTAAAAAATTAAAAATTAAAATAGTTAATAAATTAAGAAGAAATTTTGAAAAAGGGGGAAGATATTTTCGAAAATGAGAGAGAGAGAGTTAGTTAGGTAGTTTTGAAAAAGTTAAGAAACAAACAAAAAAAATTAGTTAGTTAGTTGAAACAAATTTTGAAAAGATAAGAAGTTAGGAAGTTAGAGAAGATATTTTGAAATCAAATTTTTGAAAAAGATAAGATAAGAAGATATTTTTGAAAAGATATGATTTAAATTAGTTTTGAAAAAGATTTGATTTTTAAAATCACAATTAATGACTTGATTCACAAAAAATCACAAGATATGATTCTAGAACTTAAAGTTTGAATCTTTCTTAACAAGTAAGTAACAAACTTGAAATTTTTGAATCAAAACATTAATTGTTTATGTTATTTTCGAAAATTTAATACAAAAATAAGAAAAAGATTTTTGAAAAATATTTTTGGAATTTTCGAAAATAACTAAGAATTTTGAAAAAGATTTTGAAAAAGATAAGATTTTCAAATTGAAAATTTGATTTGACTCATGAGAAACAATTTGATTTTAAAATTTTTTGAAAAAGTCAATCCAAATTTTCGAATTTGATGAGAGAAAAAGGGAAAGATATTTTTTTGATTTTTGAATTTTTATGATGAGAGAGAAAAACAACAAAAAGACTCAATGCATGAAAATTTTGAATCAAAACAATGAATGCATGCATGAATGATATGAGTGTCAAGATGAACACCAAGAACACTTTGAATGTCAAGATGAACATCAAGAACATATTTTTGAAAAATTTTTGATGCAAAGAAAACATGTAAGACACCAAACTTAGAAATCTTTCATGTTTAGACTCTAAGAAACGAAAAATGCACATGTAAAACAAGAAAAGACACAAAACAAAAAATCATCAAGATCAAACAAGAAGACTTACCAAGAACAACTTGAAGATCATGAAGAACACCATGAATGCATGAAATTTTCGAAAAATGCAAGATGCACATGCAAATGACACCAAACTTATAACATGACTTAAGACTCAAACAAGAAACAGAAAAATATTTTTGATTTTTATGATTTTCTAAATTTTTTTGGATTTTTTTTCGAAAATTATGTGAAAAAGAAAAAAATAAGGATTCCAAAATTTTTAACATGAATTCCAGGAATCTTGCCATGTTAGTCTAAAGCTTCAGTCCAGGAATTAAACATGGCTCACTAGCCAGCCAAGCTTTCAATAAAAGCTTCAGTCCAAAACACTAGACATGGCCAATGGCCAGCCAAGCTTCAGTAGATATGGATACCTTTCATGTATAGAGCAACTAAGTGTGTGAGAATCTCTTCATTTGTGATGGTAAGTTGAAACCCCAGTCCAAAAATTAGACATGGCTTACAGCCAGCCAAGCTTCAACAAATTATCATGAAACACTAGAATTCATTCTTAAAAATTCTGAAGAAAAATATATTTTTGAAAACATTTTTTTTTTCGAAAACAAAAGAGAAAATTTTGAAAGATTTTTGAAAAAGTTTTGAAAAATAAAATAAAAAGAAAATTACCTAATCTGAGCAACAAGATGAACCGTCAGTTGTCCAAACTCGAACAATCCCCGGCAACGGCGCCAAAAACTTGGTGTTGTTGCCGGGATTGGGATCTCAGACGATTCTTGGCGCCAAACAGGAACAATTAAGTCCCCAACAACGGCGCCAAAAACTTGGTGCACGAAATTGTGATGTCCAAGCTCAAACTATTCCTGGCACGTGAGCAACTTGGTATGCGTAATCGTGATTACACATTCATAATTTGTCACAACTTCGATACAACTAACCAGCAAGTGCACTGGGTCGTCCAAGTAATACCTTACGTGAGTAAGGGTCGAATCCCACGGAGATTGTTGGTATGAAGCAAGCTATGGTCACCTTGCAAATCTCAGTTAGGCATATATAAATTAATAATGGTGTTTTCGAATTTAATATAATAAAATAGGGATAGAAATACTTATGTAATTCATTGGTGAGAATTTCAGATAGGCGAATGGAGATGCCTTCGTTCCTCTGAACCTCTGCTTTCCTGCTATCTTCATCCAATCAGTCTTACTCCTTTCCATGGCTGGCTTTATGCAAGGGCATCACCGTTGTCAGTGGCTACATCCCCTCCTCTCAGTGAAAAATATGCTCACATGCTCTGTCACAGCACGGCTAATCATCTGTCGATTCTCGATCATGCTGGAATAGGATTCACCCTCCTTTTGCGTCTGTCACTAACGCCCAGCACTCGCGAGTTTGAAGCTCGTCACAGTCATTCAATCATTGAATCCTACTCGGAATACCACAGACAAGGTTTAGACTTTCCGGATTCTCTTGAATGCCGCCATCATTCTAGCTTACGCCACGAAGATTCTGGTTAGAAGATCTAAGAGATATTCATTCTAGCTTATTTCAAGTAGAACGGAAGTGTTTGTCAGGCACGTGTTCATAGGGGAGAATGGTAATGAGCGTCACACATAATCATCACCTTCATCACGTTCTTGGGTGCGAATGGATATCTTAGAAGCGAAATAAGATGAATTGAATAGAAAACAGTAGTACTTTGCATTAATCTTTGAGGAACAGCAGAGCTCCACACCTTAATCTATGGAGTGTAGAAACTCTACCGTTAGAATTACATAAGTGAAAGGTCCAGGCATGGCCGAGATGGCCAGCCCCCTAAAACGTGATCATAGGATCAGAATATAATCCAGGATCAAAGATGTCTAATACAATAGTAAGAGGTCCTATTTATAATAAACTATTCACTAGGGTTTACAGAAGTAAGTAATTGATGCATAAATCCACTTCCGGGGCCCACTTGGTGTGTGCTTGGGCTGAGCCTTAAGTGTTGCACGTGTAGAGGTCCTCCTTGGAGTTGAACGCCTGATGACAAGTCATCTTAGCCTATTTTAACTAGCCTTTTTCTTTTGTTTTCAATTGAATTATGCACTTTCTTGAGCCATAAGCAAGCCAATTGGGTAGATTTTCATGTTTCCCTTGATTGAACTAACCATATATGAATTCATGCCATTTCATGAGGTTTTGTGCTATATTTGTTGCATATTATGAAAGAATGAAGATCTCATGATTTTGAGCATAGCTTTGATTAGTTTGGTTGATTAATGATAGGTGAAGAAAGCTTGGAGAAAGGTTGAAGCAAAGAGGAATGGCTAGGAGTGAAGAGAGGACAATGGAATAAGTGAAATTGAACCATGAAGCAAAAGGTTGGACCTAAAGTTAGCCTCAAAGTTAGACCCCTAACTTGAAGGCTAACGTTAGGCATGAAGAATTCTCCCTGGGATCCCCACGTTTGAGCCAACGTTAGCCCCCTAACTTGGAGGCTAACGTTGGCAAGAGAAACTTCCTCCCTGGCCATCCAACGTTGGTGCCAACGTTAGGGGTCTAACTTTGACCCTAACGTTGGCACATGAATTACAAAGGGGGAAGGAGCCAACGTTTGCGCCAACGTTAGCCCCCTAACTTGGAGGCTAACGTTGGCGCCACACACCACAAGGCATACAAGGGGTATACTTCCAACAAGAATAACTTGAGCTACAGAGCTCCAAATGAGGTGATTCAAGAAGCATTGGAAAGTAGGAATCAAGAGCTTTCCAAGCATATATGGCACTGCATGGTGGACACTAAAATTGAGGGAGAAAACTGCCCCGCAATGTGCATAAACGAACATGGTGGCAACCTGCAGTGAGGCCAACTGACCTCTGCACCTTCAAAGGAGTATAACTCGAGCTGTAGAGCTCCAAATAATGTGCTCCCAACGGCATTGGAAAGTAGACATCCAGGGCTTTCCAACAATGTATAATAGTATGGGGTGGACAATACATTTGAGCCTCCAGAACTGGCGTTTTCGCCAACGTTTGAGGGCTAACGTTACCTCAAACGCTGCACACCAAAGCCAGCGACCATGCCCTCTTCAAATGATCATAACTTGAGTTGTAGATGTCCAATTGAAGTGATTCCAAGTGGGTTAGAAAGCTGACATTCAGAGCTTTCCAACCATATATGATAGTCTATATTGGGCATAAAATTGGCAACATGACAAGAGGACAAAGTTGGCCCCATAAATGTGCATAAGGGAGGCCAACGTTAAGGTCAAAGTTAGACCCCTAACGTTGGCTCAAACTTTTGGTCCAACTTTTGCTAACCTCAAAACCGGTTCAATTGGTTCACTTCGGTTCTTCTCCAAACTTCAAGAGCAATCAACCAAGGCCTCTTTCAACCCAATTCCACCAAGAGCAAAGGCCCATGATCATCACTCAAAGGCACAAGAAATAGATAAAATAGGAATTTCATTTAATTGTAATTTGTTTTTAATTTCATTTCCATTTTGTAAAGCCTATATAAGGCATCATTTTCATATTTGTGAGGAGGCTGGCTCCAGAAGGGAGCACGAGGATTCAAGAGCTCTCTTTAAATTTTCTTTTCTTTGTTTTTGAATCTTGGGTTGAGAATTGAAGAAATTCTGTTTCAATCTCACCTTGAGAATTCTCTCTGTTTACTTGTCAGCATAATTTCAGTGAATTGTGATTTGAATCAAAACTCTCTTTACTGCTTTCTTCTCTATTTTCTTCTGCAATTATTCTCTGTTGGATCAAGGAAGGAATTGAGATCTAGACTTGGTCTCTAGTCTCATCCAACCCCTGAGATCTTCAACCTCTCATTTAGATTTTGCAATTGAGCCAAGTTGCTCTCTGTTTTGATTTTAAAGTGATTTTCCAAATCTGTTGAACCTGCTGCATCTTTTACTTCTCTGTTTGATTGTCATTTACACTTCCGTGTTTGATTTCATGAATTCCAGTACCTAATTTCTTTTATTCTTCTTGCAATTTAACTTTCCAATTACTTGATCTACTGCTTTCTTTTAATTTCCAGCACCCACTCCCTTTTAATTTCATGCAATTTACATTTCTTGCAATTTAAGATTCTTGCAATTTACATTTCTTGCTTTTTAAGTTTCAATGCAATTTACTTTCTGCACTTTAATTTTCCTTGTCATTTACATTCTGTTGGCTTCAATTGTCACTCAAATCACTCAATGTTAGCTTGACTAAACTAATCACCCACTAAAGTTGCTTGATCCATCAATCCCTGTGGGATCGACCTCACTCCCGTGAGTTTTTATTACTTGATACGACCCGGTACACTTGCCGGTTAGATTTGTGTGTTTTGGGAGAAATTTATCTTTCAACAAAATATTCATCAAGTTTTTGGCGCCGTTGCCGGGGATTGATTAGATCAACAATGATTATGTGGGTGAGAAGTCTAGATCAAGCATTTTCTTTATTTTTGTTCTCTGTTCTAAGTTGAAACCAAGGTGTTTGAGTTATTGCCTCACTAAGAAATTCTCATCTCTGATATGAGTAATTTCAATTTTCATTGATGTTTGCAAAATACAAATGGAGTTCAACTCATCATTTGGTCAAACAAAATTTTATGGGATATCAACCACCATCACCAATCTCTAATGATGGCTGGGGATATCACCAAGAAACTTCAAATTCTGGGCACTCCAATTCATGGAGCTATGCTTCAGAACCACAAGATGAGAAAGAAAATCATATGGGATATTTCTTTCC
This sequence comes from Arachis hypogaea, assembly GCF_003086295.3. Classification (NCBI taxonomy): domain Eukaryota; kingdom Viridiplantae; phylum Streptophyta; class Magnoliopsida; order Fabales; family Fabaceae; genus Arachis; species Arachis hypogaea. The sequence continues at coordinate 40,431,650 of NC_092050.1, read as the reverse complement.
ACCACAAAATAATGCAAGTCATGATTCTAATGGTGGCTGGGAAGGGAATCCTAGTGCTCCATATGATAATCATCCAAAGATATCATCACTTGACCATACTTCAACCGAAAGCCCCTTTCAAAACTCACCACCCACACAAACTTCCATGAACCACTCAAGGCTTTCAGAGCTTGAGTCCAAGTTCGAAAAATATGCGAAAGAAGCACAAATATCTGAGAAAAGGCAAGAAGCTTTCTTCAAAAATATGAATGAAGAAGTAGAGAAAATAAGGAGGAGCTTAGAACCACTGAGCAAGAAAAATGAAGGCCAATTGATGGATATAAAAGAGGAAGTGGAGGAGCAAGAAAGTGAAGAAGTCATTCCAAACTCAAGTGAGGCAGAGAAGTACATAAAGGAGGAGTTCATGGAACCACCAATACAAAAGGCTCTGGATGAATACAAAACTCCAACAATCACACAACCACCAAAACTTGGATTCAAAGAAGTGAAGGCAATTGACAAAAGCACCAAGAAGAGGATTGTGACCAAGACACCAAGGACAACATTCATGAGAAGGTCAACTGCAAACAATCCTCCCCCTGATCCAGCAAGCAAGATCAATCAAGCCAATTTCACAAGGAAGCTTGCTGAGGAGAGACCAAGACAGGGGGCACTAGCTGAAACTTCTCCTCCTTTGAAGTCATTTCTCTTAACAAATTGGAAGAAAAGGAAGAAAGTAAAGAACAGGTAGACAGTAGGTACAATTCTTCTCCTTGCTTTGTTTAAATTTCAATAAATTGGCATATGATTACATTCTAAGTTTGGTGTTGCCCTGCAACAAACTGTTTTCCATTTTCATGGATGATTGCATCAATTTTACATGAAAGTGACACACCAAGATTCTAAGTTTGGTGTGCCACCTATTTTTTTTATGCAAATCAATCCAGCAACATCACTTGTCTGCATAATCATATTGCCTTTTACAGTGTTATTTTTCTTCTTAGTTGGATAATTTTTGTTTTCTCTTTGTTTCATTTATTTACTTGTTTTTAATGCTTCCCTTCATTAACTATTTTTGTTCATACATCACCAAGACATCCTTATTCATAACAGATTCTTCATTTGGTGATTGTATTTAACATATAACAGTTTCTTTTGTTTAGTTTTAGTTCAAATAAATTGACATAGGATTGCATTCTAAGTTTGGTGTTGCTATGCAACACAGTTTGCTTCAAATCTTTACTGGATACTTGCATTAATTCCAAGTAAAAGTGTCACACTAAGTTTGGTGTGCCACTTATCTTTTATGCAAAGTACTATGCTCACCTTCTTAAGCTTGCAATCACAATGTCTCTGTCTCTTGTGCCTTGATTATTATCTTTAATTTTGCTTGCTTGAAACACATGTACTACTAACATTCCTTGTGAAAGACATTCATGATCCATCTTAGCCCCATAGCCACGGTTCTAATAGTTGCTTGAGGATGAGCAAGCATTCTGAGTTTGGTATGGGAAGGAGGAGAATGGGAGGAAAATGACAACAATAGAGAAGATGAACTACAAGGTTGTAAAGTTCCTTTTCCTCTCATTTGTTTCAAGCACTATGAACTGCATGATTGTCTTTACCTTCTCTGTATGCATGTGTGTATGAAAAGGCATAGTTTGATTTCTAAATTGCAACATGGTGCTATGTCATTATGATTTCCAACTTGAGTTTTGTGAATTCAAAAGCAACAAAAGTATCATGATCATAAACAAACAAGGCATTAAAGAAGATTTTAGCATGTGCATAAAAGTATTGGTAAGCTAGTATGTTTGATTGTTGCTTAATTGCATTAGATTTTATTTAATTGAAGTTTTCATCTAGGACATTTTGTGAAATCTTTTAAAATCATGAAAACCTTGAAGAAGCAAATGCAAAATAAAGCAAGAAAAGAAAAAGGGAAAGAATGAGAAAGCTGAAGGCTCTGAGTACCAATGGCAATTTATTTGCTAAGTACTTGTGGTGTTTATGTATCAAGCCAAATGCTTGAAAACAAAACACTTAGAAGTCAAGGTTAGGCTCAAAGTGCAAAAGCACTCCCTCAAAGCTCAAGGCTCTGAGCATCAATGATTAGAGAGTCTAGAAAAGAAAAGAAAAATGAGCTTAATGAAGTCCTCTAATCAAATGCTTGTGGTGCTTATGTATCAAGTGGTAATGCTTGAAAACAAAGCATTTAGAAGTCGTAGCTTTGTTATCAACTCATGGGGCAAAGCACCCAAAAAGGAGAAGCTAATAAGAAAATCAAAAGCTTGTTTCAAGGAAGAAATATAAGAAAAAGATTTCATAAATTGAGCTAGATGGAAGCATCAATCATTTACATTTCTTTTGTGATTGTAGCATGCTTAGAAAACTAGCTTACCATGAACATTGAGTTGCTATTCTTCTTACCTTGGTTTGTCAATCTTTATTGCATGATTCTTTTCTTGCTTGGGGACAAGCAAGCTTTAAGTTTGGTGTTGTGATGACAAGTCATCTTAGCCTATTTTAACTAGCCTTTTTCTTTTGTTTTCAATTGAATTATGCACTTTCTTGAGCCATAAGCAAGCCAATTGGGTAGATTTTCATGTTTCCCTTGATTGAACTAACCATATATGAATTCATGCCATTTCATGAGGTTTTGTGCTATATTTGTTGCATATTATGAAAGAATGAAGATCTCATGATTTTGAGCATAGCTTTGATTAGTTTGGTTGATTAATGATAGGTGAAGAAAGCTTGGAGAAAGGTTGAAGCAAAGAGGAATGGCTAGGAGTGAAGAGAGGACAATGGAATAAGTGAAATTGAACCATGAAGCAAAAGGTTGGACCTAAAGTTAGCCTCAAAGTTAGACCCCTAACTTGAAGGCTAACGTTAGGCATGAAGAATTCTCCCTGGGATCCCCACGTTTGAGCCAACGTTAGCCCCCTAACTTGGAGGCTAACGTTGGCAAGAGAAACTTCCTCCCTGGCCATCCAACGTTGGTGCCAACGTTAGGGGTCTAACTTTGACCCTAACGTTGGCACATGAATTACAAAGGGGGAAGGAGCCAACGTTTGCGCCAACGTTAGCCCCCTAACTTGGAGGCTAACGTTGGCGCCACACACCACAAGGCATACAAGGGGTATACTTCCAACAAGAATAACTTGAGCTACAGAGCTCCAAATGAGGTGATTCAAGAAGCATTGGAAAGTAGGAATCAAGAGCTTTCCAAGCATATATGGCACTGCATGGTGGACACTAAAATTGAGGGAGAAAACTGCCCCGCAATGTGCATAAACGAACATGGTGGCAACCTGCAGTGAGGCCAACTGACCTCTGCACCTTCAAAGGAGTATAACTCGAGCTGTAGAGCTCCAAATAATGTGCTCCCAACGGCATTGGAAAGTAGACATCCAGGGCTTTCCAACAATGTATAATAGTATGGGGTGGACAATACATTTGAGCCTCCAGAACTGGCGTTTTCGCCAACGTTTGAGGGCTAACGTTACCTCAAACGCTGCACACCAAAGCCAGCGACCATGCCCTCTTCAAATGATCATAACTTGAGTTGTAGATGTCCAATTGAAGTGATTCCAAGTGGGTTAGAAAGCTGACATTCAGAGCTTTCCAACCATATATGATAGTCTATATTGGGCATAAAATTGGCAACATGACAAGAGGACAAAGTTGGCCCCATAAATGTGCATAAGGGAGGCCAACGTTAGGGTCAAAGTTAGACCCCTAACGTTGGCTCAAACTTTTGGTCCAACTTTTGCTAACCTCAAAACCGGTTCAATTGGTTCACTTCGGTTCTTCTCCAAACTTCAAGAGCAATCAACCAAGGCCTCTTTCAACCCAATTCCACCAAGAGCAAAGGCCCATGATCATCACTCAAAGGCACAAGAAATAGATAAAATAGGAATTTCATTTAATTGTAATTTGTTTTTAATTTCATTTCCATTTTGTAAAGCCTATATAAGGCATCATTTTCATATTTGTGAGGAGGCTGGCTCCAGAAGGGAGCACGAGGATTCAAGAGCTCTCTTTAAATTTTCTTTTCTTTGTTTTTGAATCTTGGGTTGAGAATTGAAGAAATTCTGTTTCAATCTCACCTTGAGAATTCTCTCTGTTTACTTGTCAGCATAATTTCAGTGAATTGTGATTTGAATCAAAACTCTCTTTACTGCTTTCTTCTCTATTTTCTTCTGCAATTATTCTCTGTTGGATCAAGGAAGGAATTGAGATCTAGACTTGGTCTCTAGTCTCATCCAACCCCTGAGATCTTCAACCTCTCATTTAGATTTTGCAATTGAGCCAAGTTGCTCTCTGTTTTGATTTTAAAGTGATTTTCCAAATCTGTTGAACCTGCTGCATCTTTTACTTCTCTGTTTGATTGTCATTTACACTTCCGTGTTTGATTTCATGAATTCCAGTACCTAATTTCTTTTATTCTTCTTGCAATTTAACTTTCCAATTACTTGATCTACTGCTTTCTTTTAATTTCCAGCACCCACTCCCTTTTAATTTCATGCAATTTACATTTCTTGCAATTTAAGATTCTTGCAATTTACATTTCTTGCTTTTTAAGTTTCAATGCAATTTACTTTCTGCACTTTAATTTTCCTTGTCATTTACATTCTGTTGGCTTCAATTGTCACTCAAATCACTCAATGTTAGCTTGACTAAACTAATCACCCACTAAAGTTGCTTGATCCATCAATCCCTGTGGGATCGACCTCACTCCCGTGAGTTTTTATTACTTGATACGACCTGGTACACTTGCCGGTTAGATTTGTGTGTTTTGGGAGAAATTTATCTTTCAACAAAATATTCATCAACGCCAGCTTTTGTGCCAGTTTGGGCGTTCAACTCTGGTTTTGGCTCCTTTTCTGGCGCTGGACGCTAGATTTGGGTAGAAAGCTGGCGTTGAACGCCAGTTTACGTCATCTATTCTTGGCCAAAGTATGGACTATTATATATTGCTGGAAAGCCCTGGATGTCTAATTTCCAACGCAATTAAAAGCGCGCCATTTCGAGTTCTATAGCTCCAGAAAACCCACTTTGAGTGCAGGGAGGTCAGAATCCAACAGCATCAGCAGTCCTTCTTCAACCTCTGAATCTTATTTCTGCTCAAGTCCCTCAATTTCAGCCAGAAAATACCTGAAATCACAGAAAAACACAAAACTCATAGTAAAGTCCAGAAATATGAATTTAACATAAAAACTAATGAAAACATCCCTAAAAGCAACTAGATCCTACTAAAAACATACTAAAAACAATGCCAAAAAGCGTGTAAATTATCCGCTCATCATACCTCTATCCCTATTTTATTATATCATATTCGAAAACTCCATAATTATTTTATATCCGCCTGCCTGAGATTTACAAGGTGATCATAGCTTGCTTCATACCAACAATCTCCGTGGGATTCGACCCTTACTCACGTAAGGTATTACTTGGACGACCCAGTGCACTTGCTGGTTAGTTGTATCGAAGTTGTGAATCATGGTATTGGCACCATGTTCTTGGCGCCATTGCCAGGGAAAGAAAGAGCCATGAATTCTACATAATCAAAGCGTAATCACGATTGCGCGTACCAAGTTGCTCACGTTGCCAGGGATTGTTTGAGCCTGGACATCACAATTTCCTGCACCAAGTTTTTGGCGCCGTTGCCGGGGATTGTTCGAGTTTGGACAACTGACGGTTCATCTTGTTGCTCAGATTAGGTAATTTTCTTTTTATTTTATTTTCAAAAATTTTTCAAAAACCTTTCAAAAATTCCTCACTTGTTTTCGAAAAAAAAATGTTTTCAAAAAATAAATTATTCTATGGCTTCAGAATTTTTAAGAATGAATTCTAGTGTTTCATGAAGCATGTTGAAGCCTGGCTGGCTGTAAAGCCATGTCTCAATTCTTATACTCAAGAGAAGAGCTTCTTTATCTTTCTTAGCCAATTGGCTGTTGAATGTAAGGCATGTCAGGCGTGCCATGTCTGAGTTACATACTAAAGCTTGGCTGGCTATTAAGCCATGCCTGACCCTTTGATTGGAGCTTTAGAGCATAAGATTCCTGGAATTCATATTAAAAATTTTGGAATCCTTATCTTTTATTTTTCACAATAATTTTCGAAAAAAAATTAAAAGAAAATACAAAAAATCATAAAATCATAAAAATCAAAAATATGTTTGTGTTCTTGTTTGAGTCTTGAGTCATGTTATAAGTTTGGTGTCAATTGCATATGCATCTTGCATTTTTTCGAAAATATCATGCATTCATAGTGTTCTTCATGATCTTCAAGTTGTTCTTGGTAAGTCTTCTTGTTTGATCTTGATGATTTTTTGTTGTGTCTTTTCATGTTTATCATATGCATTCTTGAATTCTTAGTGCGTAAGCATTAAAGAATTCTAAGTTTGGTGTCTTGCATATTTTCTTTGCATTAAAAATTTTTCAAAATTATGTCTATGATGTTCATCTTGACATTCATAGTGTTCTTGGTGTTCATCTTGACATTCATAGCATTCTTGCACGCATTCATTGTTTTGATCTAAAAATTTCATGCATTGCATCTTTTTAGTGTTTTTCTCTTGCATCATAAAAATTCAAAAATAAAAAAAAATATCTTTCCCTTTTTCTCTCATCAATTTCGAAAATTTGAATTGACTTTTTCAAAAATTTTTAAAATCTAATTGTTTCTCATGAGTCAAATCAAATTTTCAAGTTGAAAATCTTATCTTTTTCAAAATCTTTTTTTCAAAAATCAAATCCTTTTCAAAATTTTTGGTTATTTTCGAAAATTCCAAAAGTATTTTTCAAAAATCCTTTTCTTATTTTTATCACAAATTTTCGAAAATAACAATAACAATTAATGTTTTGATTCAAAAATTTGAAGTTTGTTACTTGCTTATTAAGAAAGATTCAAACTTTAAGTTCTAGAATCATATCTTGTGATTTCTTATGAATCAAGTCATTAATTGAGATTTTAAAAATCAAATCTTTTTCAAAACTAATTTCAATCATATCTTTTCAAAAATATCTTCTTATCTTATCTTTTTCAAAAATATCTTTTCAAAATATCTTTTCTAACTTCCTAACTTCTTATCTTTTCAAAATTTGTTTCAACTAACTAACTAACTTTTTGTTTGTTTCTTAACTTTTTCAAAACTACCCAACTAACTCTCTCTCTCTAATTTTCGAAAATATCTTTCCTCTTTTTCAAAAATTTCTTTTTAATTAACTAATTATTCTTATTTTTATTTTTAATTTTAAAAATTTTTCGAAAAAAAAATAATAACAATTTTCAAAATAATTTTCGAAAAATTATCCCTCCCCCATCTTATTCTATTTATTCATTCATATCCTAACATCTCATCTCACATCTCTGCCATCCTCACAGTTGTGTTTCTTTCTTTACATCATATTCTTTGTCTCCCTCTTTTCTTCTACTCACACAGGGATCCCTATACTGTGGTATAAAGGATCTCTATTATTATTATTATTTTTTTCTGTGCCTTCTTCTTTGTCATATGAGCAGGAGCAAGGATAAGAACATTATTGTGGAAGCAGATCCAGAACCTGAAAGGACTCTGAAGAGAAAATTAAGAGAAGCTAAATTACAACAATCCAGAGAAAACCTTTCAGAAATTTTTGAACAGGAAGAGGAGATGGCAGCCGAAAATAATAATAATGTAAGGAAGATGCTTGGTGACTTTACTGTACCTAATTCCAATTTACATGGAAGAAGCATCTCCATTCCTGCCATTGGAGCAAACAACTTTGAGCTGAAACCTCAATTAGTTTCTCTGATGCAGCAGAACTGCAAGTTTTATGGACTTCCATCTGAAGATCCTTTTCAGTTCTTAACTGAATTCTTGTAGATATGTGATACTGTTAAGACTAATGGAGTAGATCCTGAAGTCTACAGGCTCATGCTTTTCCCTTTTGCTGTAAGAGACAGAGCTAGATTATGGTTGGATTCTCAACCCAAAGACAGCCTGAACTCTTGGGATAAGCTGGTCACGGCTTTCTTAGCCAAGTACTTTCCTCCTCAAAAGCTGAGCAAGCTTAGAGCTGATGTTCAAACCTTCAGACAGAAAGAAGGTGAATCCCTCTATGAAGCTTGGGAAAGATACAAACAGTTGACCAAAAAGTGTCCTTCTGACATGCTTTCAGAATGGACCATCCTGGATATATTCTATGATGGTCTATCTGAGCTATCAAAGATGTCACTGGACACTTCTGCAGGTGGATCCATTCACCTAAAGAAAACGCCTGCAGAAGCTCAAGAACTCATTGACATGGTTGCTAATAACCAGTTCATGTATACTTCTGAAAGGAATCCTGTAAGTAATGGGACGCCTATGAAGAAGGGAGTTCTTGAAGTTGATACTCTGAATGCCATATTGGCTCAGAATAAAATATTGACTCAGCAAGTCAATATGATCTCTCAGAGTCTGAATGGAATGCAAGCTGCATCCAACAGTACTCAAGAGGCTTCTTATGTAGAAGAAGCTTATGATCCTGAGAACCCTGCAATAGCAGAGGTGAATTATTTAGGTGAACATTATGGAAACACCTATAACTCATCATGGAGAAATCATCCAAATTTCTCATGGAAGGATCAAAAGCCTCAACAAGGCTTTAATAATGGTGGAAGAAATAGGTTTAACAATAATAAAGCTTTTCCATCATCCACTCAGCAACAGACAGAGAACTCTGAACAAAATACTTCTAATTTAACAAACTTAGTCTCTGATTTATCTAAGGCCACTGTAAGTTTCATGAATGAAACAAGATCTTCCATTAGAAATCTGGAAGCACAAGTGGGCCAGCTGAGTAAAAGGATAACTGAAATCCCTCCTAGTACTCTCCCAAGCAATACAGAAGAGAATCCAAAAGGAGAGTGCAAGGCCATTGACATAAGCACCATGGTCGAACCCAAAAAAGGAGAGGAGGACATGAATCCCAAGGAGGAAGACCTCCTGGGACGTCCAGTGATCAATAAGGAGCTTCCCTCTGAGGAACCAAAGGACTCTGAGGCTCATCTAGAGACCATAGAGATTCCATTAAGCCTCCTTATGCCCTTCATGAGCTCTGATGAGTATTCTTCTTCTGAAGAGAATGAGGATGTTACTGAAGAGCAAACTGCCAAGTTTCTTGGTGCAATCATGAAGCTGAATGCCAAATTATTTGGTATTGAGACTTGGGAAGATGAACCTCCCTTGTTCACCAATGAACTAAGTGATCTGGATCAACTGACATTGCCTCAGAAGAAACATGATCTTGGAAAGTTCATAATACCTTGTACCATAGGCACCATGATCTTTAATGCTCTGTGTGACCTTGGTTCAGGGATAAACCTCATGCCTCTCTCTGTAATAGAGAAACTGGGAATCTATGGGGTGCAAGCTGCTAAAATCTCATTAGAGATGGCAGACAATTCAAGAAAACAGGCTTATAGACAAGTAGAGGACGTGCTGGTAAAGGTTGAAGGCCTTTACATCCCTGCTGATTTCATAGTCCTGGATACTGGAAAGGAAGAGGATGAATCCATCATCCTAGGAAGACCTTTCCTGGCCACAGCAAGAGCTGTGATTGATGTTGACAGAGGTGAAATAGTCCTTCAATGGAATGAGGACTCCCTTGTGTTTAAAACTCAAGGATCTCCCTCTGCAACCATGGAGAGGAAGCATGAAAAGCTTCTCTCAAGGCAGAGTCAACCAGAGCCCCCACAGTCAAACTCTAAGTTTGGTGTTGGGAGGCCACAACCAAACTCTAAGTTTGGTGTTGAACTTCCATATCCAAACTCTAAGTTTGGTGTTGGAGAGTCTCAACAAAGCTCTGCACATCTGTGAGGCTCCATGAGAGCCCACTGTCAAGCTATTGACATTAAAGAAGCGCTTGTTGGGAGGCAACCCAATTTTTATTTATCTAACTATATTTTTCTTATTTATATGTCTTTATAGGTTCATGATCATGTGGAGTCACAAAATAAATATAAAAATTGAAAACGGAATCAAAAACAGCAGAAGAAAAATCACACCCTGGAGGAGCATCTGTCTGGCATTCAGCGCCAGAACAGAGCATGGTTCTGGCGCTGAACGCCCAAAATGGGCAGCTTCTGGGCGCTGAACGCCAGAACAGGCATGGTTCTGGCGTTCAACACCAGAAATGGCACACAAATGGGCGTTGAACGCCCAAAATGGCCACCAACCTGGCGCTGAATGCCCAGAGTTGTGTGCAAGGGCATTTTACATGCCTAAATTGGTGCAGGGATGTAAATGCCTTGACACCTCAGGATCTGTGGACCCCACAGGATCATCTTAGGATCTGTGGACCCCACAGGATCCCCACCTACCTCATCATCTCTCTTTCCATTCATGATCATCCCTTCTGTTTTCCATTGACCACTCACATCCATACACCTACTACCTTCAAAATTCAACATCTCTCTCTCTCTCTCTCTCTCACCCAAATCCCACCCATATGGCCGAATTCACACTCCCATCCATCTCCTCCATATCTTCTTCTTATTCTTCTATTCTTTCTTCTTTTGCTCGAGGGCGAGCAACATTCTAAGTTTGGTGTGGTAAAAGCATAGCTTTTTTTTGTTTTTTTCCATAACCATTGATGGCACCTAAGGCCAGAGAAACCTCTAGAAAGAGGAAAGAGAAGACAAAAGCTTCCATCAAGGGTCTATAGCTCAGTGGTAGAACATTTGACTGCAAATCAAGAGATCCCTGAGATACCTCAGGGGATACATTTTCTTCCACACAATTATTGGAAGCAACTAAGGGTGGAACATCAAGAGGACTCCATCATGCTTCATGAAATAGGAGAAGATCAAAAAGCAATGAAGGAGGAGCAACAAAGACAAGGAAGAGACATAGAAGAGCTCAAGGACATCATTGGTTCCTCAAGAAGGAAACGCCACCATCACTAAGGTGGATTCATTCCTTGTTCTTATTTCTTCTATTTTTCATTTTCTATGTTATGTGCTTATCTATGTTTGTGTCTTCATTACATGATCATTAGTAGTTAGTAACTATGTCTTAAAGTTATGAATGTCCTATGAATCCATCACCTCTCTTAAATGAAAAATGTTTTAATTCAAAAGAACAAGAAGTACATGAGTTTCGAATTTATCCTTGAACTTAGCTTAATTATATTGATGTGGTGACAATGCTTCTTGTTTTCTAAATGTATGCTTGAACAGTGCATATGTCTTTTGAAGTTGTTGTTTAAGAATGTTAAAATATGTTGGCTCTTGAAAGAATGATGACTAGGAGACATGTTATTTGATAATCTGAAAAATCCTAAAAATGATTCTTGAAGCAAGAAAAAGCAGCAAAGAACAAAGCTTGCAGAAAAAAAATAAAATAAAATAAAATAAAAATAGGCGAAAAAAATAGAAAAAAAAAGGAAAAAGAAAAAGCAAGCAGAAAAAGCCAATAACCCTTAAAACCAAAAGGCAAGGGCAAATAAAAAGGATCCCAAGGCTTTGAGCATCAGTGGATAGGAGGGCCTAAAGGAATAAAATCCTGGTCTAAGCGGCTAAACCAAGCTGTCCCTAACCATGTGCTTGTGGCGTGTAGGTGTCAAGTGAAAATTTGAGACTGAGCGATTAAAGTCAAGGTCCAAAGAAAAAAGAAGAGTGTGCTTAAGAACCCTGGACACCTCTAATTGGGAACTTTAGCAAAGCTGAGTCACAATCTGAAAAGGTTCACCCAATTATGTGTCTGTGGCATTTATGTATCCGGTGGTAATACTGGAAAACAAAGTGCTTAGGGCCACGGCCAAGACTCATAAGGAAGCTGTGTTCAAGAATCATTACTGAACTAGGAGAGTCAATAACACTATTCGAAATCTAAAGTTCCTATAGATGCCAATCATTCTGAACCTCAATGGATAAAGTGAGATGCCAAAACTATTCAATAGGCAAAAAGCTATAAGTCCCGCTCATATGATTGAAGCTATGTCTCATTGATAGTTTGGAATTTATAGTATATTCTCTTCTTTTTATCCTATTTGATTTTCAGTTGCTTGGGGACAAGCAACAATTTAAGTTTGGTGTTGTGATGAGCGGATAATTTATACGCTTTTTGACATTGTTTTTAGTATGTTTTTAGTAGAATCTAGTTACTTTTAGGGATGTTTTCATTAGTTTTTATGTTAAATTCATATTTCTGGACTTTACTATGAGTTTGTGGGTTTTTCTGTGATTTCAGGTATTTTCTGGCTGAAATTGAGGGACTTGAGCAAAAATCAGATTCAGAGGTTGAAGAAGGACTGCTGATGCTGTTGGATTCTGACCTCCCTGCACTCAAAGTGGATTTTCTGGAGCTACAGAACTCGAAATGGCGCGCTTTCAATTGCGTTGGAAAGTAGACATTCAGAGCTTTCCAGCAATATATAATAGTCCATACTTTGGCCAAGAATAGACGACGTAAACTGGCGTCCAACGCCAGCTTTCTACCCAAATCTGGCGTCCAGCGCCAGAAAAGGAGCCAAAACCAGAGTTGAACGCCCAAACTGGCACAAAAGCTGGCGTTCAACTCCAAGGAGGACCTCTACACGTGTAACACTCAAAGCCCAGCCCAAGCACACACCAAGTGGGCCCCAGAAGTGGATTTATGCATCAATTACTTACTCATGTAAACCCTAGTAGCTAGTTTATTATAAATAGGACCTTTTACTATTGTATTTGGCATCCTGGATTGTATTTTTGATCCTGTGATCACGTTTTGGGGGCTGGCCATCTCGGCCATGCCTAGGCCTTCACTTATGTATTTTCATACGGTAGAGTTTCTACACTCCATAGATTAAGGTGTGGAGCTCTGCTGTTCCTCAAAGATTAATGCAAAGTACTACTATTTTCTATTCAATTCTTCTTATTTCACTTCTAAGATATCCATTCGCACCCAAGAACGTGATGAAGGTGATGATTATGTGTGACGCTCATCACCATTCTCCCCTATGAACACGTGCCTGACAAACACTTCCGTTCTACATGAAATAAGCTAGAATGAATATCTCTTAGATCTCCTAACCAGAATCTTCGTGGCGTAAGCTAGAATGATGGCGGCATTCAAGAGAATCCGGAAGGTCTAAACCTTGTCTGTGGTATTCCGAGTAGGATTCGATGAATGAATGACTGTGACGAGCTCCAAACTCGCGATTGCAGGGCGTTAGTGACAGACGCAAAAGGATAGTAAATCCTATTCCAGCATGATCGAGAACCAACAGATGAATAGCAGTGCCGTGATAGGGTGCGTGAGCATATTATTCACTGAGAGGATAAGATGAAGCCATTGGCAAGGGTGATGCCTCCAGACGATTAGCCATGCCGTGATAGGGCATTGGATCATTTTCCCGAGAGATGATCGAAAGTAGCCATTGACAGTGGTGATGTATCACATAAAGCCAGCCATGGAAAGGAGTATGACTGATTGGATGAAGATAGCAGGAAAGCAGAGGTTCAGAGGAACGAAAAGCATCTCCATTCGCTTATCTGAAATTCCTACCAATGATTTACATAAGTACCTCTATCCCTATTTTATTATATCATATTCGAAAACTCCATAATTATTTTATATCCGCCTGCCTGAGATTTACAAGGTGACCATAGCTTGCTTCATACCAACAATCTCCGCGGGATTCGACCCTTACTCACGTAAGGTATTACTTGGACGACCCAGTGCACTTGCTGGTTAGTTGTATCGAAGTTGTGAACCATGGTATTGGCACCATGTTCTTGGCGCCATTGCCAGGGAAAGAAAGAGCCATGAATTCTACATAATCAAAGCGTAATCACGATTGCACGTACCAAGTTGCTCACGTTGCCAGGGATTGTTTGAGCCTGGACATCACAATTTCGTGCACCAATGCCTTTTCAGGAACATACTCCTTTGAAATAGATGGCCGCATAGTAATCTTTAATCTGAATGGAGTCATTGACAAACCCCCAGAAGATCGTTCCATCTTCCAGTGTGATGTCATAGATGAAAGTGTAGCTGAAGTTCACAAGGAAGAGTTTGAAGAGAGGCACACTGGACAAGGTCCAAGTGTGGGGACCTTCTTAACTGACAATGAGGGCACTTCGTCATTTTCACAAGCTCCAGATAATCCAGAGCCTACCCATGATCAAAAGTTAGAATTGAAGCCCCTCCCTCCACATCTCAAATATGCTTATCTTGAAGATGAGCAGAGGTTTCCAGTTATCATTACAAGAGAACTTACTTCTCAACAAGAAGAGTAGTTACTTGATGTGCTGAGGAAGCATAAGAAGGCAATTGGGTGGAGCTTGGCAGACATAGTAGGCATCAACCCTCAAGTATGTGAGCACAGAATATTTTTAGAAGAAGAAGCAAGACCTGTCCGTCAACCCCAAAGAAGATTGAATCCCACCGTCTTAGAAGTTGTCAAAAAGGAAGTGACCAGACTATTGGAAGCCGGTATCATATATCCCATTTCAGATAGTGAATGGGTAAGCCCAGTACAAGTGGTGCCCAAGAAGTCTGGAGTCACTACAGTGAAGAATAAGCATGGAGAGCTCATAGCAACTAGAGTTCAGAATGCTTGGAGAGTCTGCATTGATTACAGGCGTCTCAACCAAGCTACCCGTAAGGATCACTACCCACTTCCATTCATTGATCAAATGCTGGATCGCCTGTCAGGTAAATCACATTATTGCTTTTTAGATGGATACACAGGTTATTTCCAGATTCATATAGCTCCTGAGGATCAGGAAAAGACTACTTTTACATGTCCTTTTGGGACTTATGCTTACAAGAGAATGCCCTTTGGCTTGTGCAATGCACCAGCTACTTTCCAAAGGTGCATGATGAGTCTTTTCTCCGATCTTATTGAGGATTGTATGGAAGTTTTTATGGATGATTTTAGCGTTTATGGTGATTCTTTTAGCCTTTGCTTAGATGGATTATCTAGAGTATTAGATAGATGTGTTAATACAAACCTTGTATTAAACTTCGAAAAATGTCACTTTATGGTAAAACAAGGAATTGTATTAGGACATGTGGTATCTAATAATGGCATTTCTGTAGACCCAGCAAAGGTGAATGTTATTTCTAGTCTACCTTACCCCTCTTCTGTGAGGGAAGTCCGTTCGTTCCTTGGCCATGCAGGTTTTTACAGGAGATTTATTAAGGACTTTAGTAAGGTCGCACTTCCCTTATCCAGATTACTGCAGAAGGATATTGAGTTCGAGTTCAGTGGGGATTGCAAACAAGCGTTTGATAAGCTGAAGACTGCTCTGACTCAAGCCCCAATTGTGAGAGGACCAGACTGGAGCCAGCCATTTGAAATCATGTGTGATGCTTCCAACCATGCAGTAGGAGCAGCGCTGGCTCAGCGTGAAGGTAAGGATCCTTTCGTTATTGCTTATGCGTCCAAGACTTTAGACACTGCCCAATCCAATTATACTACTACTGAGAAAGAGCTTCTTGCTATTGTTTTTGCTCTGGATAAATTCCGAGCTTATTTACTTGGTACTAGAGTAGTAGTGTATTCGGACCACGCAGCTTTAAAGTATCTATTAGCTAAAAAGGAGTCCAAACCAAGACTTATACGTTGGATGCTGCTGTTACAAGAATTTAATTTAGAAATAAAGGATAGGAGTGGTAATCAGAATTTAGTGGCAGACCACTTGAGTCGCCTTGAGCATATTAAGGATGATTCTACTCCTATAGATGATAATTTTCCTTTTGATAACCTGAAAGCAGTATCTGAGGTAGTCCCTTGGTATGCACCTGTTGCTAATTATTTAGTTAGCCGCACATTTCCTCCAAATTTTTATAAGCATCAAAGAGACAAGCTGAAAAGTGAGTCTAAATATTATATATGGGATGACCCATATTTATGGAGATGTGGCGCTGATCAAGTAATTAGACGTTGTGTGCCTCAATCAGAATTCCAGTCCATTTTAGAGGCCTGTCACTCATCTGAGAGTGGAGGACATTTTGGTCCTCAAAGAACAGCTAGAAAGATCTTAGACTGTGGATTCTGGTGGCCTACTCTTTTTAGAGACGCTGCTGAGTTTTGTAAATCTTGTCTCCCATGCCAGAAATTTGGTAATATATCCAGGAGGGATGAGATGCCACAACAAATTATGCTTTTCTGTGAAATTTTTGATGTTTGGGACATTGACTTCATGGGTCCATTTCCAAACTCTAATGGATATTTTTATATATTGTTAGCTGTGGATTATGTTTCCAAATGGGTGGAAGCAATTCCTACCCGCACTGATGATGCTAACACTGTTGTTTCCTTTGTGAGAAACCATATTATATGTCGCTTCGGATCACCACGAGCAATCGTGAGCGATCAAGGCACCCATTTTTGTAATAGGAGACTAACAGGATTAATGAAGAAGCATGGGATAATTCATAAAGTTGCAACAGCTTACCATCCCCAAACTAATGGGCAAGCCGAGGTGTCAAACAGAGAAATTAAGCGTATCTTGCAAAAGATAGTAAAGCCTCACAGAAAAGACTGGAGCACCAGACTACAAGATGCACTCTGGGCATACAGAACAGCATACAAGACACCCATTGGGATGAGTCCTTTCCGCTTGGTTTATGAAAAAGCTTGTCATCTCCCAGTTGAAGTAGAACACAAAGCCTTTTGGGCAGTTAAGGAGTGCAACATGGGAATTGAGAAAGCCGGAGCTGAAAGGAAGTTGCAACTGCAGGAACTGGAGAGCCTTTGCCTACAAGCTTATGAAAACTCCAGAATATACAAGGAAAAGATGAAGGCTGTACATGACCAAAACATCAAGAAAAAAGAGTTCCAACCTGGGGATTTAGTCCTCCTTTACAAATCTCGACTAAGGCTCATGCCAGGCAAGTTGAGATCAAGATGGGAAGGTCCATACAGAGTAGAGAAGGCCGAACCGTACAGAGTTTATCACCTAAGCCATCCTTCAAGCTCTGAACTTATTAAGGTTAATGGACAACGCCTGAAGCTATACCATGGCGAGAAGGTACAGAGAAACAAGGAGCTTGAGATCCTCCTCTTGGAAGATCCCCACATAGCAGAAGATTAAGCTAGTGGAGCGTCCAACTTACGGACGTTAAAGCAAAGTGCTAGGTGGGAGACAACCCACCATGGTATGATCGTTCTTTTCTTTATTTTTAGTTTTTCCTATTTAATACCTCTTCTCTTTCTTAGTACTTTCATGCATCTGCATTTACATGTTTTTACTTTAAAAAAAAAATTTGCTATGCGACGCGATCGCATCAGCGACGCGTCCGCGTCACAGGGGGAGTAAAGAAAAATAAAAATGAACAGAAAGTTACGCTGGAGTGTGGCTGGAGGCGTGCCAATGGCACAAATCAACCCACGCGACCGCGTCGCTGTCGCGTTCGCGTCGCATGGGAATCATGGCCTCCCACGCGGCCGCGTGCCCTGAGTTTTCGACGTAAAAGGGTGCACAATGAAATATTGTGCGAGAGTGATGTTGGATTGGTGCTGGAGGCACAATCCTTATCACGCGACCGCGTCGCCGACGCGGCCGCGTCATCCAATTTCTGGCGCACACTCATGCGATCGCGTGACCCACGCGATCGCGTCACCCCAATTTTGGCATTTAAATTAATTTGAACAGAGAGTTGTGCTGGAGCGAGGCTGCCCTCGTGCCAGAAGCATAATATGGGTCACGCGACCGCGTGACCGACGCGATCGCGTCACCTTACTTGAAGCGCATTTACGCGAACGCGTGCCCCACGCGGCCGCGTCACGTGCGCCGCACAGCTCAACCTAAATTGCCAAATTATCTTATCTTTCTCCCCTCCAAATCCTAGTTTTTCTTTTCCCTTCTTATTTCATCCTTTCCCCTTCCCCCTTCTATCTCACCTTTCACTCTCTATCTCTCTCACCTCCATTAACAAGGTTTTATTTTCTTCTTCCCTCTTTCTTTTTCTATCATTACTATTATTTTATATGTTATTTTCTTCTTCATTTCTTTTTCTTTTCATTCTTCCTATCTTTCCTTCTTTTTCTTTTCCCTTTTTACATGGTGTCAGAAATTTTTTTGAGTCATTATCCCTCATTATATGCTTGTGGATTGTTACAAATTAATTGACAATTATTTTTATTCTAATTAAGGGATTGCTTGCATGTTCACCTTCATATTTTCTTTACCTTATTCATCATACATGCTATCTGTTTGTGAAAAGGCTCAAATGGCATTATGCACTTCTCTATGTTGTTATACTATTCAATGCTTGCTTTTCACAACTATCCTTTACTATTGTATTAATTGAATTTAATTGTCAATACAAATATGATGGTTTGTTACAAAGTATTGCTTGGTCTATGCTACTCATGCCCTTTGCCGACATGCCAATAAACACCTTGCAGTCACTTGTCTTTCTATGCACTAGCTATTTTCCATTGTTGGCTTTTCACATGTACTCAAGAGCATGTGTTAATGTCATCTACATCCTAATGTGCATCCATCACCACTCTTCCGTTCTCTTCCTTGCTATATATCTATTTGAATTTAATTTACTTTCTCCTCTCTTTTCAGGATGGCCACCAAGAAAGGAAAGGAGAAAGCGACTCCTAAACCCCCTACAAGAAGAGGCACTAAAAGAGCATTAGTGGCAGAGACCTCTTCAACCACAGTCAAGCCCTCAACAAACAGAGTTAAGAGGATAATAAAGGTTGATGAAAAGGAGAAAGCCTTTCCAGCAAAGGACACTGTGCGATTTCCCAATCGCTACTGTAAGCAGATGTTTCCTATCCTGGCAAAAAGAAACTATAACAATGAATACCTTCTTATCCTCCCGTCCAACATTGCTACCTTTGTTGAGCCGCAAATTGAACAAAGACAATGGGGTTTCCTATAGAGACAACCAAGGCAGGTCAACCTTTCTTGGGTAGTTGAGTTCTACTCTAACTTCTACATGCCAACCCTGCAGTCTGTTTATGTCCGGCAGAAGCAAATCCCCATTACAGAAGAGGCCATTCAGCAAGCTCTGAGTCTTCCCCCTATTCCAGAAGGAATGGACCCCTTCCAAGAAGCCGCACTTAAGCGCCAGAGGTACCAATTTAACTAGGACTCCGTTCTCGGAGTTATCGCATTACTTGGCAGCCGTTGGGTCTACGGATACCACCGTACCCGCCCTAAAAGAATCTTGGCTTCAGCACTTACCTTGGAGGCTCGCGTATGGGCACAGATCATGTCCCATTACGTCTTTCTGAGCACTCATGAGTCCTCCTTCACTGTGGACATGGCCGTTCTACTATGGTGCATCCTTACAGACCAACCTCTGAATCTCTCAAGACATATCCGGAATGCTATGGGACACGTACAAATTGCGGGCAACTTACCTTTCCCCGCCTTGGTCTCAGATCTTGTCTCAGCAGCCGGAGTCTCCTACAGAGCTGGGGACACCAAAGCCGTACTTCCACGGGATGATCAGTATGTCCCTAACGGGAAATACTTCAGACTTCCAGCAGCCACTACAAGTCTTCCTACTGCTCTAGTTGAAGATAATCCTTCTTCAACACCACAAGCACCTACAACTGATGAATTACTCCAGCAGATAATCGAAAGGTTGGATCGGCAAGAACAGAAAGCTAAGTTGAGAGAGCGCCGTAACGAGCGCCGATTCAAACACCTCAAGGATCTACTCAAGGGACACTTCAGGGACTCGGATACACCGGACTCCACTTCTTTTACCAGCACAGGGAGCCATGACGGTCCCGATTGTGGAGATACTGCTACCAGCCCACCCCTGTTCCTGACGGATGGCACCGAGGACGGTGCAAAGCCTTAAGTGTGGGGAGGTCGGTCAGTACCTGACTTCCGGAGGTAATTTCTTTTCCCTAGCACCAATAATTAGGATACTTTAGTTAGATTTTCTTTCTTTTTATAGAATAGAATAAATTGCATAGGTTAGGATAGTTGCATACATGTTCTACTCGATTGAAAAGACAATAAGTTTCTTTTAAGACTCTATCTTTGGAACAAAATTTCACTAATTTTTCAAAATTTTATGATAAATTTGCTTGAGTTGTATTTGGAACATGATATTTGAGCTAAAGAACACACAACCTGTGAAAGATTTGAGCCTTTATGTATGGTTACACTATTTAACCATAATTATTTCATTCTTGTGTGTTTACTTCTTTATGATTGTGATCTATATTTTGTTTTATCTTATATGTCCAATATTTATTATATTTGCATGCTTGCACATGATTGAGGCCATTATTTGTTTAAACTCACTTATCCAAATTAAGCCTACCCTTTTCAATTACTTTTGTTAACCACTTTGAGCCTTTAAATCCCATTTGTTCTATATTTTACCACATTACTAACCTTAAGCTGAAAAAACAATTGTATATCCCAAATTGAATATTTGGTTAACTTAAGATAGAATTGTGTGTGCTAGTTAAGTATGGGAAATTTTGGGAACAAAAGTTGTTAAGGGAATGTGTCATGAGAATTTAATGGGAATTTGGATACCTACTCATGTGAAACTATAAGAATTAAAAATCTATGTGCATTGATAAGCTATATTTATTTTAATGTCAAAAAAAAAGAAAAAAAGAAAAAAAAAAAATATATATATATATATATATATATATATATAAATAATTAAAGGGGACAAAAATTACCCCAATGTTAAATTCAGAATTCAAAGATCAATGCACATATGATACAATCAAATATAAAGTTGATACATGAGTATGAATAGAAAAAGGGAATTCTGGGTAGCTAGGTATCAACTTTAAAATTACATTAAAAATATATAGGTTGGGTTGAAGCTCGGGTTAATTAAAGATTCAATTTATTAGCTCACTTGACCAAATGTATACCCCTACCTGTACCTTAGCCCCATTACAACCTTGAAAAGACCTCATGATGTTTGCATTGGTATATTAACTGTTGTTGATTGGTTAGGAGAAGAACAAAAGTTAGAAAGCATGATTAGAGAAGGATAGAGTGATTACCCTATCCACCAGAGATTAGAGCGTACATACATTATCAGTGAGGGTTCAATGCTTGAATTTCCATGTTTCCTGCTTTCATGAGCTATCTTCTTGCACTTTTATCTGTTTTATTGTATAATGATAGAATTAGTGGAATTTGATTTGTAATTGTTTTGAAGAGCTTATTTACTTTTGATCAAGTGGGCAAGAATCATATAGTTGCATTTATTTATATATAAGCTTGCATTGCATTTCATGAGTTTCTACATGTTCATACTTATTTCCTTATCTCCTTCAATTAAGCATGAGGACATGCTAATATTTAAGTGTGGGGAGGTTGATAAACTACTATTTTATGGTTTATATTGTGTTTAATTGTGTGGTTTTATCATGATCCTTACCCACTTATTCATTAAATTAGCATGAAATTATAATCCCTTCCTATATTTATAACATGTTTGAAAACTGCTTCCTAGAGACTTTAATTATGTATTTTTAATTCCTCTTTATTCCATTCGATACCGTGATCTGTGTGTTGAGTGTTTCAGACTTCATAGGGCATGAATGAGTTGGAGATTGGAAAGGAAGCTAGCAAAAATGGAAGGAACACAATAATTTGAGGAGATAACCAGCGAGAAGTGACGCGGTCGCATGGCTCACACGACCGCGCGAAGGAGAGCGAATCGAAGTGACGCGGTCGCATGGCTCACGCAGCCGCGCGGATTGGAAAAGCTCAGGCGACGCGGTAGCGTGGACGACGCGAACGCGTGGCAAAAAAAAGCGCGAATGACGCGTCCGCATGGATGACGCAATCGCGTGACATGTGCGATCTGCATAATGTGCAGACTTCGCTGGGGCGATTTTGGACCTTATTTCGACCCAGTTTTCGGCCCGAAACAGCAGACTAGAGCCAGAGAATATGCAGAAACAAAACACAACATTCATTCTAGACAGTTTACAGTTTTAGATCTAGTTTTTCCTCCTCTAGGTTTTTCTCTCTAGGTTTTAGAATTTTAATTTTGGGAATTGATCTTAGCATTGGAACATTGAGAAGAGTTATTTTTCCTCATCAAGACCTCGTCATTCTAGTTTGTTCTCTTAACTTGGTTTTATTCTTCCATGTTCTTTGCTTTGTTCAATTTTGTCATTTGAATATGATGAGCGGATATTTTATACGCTTTTTGGGATTAATTTCATATAGTTTTTAGTATGTTTTAGTTAGTTTTTAGTTTATTTTCATTAGTTTCTAGGAAAAATTCATATTTCTGGACTTTACTATGAGTTTGTGTGTTTTTCTGTAATTTTAGGTATTTTCTGGCTGAAATTGAGGGAGCTGAGCAAAAATCTGATTCAGGCTGAAAAAGGACTGCTGATGTTGTTGGATTCTGACCTCTCTGCACTCGGAATGGAATTTCTGGAGCTTCATGAGTCCAAATGGTGCGCTTCCAATTGCGTTGGAAAGTAGACATCCAGGGCTTTCCAGCAATATATAATAGTCCATACTTTGCTCAAGGATAGATGATGTAAACTGGCGTTCAACTCCAGTTCCATGCTGCAGTCTGGCGTCCAGCGCCAGAAACAAGTTACAAGTTGGAGTTCAACGCCAGAAATAGGTTACAACCTGGCGTTGAACGCCCAAAACAGCCCATGCATGTGAGAAGCTTAAGTCTCAGCCCCAGCACACACCAAGTGGGCCCCAGAAGTGGATTTCTGCACCATCTATCATAGTTTACTCATTTTCTGTAAACCTAGGATACTAGTTTAGTATTTAAACAACTTTTAGAGATTTATTTTGTATCTCATGACATTTTAGATCTGAACTTTGTACCTTTTGACGGCATGAGTCTCTAAACTCCATTGTTGGGGGTGAGGAGCTCTGCTGTGTCCTGATGAATTAATGCAAGTATTTCTGTTTTCTATTCAAACATGTGTGTTCCTCTCCAAGATATCCATTCGCACTTCACTATGAATGTGATGAACGTGACAATCATCATCATTCCTCCACGAACGCGTGCCTGACAACCACTTACGTTCCACTGTAGAATGAATGAATATCTCTTAGATCTCTTAATCGGAATCTTTGTGGTATAAGCTAGATTGATGGCAGTATTCAAGAGAATCCGGAAAGTCTAAACCTTGTCTGTGGAATTCCGAGTAGGATTCAGGGATTGAATGACTGTGACGAGCTTCAAACTCGCGAGTGCTGGGCGTAGTGACAGACGCAAAAGGATAATAAATCCTATTCCGGTACGATTGAGAACCTGCAGATGATTAGCCGTGCGGTGACAGCGCACCTGGACCCTTTTCACTGGAAGGATGGATGGTAGCCATTGACAACGGTGATCCACCAATACATAGCTTGCCATAGGAGGACATGCGTGCATGAATCAGAAATAGAGGAAAGCAGAATTTCAGAAGACTAAGCACCTCCAAAACTCCATCATATTCTCCATCATTGCATACAAGTATAATTTGTGTTCTGTCCTTTTATTCCTTGCAATCAAATTTGATAAGTGAATTATTTTATTGTTTTCCTAACTAAGAGTTACAAGATAACCATAGATTGCTTCAAGCCAACAATCTCCGTGGGATCGACCCTTACTCACGTAAGGTATTACTTGGACGACCCAGTGCACTTGCTGGTTAGTTGTGCGAATTTGTGAAGAACTGTGATTTCCAATTTCGTGCACCAAGTTTTTGGCGCCATTGCCGAGGATTGTTTGAGTTTGAACAACTGACGGTGAATCTTGTTGCTTAGATTAGGAAATTTTTGTCTTTTGGGTCAGAGTCTTTTATTTTCTTTTCAAAAATTTTTCAAAAATAATTTTTCTATTAAATCTCGTGCCGAACTTTAAGTTTGGTGTTTTCTTGTTGATTTTCCTTTGTTTTTCGAAAATTTTATTTTGGTCTTCTAAAAATTTTAATTTTGGTGTTCGTTCTTCATGTTCTTGTGTTCTTGTGAGTCTTCAAAGTGTTCTTGTGTTTTCCTTGTGTCTTGATCTTAAAATTTTTAAGTTTGGTGTTCCTTGGTGTTTTCCCTCCAAAATTTTCGAAAACAAGGAGCATTAGATCTAAAAATTTTAAATCTTGGGCTATCTTATTGTTTCTCTCCTTCCTCTTTAAATTCAAAAATATCTTTTCTCTCTATTTTTAAAACAAATTTTCGAAATTTATTTTTAAAATTCAGATTTTTTTTCAAAATTTAAAATCTTTTTTCAAATCATATCTTTTTCAAAACTTCCTGACCACTTTCTCTCTCCTTATTTTTTTTCGAAAATCTTCACCTATTTTTATTTATTTTATTTTAATTTATTTTATTTTCGAAATAATTAAATAAATAAATAAATAAATAAAAATAAATTTTTTTTACATCGTCTCCCTTTCTCCATCATGGATCTAAGTGGAAATGAACAGTCCAGGAGGACTCTGGGGTCATATGCTAACCCCTCTACTACTTCAGATGGGAGTAGTATCTGCATACCCTCCATTGGAGTCAGTAGCTTTGAGTTGAATCCTCAGCTCATTATCATGGTGCAGCAAAGCTGCCAGTATTCCGGTCTTCCACAGGAAGAACCTACAGAGTTTCTGGCACAGTTTTTACAAATTGCTGACACAGTACATGATAAGGAAGTAGATCAGGATGTCTACAGATTATTACTGTTTCCATTTGCTGTAAAAGACCAAGCCAAGAGGTGGTTAAATAATCAACCTAAGGCTAGCATAAGGACATGGAAACAGCTGATAGAAAAATTCCTGAATCAATACTTTCCTCCAAAACGAATGATACAGCTAAGGCTGGACATCCAAGGCTTTAAACAAGGAGGTAATGAATCTCTTTATGATGCCTGGGAGAGATACAGAGAGATGCTACGAAAATGCCCCTCTGAAATATTTTCAGAGTGGGTTCAGTTAGACATCTTCTATTATAGGCTTACAGAAAGAGCTAAGATCTCTCTAGATTACTCAGTTGGTGGATCTATCCACATGAGAAAGACAATTGAAGAAGCTCAAGAGCTCATTGATACAGTTGCTAGAAATCAGCATCTGTACCTAAGCAGTGACCCTTCCATGAAAGAAGAGGCTAAAACAGTAACTGCTGAACTCAGTCTTGCAGAGCAAGCTGCTGAATTCAATCAGTAATTGGATTTTCTAACAAAGCAGTTAGCTGAATTCAAGGATAAACTACAAGAGACAAGGATGGCTAATATAAACATGGAAGTATAATTAAAGCAAACAAAGCAGCAACTGTCAAAACAAATAACAGAAGAATGTCAAGCAGTTCAATTAAGAAGTGGGAAAGCACTAAATACCCCACTTCAAGGCAGCAGGAAACCAAGAAATGAGCAAACCACCCAAAATCCATCTGAGGACAGTAAGAGCCCAGGGAAAAATAATTCTGGCACTAAAACGCCAGAAGTTTGGTGGAAGGCTGGCGCTGAACGCCTAGACCATGTTCAGGACTGGCGTTCAACGCCAGAAACAAGCAAGGATCTGGCATTGAACGCCCAAAAGAAGCACAGTTCTGGCATTCAAATGCCAGGAACAGATGAGGAGCTGGCGTCTAACGTCACTCCAGCTTCTAACTCTGGCACTCAATTGCCAGTGAGGGATCAGACACACACAAGTGCTGATGACAACCTATCTAAAACGGCTTCTTCAACCACTTCTGTAGGAAATAAACCTACAGCAACTAAGGTTGAGGAATATAAAGCCAAGATACCTTATCCTCAAAAACTCTGCCAAGAAGAGCAGGATAAGCAATTTGCTCGCTTTGCAGATTATCTCAGGACTCTTGAAATAAAGATTCCATTTGCAGAGGCACTTGAGCAAATACCTTCTTATGCCAAGTTCATGAAAGAGATCTTGAGTCATAAGAAGGATTGGAGAGAAATTGAAAGAGTTCTCCTCACTGAAGAATGCAGTGCAGTCATTCTGAAAAGCTTTCCTGAAAAGCTTAAAGACCCTGGGAGTTTTCTGATACCATGCACATTAGAAGGTAATTACACCAAGACAGCTTTATGTGATCTTGGGGCAAGCATCAACCTAATACCTGCATCCACTATCAGAAAGCTTGGTTTAACTGAAGAAGTTAAACCAACCCGGATATGTCTCCAACTTGCTGATGGCTCCATTAAATACCCATCAGGCGTGATTGAAGACATGATTGTCAAAGTTGGGCCATTCGCCTTTCCCACTGACTTTGTAGTGCTGGAAATGGAGGAGCACAAGAGTGCCACTCTCATTCTAGGAAGACCCTTCCTAGCAACTGGACGAACTCTCATTGATGTCCAACAGGGGGAAATAACCCTGAGAGTCAATGATGATGAGTTTAAGTTGAATGCTGTCAAAGCCATGCAGCATCCGGACACATCAAAAGACTGCATGAAAGTTGATCTTATTGACTCTTTGGTAGAAGAGATCAACATGGCTGTGAGTCTCGAATCAGAGTTGGAAGACATCTTTAAAGATGTTCAGCCTGATTTGGAGGATTCAGAGGAAATGAAAGAGCCTCTGAAATTTCCTCTGGAAGAGGAAAAACCTCCTAAACCCGAGCTCAAACCATTACCACCATCCCTGAAATATGCATTTCTGGGAGAAGGTGACACTTTTCCAGTGATCATAAGCTCTACTTTAAATCCACAGGAAGAGGAAGCACTTATTCAAGTGCTAAGGACACACAAGACAGCTCTTGGGTGGTCCATAGGTGACCTTAAGGGCATAAGCCCAGCTAGATACATGCACAAAATCTTATTGGAGGATAATGCTAAACCAGTGGTTCAACCACAGAGGCGGCTAAATCCAGCCATGAAGGAAGTGGTGCAGAAAGAGGTCACCAAATTACTGGAGGCTGGGATTATTTATCCTATTTCTGATAGCCCATGGGTGAGCCCTGTTCAAGTTGTCCCCAAAAAGGGAGGCATGACAGTGATTCATAATGAAAAGAATGAACTGGTTCCTACAAGAACAGTTACAGGGTGGCGCATGTGTATTGACTACAGAAGGCTCAATACAGCCACCAGAAAGGATCATTTTCCTTTACCATTCATAGACCAGATGCTAGAAAGATTGGTAGGTCATGATTATTACTGCTTTTTGGATGGCTACTCAGGCTATAACCAGATTGCAGTAGATCCCCAGGATCAAGAGAAAACAGCATTCACATGTCCATCTGGAGTGTTTGCTTATAGAAGGATGCCATTTGGGCTGTGTAATGCGCCTGCAACCTTCCAGAGATGCATGCTCTCTATTTTCTCTGATATGGTGGAAAAATTTCTGGAAGTCTTCATGGATGACTTCTCAGTATATGGAGACTCATTCAGCTCCTGTCTTAATCACCTGAAACTAGTTCTGAAAAGATGCCAAGAGACCAACCTGGTTTTAAACTGGGAAAAATGTCACTTTATGGTGACTGAAGGGATTGTCCTTGGGCATAAAATTTCAAACAAGGGAATAGAGGTGGATCAAGCAAAAATAGAGGTAATTGAAAAATTACCACCACCTGCCAATGTTAAGGCAATCAGAAGCTTTCTGGGGCATGCAGGATTCTATAGGAGGTTTATAAAGGATTTTTCAAAAATCGCAAAACCTCTAAGCAATCTGCTAGCTGCTGACACGCCATTTGTGTTTGACACAGAGTGTCTGCAGGCGTTTGAAATGCTGAAAGCCAAGCTGGTCACAGCACTAGTTATTTCTGCACCAGACTGGACATTACCATTTGAGCTAATGTGTGATGCCAGTGATCACGCCATTGGTGCAGTACTGGGGCAGAGGCATGACAAACTTCTGCATGTCATTTATTATGCTAGTCGCGTTTTAAATGATGCCCGGAAAAATTACACAACCACAGAAAAAGAATTGCTTGCAGTGGTTTATGCCATTGACAAGTTTAGATCATACTTGGTAGGATCAAAGGTGATTGTGTATATTGACCATGCTGCTCTTAAATATTTACTAACAAAGCAGGATTCAAAACCCAGGCTCATAAGATGGGTGTTGCTTCTGCAAGAGTTTGATATAGAAATAAGAGACAGAAAAGGGACAGAGAACCAAGTGGCTGATCATCTGTCCCGGATAGAGCCAATAGAAGGGACGTCATTCCCCTCTCTTGAAATCTCTGAGACCTTTCTATATGAGCATTTGTTTGCCATTCAAAAAACACCATGGTTTGCAGACATTGCAAACTACAAATCTGCAAGGTTCATTCCCAAGGAGTACAGCAGGCAACAAAAGAAAAAATTAATTACTGATGCAAAGTACTACTTGTGGGATGAACCCTATCTCTTTAAGAGATGTGCAGATGGCATAATCCGTAGGTGTGTGCCTAAAGAAGAAGCACAAAGGATCTTATGGCATTGCCATGGGTCACAATATGGAGGTCATTTCGGAGGTGAGCGAACAGCCACCAAGGTCTTCCAATGTGGCTTCTACTGGCCTACACTCTACAGAGATTCCCGAGAGTTTGTACATAACTGTGACAGTTGCCAGAGAGCTGGTAATTTGCCTCACAGTTACACCATGCCTCAACAAGGAATCTTGGAGATTGAGTTGTTTGATGTATGGGGTATTGATTTCATGGGGCCTTTCCCACCATCATACTCAAACACTTATATTCTGGTGGCAGTTGACTATGTATCAAAATGAGTTGAGGCCATTGCCACACCCACCAATGATACTAAAACATTGCTAAAATTCCTCCAGAAACATATATTCAGCAGGTTTGGTGTCTCCAGGGTACTAATCAGTGATGGGGGCATTCACTTCTGCAACAAACAACTTTACTCTGCCATGGTCCGGTATGGGATTCGCCACAAGGTGGCGACTCCATATCATCCACAGACAAATGGGCAAGCTAAAGTCTCTAACAGAGAACTAAAAAGAATCCTGGAATGGACTGTAAGTACCCGTAGAAAGGATTGGACACGAAGCTTGGATGATGCTCTATGGGCTTACAGAACAGCATTCAAGACTCCTATAGGGACCTCTCCATACCAACTTGTGTATGGTAAGGCATGCCACCTGCCCGTGGAACTGGAACATAAAGCCTACTGGGCAACCAGATTCCTAAACTTTGATGCCAAATTAGCTGGAGAAAAAAGATTGCTCCAGCTAAATGAGCTAGAGGAATCCAGATTCACTGCTTTCGAAAATGCCAAGCTTTATAAAGAAAAATAAAAAAAGTGGCATGACAGAAAATTGTCATCTAGAATCTTTGAACCAGGACAAAAGGTTCTGTTGTTTAACTCTAGGCTCAGGCTATTCCCCGGGAAACTGAAGTCCCGGTGGAGGGGACCATATGTGATTACAAGTGTATCACCATATGGTTATGTGGAGCTTCAAGATATTGATTCTGACAAGAAGTTCATTGTTAATGGACAGAGACTCAAGCACTATCTTGAAGGCAATGTTGAGCAAGAGTGCTCAAGGCTGAAGCTAGATTAAAAGCTCAGCAAGGTCCAGCTAAAGACAATAAAGAAGCGCTTGCTGGGAGGCAACCCAGCCATGGGGCATCACTTCCTCTAAGCATTTTGCCCTATTCTTGATTTTATTTGTTTATATAAAGTTCACTGATACTAAGGTAAAGAGTTAATTGTATAAGTTCACAGGGTTACAGAAGGATTCTGCACACAAAACAGAGAAAAAGAGCTCACTGGCAAGAAAACGCCAGTAAGAGTCTGTTTTGGGCGTTCAACGCCCAAAAGAAGCATCCACTGGGCATTGAACGCTAGTAAGGATAGCCATCTGGGCGTTAAACGCCAGAAAAAAGCATCTTCTGGGCGTTGAACGCCAGAAAGAAGCTCCTTCTGGGCTTTTAACGCCAGATTTACAACGTCCTGGGCGTTCAGAAAAACGCCCAGTGACAAAGGAGTTCCTGGCGTTCAACGCCAGAAAGAAGCAACAGCTGAGAGGCAGCATTTGGGCGTTGAACACCTAAAATATGTAGCGTTTGGGCGTTCAAACGCCGGGATGGTGGGGAGGAGGTGAATTCGTTTTTACTTCATATTTTTCATTCTAAATTTAATTTTCATGTTTTAATTCATGATTTCTTGCATAAACATGTTAAGAACCCTGATTTCTAAAATCCCTAATTTCTAAAAACCCTATTTTAAAAATATCAAATGTATCTTAATCCATAAGCACAAATCCTTTTTTATCCAATTCAACTCTTTTTCAAAATTTTCAAAACAAATCTATATCTTTTCATTCAAAAATCTTTTCAACTAATCAATATCTTTTTCAAATCTCCATACTATCTTTTTCAAAAATCCAAATCTATCTTTTTCAAATATCTTTCATATCTTTTCAACTTTAAATCATATCTTCTATCTTATCTTTGTATTTTCAAAAAAAAAACCCACTCCCCTCTCCCTTTAAATATGGGTTCGGCCTCCCTCCCCTCCCATCCACAATTGCACCTAGCTCTCCTTCTCTCCCTCTCCCTTCTTTTCTTTTTGCTTGAGGACAAGCAAACCTCTAAGTTTGGTATGCCTATCCGTGATCACTAAGATCATGGCTCCTAAAGGAAAACAACCCACTCCAAGAGGCAAGAAAGAGAGCGTTCCAAAACCACTTTGGAATCAAGGGAAGTTCTTAACTAAAGAACATTCAGACCATTATTACAAAATAATGGGTCTAAGATCAGTGATCCCAGAAGTTAGATTCGATCTGAAAGAAGACGAATATCCGGAGATCCAAGAGCAAATCCGAATCAGGAACTGGGAGATCCTAGCTAATCCTGAAACGAAAGTGGGAAGGAATATGGTCCAGGAGTTCTATGCTAATATGTGGCAAACAGACAGGCAAAGACTATCTGGATCTGCTATCTATGACTATCGGACCTTGGTCAGAGGAAAGATTGTTCATACCCACCCTGACAAGATCAGGGAGATCTTAAAGCTACCTCAGCTGAAAGATGATCCAGACTCCTTCAATAAGAGAATGATGAGAACAGACAAGGGCCTGGATAAGATTCTAGAGGATATATGTATCCCTGGAGCCAGGTGGACCACCAGCACGAAGGGTGTCCCAAATCAACTCAAAAGAGAAGATCTTAAACCAGTCGCCAGAGGATGGCTAGACTTCATTGGGCATTCTCTGCTACCCACTAGCAACCGTTCTGAAGTCACTATTAGAAGAGCAGTGATGACCCATTGCATCATGATGGGAAAAGAAGTGGAAGTCCATCAACTGATTTCAACTGAATTCTACAAAATTGAAAACAAAAATTCCAAAGATGCCAGGTTGGCTTATCCAAGCTTTATTTCTATGCTCTGCAAGGATGCTGGAGTAAGGATGGGAATAACTGAGTATATCTCAGTTGAGCGGTCAATCACTAAAGCATCAATGGAAAAACAACAAGCACAGGATGACCCCATCAAGAAAAAAACACAGGAATTTCTCCCAGAAATCCCTCAATCTGAATACTGAGAGTATCTTGAAACATCTATTACCAAGATGCAAGAAGCTATGGAACAAATAAAGAAAGAACAGAAGGAACAAAGTAGCATTCTTTGCTATTTGCTTAAAGAACAGGAGGAGCAAGGGCGTGATTTAAGGGAATTAAAGTGCCAGAAATTATCTCTTGAAGGACCAAGCACCCCGCAGATTAGAGGAACATCCACTTCCCAGAACAAAGGTTGTTAAATTCTAATTTTTGCTTTAACTCTGTGATAGTTGTCATTATAGGAGTTTACCTTAGAAAGTAGATATAAGTAGTAGTAATTAGCATACCTATTTTGATCTTAATTTCAATTAAGTTATAATTTATTTTTCTCATCATCAGCAAACATGAATAAAATAGTAGATCTTTAGAATAAGAGGCAATAAATTTCAAGTTTTTAACAAGAAAAAATAATTCTAATTATTTACATGTGGTGGCAATGCTTTCTGTCTCCTGAATGAATGCTTGAACAGTGCATATGACTTTTGAATTTGATGTCTAAGACTGTTAAATATGTTGGCTCTTGAAAGAATGATGAACATGAGACATGTTATTGATAATCTGAAAAATCATAAAAATGATTCTTGAAGCAAGAAAAAGCAGTGAATACAAAAGCTTGCAGAAAAAAAAAATAGAGAAAGAAAAAGAAAAAGCAAGCAGAGAAAGCCAAAGCTCTTAAAACCAAAAGGCAAGAGCAAAAAGCCAATAGCCCTTAAAACCAAAAGGCAAGGGTAATAAAAAGGATCCAAGGCTTTGAGCATCAGTGGATAGGAGGGCCTAAAGGAATAAAATCCTAGCCTAAGCGGCTAAACCAAGCTGTCCCTAACCATGTGCTTGTGGCGTGAAGGTGTCAAGTGAAAACTTGAGACTGAGCGGTTAAAGTCAAAGTCCAAAGCAAAAAGAAGAGTGTGCTTAAGAACTCTGGACACCTCTAATTGGGGACTTTAGCAAAGCTGTGTCACAATCTGAAAAGGTTCACCCAATTATGTGTCTGTGGCATTTATGTATCCGGTGGTAATACTGGAAAACAAAGTGCTTAGGGCCACGGCCAAGACGCATAAAGTAGCTGTGTTCAAGAATCATCATACTGAAATAGGAGAATCAATAACACTATCTGAATTCTAAGTTCCTATAGATGCCAATCACTCTGAGCTTCAATGGATAAAGTGAGGTGCCAAAACTGTTCGGAAGCAAAAAGCTACTAGTCCCGCTCATCTAATTAGAATCTGAGCTTCACTCAAAAACTCTGAGATATTATTGCTTCTTGACTTATTAGTAGTCTATTTTATTTATCTAGTTGCTTGGGGACAAGCAACAGTTTAAGTTTGGTGTTGTGATGAGCGGATATTTTATACGCTTTTTGGGGTTAATTTCATATAGTTTTTAGTATGTTTTAGTTAGTTTTTAGTTTATTTTCATTAGTTTCTAGGCAAAATTCATATTTCTGGACTTTACTATGAGTTTGTGTGTTTTTCTATAATTTCAGGTATTTTCTGGCTGAAATTGAGGGAGCTGAGCAAAAATCTGATTCAGGCTGAAAAATGACTGCTGATGCTGTTGGATTCTGACCTTTCTGCACTCGGAATGGAATTTCTGGAGCTACAGAAGTCCAAATGGCGCGCTTCCAATTGCGTTGGAAAGTAGACATCCAGGGCTTTCCAGAAATATAAAACAGTCCATACTTTGCTTAAGGATAGACGATGTAAACTGGCGTGCAACGCCAGTTCCATGCTGCAGTCTGGCGTCCAGCGCCAGAAACAAGTTACAAGTTGGAGTTCAACGCCAGAAACAGGTTACAACCTGGCGTTGAACGCCCAAAACAGCCCATGCACGTGAGAAGCTTAAGTCTCAGCCCCAGCACACACCAAGTGGGCCCCAGAAGTGGATTTCTGCACCATCTATCATAGTTTACTCATTTTCTGTAAACCTAGGTTACTAGTTTAGTATTTAAACAACTTTTAGAGATTTATTTTGTATCTCATGACATTTTAGATCTGAACTTTGTACCTTTTGACTGCAAGAGTCTCTAAACTCCATTGTTGGGGGTGAGGAGTTCTGCTGTGTCCTGATGAATTAAAGCAAGGATTTCTGTTTTCTATTCAAACATGTGTGTTCCTCTCAAAGATATCCATTCGCACTTCACTATGAATGTGATGAACGTGACAATCATCATCATTCCTCCACGAATGCGTGCCTGACAACCACTTACGTTCCACTGTAGAATGAATGAATATCTCTTAGATCTCTTAATCGGAATCTTCGTGGTATAAGCTAGATTGATGGCAGCATTCAAGAGAATTCGGAAAGTCTAAACCTTGTCTGTGGTATTCCGAGTAGGATTCAGGGATTGAATGACTGTGACGAGCTTCAAACTCGCGAGTGCTGGGCGTAGTGACAGACGCAAAAGGATAGTAAATCCTATTCCGGTACGATTGAGAACCTGCAGATGATTAGCCGTGCGGTGACAGCGCACCTGGACCCTTTTCACTGGAAGGATGGATGGTAGCCATTGACAACGGTGATCCACCAAAACATAGCTTGCCATAGGAGGACATGCGTGCGTGAATCAGAAACAGAGGAAAGCAGAATTTCAGAAGACTAAGCACCTCCAAAACTCCAACATATTCTCCATCATTGCATACAAGTATAATTTGTGTTCTGCCCTTTTATTCCTTGCAATCAAATTTGATAAGTGAATTATTTTATTGTTTTCCTAACTAAGAGTTACAAGATAACCATAGATTGATTCAAGCCAACAATCTCCGTGGGATCGACCCTTACTCACATAAGGTATTACTTGGACGACCCAGTGCACTTGCTGGTTAGTTGTGCGAATTTGTGAAGAACTGTGATTTCCAATTTTGTGCACCAGAATACTTTCATGATTATTTGATACAAGGATTATTTCTTCTATTTTAATTTATTTCTCCATTCCAATAATCATGTCTTCTTTTAATTCCCTTTTATGTGTTATGGATTTATCATTTGCAATGAGTGAGTAGTTCCCTCACTTGATGGGGAGTTGAATTGAAAGGAACTCTTGAGTTGGAAGGATTGAAAGAAAAATTGAAATTGGGTTAACTGTTGAATTGTTATCTAATCACTAACACCAATTCCTTTGAACTAAGTGGGTTGCAACTCGTGAATAGATCTAGCATTCCAACTTGTTTGACTTTCCCTTACCTAGTAAAGGATAACTAAACAGAACAACCATTAATTACAAATTAACCTTGAGATCATTCCATCAATAATAGAGATTCTAACTAATCAACTCCCAGTCAAGGCTTTTATTCATATTATTTAAATTTCCCCTTTTTAATTTTCCCTCTACTTAACTCAACTTCTTGGAACATCTGATTAATAAAATATCACACTTTTCTGCAACTCGTTGGGAGACGACCTGGGACTTAAACTCCCAGTAATTTTTAATTTAAACTCTCTGTGACATATTTCTAAATTGATAGGCAGATTTTCGGTGAGTTAAGAACTATACTTGCAACATAACTATTTTAATAATTTTTAATTCACCAACTTCTGCCCCTCATCAGTCAACGAGGATAGAAACTTCAATTAATCTTCTCTCAGCCAAGGCCTTTTAATTCAAATACATAACATATCTTGCTATCATTCACTGCTTAAATTTTTAGTTATTTATTTTTCTGTTCTCCACCTAAAAAAATTTCTCAGATAATTCCTGATCAATAATTTACACTGCTGTGTCAACTCGTTGAGAAACGACTTGGGAATTCTACTCTCAGTTTTTATTCTTAGTTGTGACATCTTCTAAATTGAAAGTGAAAATTTCGTTGGTTAAGATTGTACTCACAACGCTTCTTTTATTAGAATTTCTTAACCGGCATTTTTCCTCCCGTCAATTTTTGGCGCCGTTGCCGGGGGATTGCAACAGTGTGCTAAATTATTGGTTGGTGTAAATATTTTTATATTTACATAATTTCATTTTCTTTATTTTATTTTTATTTTTATTGGTGTGTTTTCTATTTATTAGTAGTAGTTTTATTATTAAATTTTCTGAATATATTTTATTACCATGAGCTCTGTGTTTCTTTTATTGAATGACACGTTCATTACCGGATCTGAGCTTGGCCGCATTTGATCCTGAGATTGAAAAGACTATTTCACGTATTATGCAAGCTCGGCGTCGGTTAGCCTCTGAGGGTGGTGAAGGGGTTTCTACCAATTCACCAGTCTTATCTGAGGTCGAATCTGAAGCGTCATTTGAGGAAGAAACTAGTCCCTCTTCTACTGATTCTATTGACGCTTCTTCTGTTGATTTAAGTGCAGATACTATGGCGGAGCCCAGAAGGATTACTCTCCAAGAAGCAGGAGCTCCGGACTTTACACTGCAACCATATCAAGCGCGTCATCCGAATTTGGCTACGGATTTTGAACTGAAGACCACACTGATCAATCTACTGCCTAAGTTTCATGGCCTACCTGCTCAAGAGCCTATCAAGCACCTTAGAGATTTTCAGACAGCTTGTTCGACTACCTGGCGACATGGTGTGGATGAGGTTACTATTTGGTTATATGCCTTCCCATTTTCTCTTGAGGAAAAGGCACAGGAGTGGTTCTACACTCAACCGGAAGCTGTAGTTACTAATTGGGACTTGCTCAGAAGGGAATTCCTAGACAAGTTCTTTCCAGTAGAAGTTACAGATAGACTGAGGAAGGAAATTTCCTGCATCATCCAAGGTGAATCAGAGACTCTCTACGAGTATTGGGAACGCTTCAAGAATCTCCTAGACTCATGTCCCCATCACAAGATTGACCAGTTGGTGTTGATTAGCTATTTCTGCCAAGGCATGAAGCCTCAAGACAAGACCTTCTTAGATGCTGCGAGTAATGGCTCTCTGAAATAGTACAAGACGGCAACAGAAGCGTGGCAACTGATCACCGATCTAGCTGAGTCTACCCGACATGCAAGGCATAGGAACAATCATCCCAGGGCTATTGCGGAAGTTTCCTCTAGTAGTGAGACTGCTGCTCTCACCAAGACTCTGGGAGAGATGAGCAATATACTAAAGCAGCTCCAGCTTAATCAATAACAACCTCAGCCTCCTCCACAACAACATTGTCAACAGTTGGTCCCTCAGAGAGCGTGTGGAATATGCGCTTGCTATTCTCACTACACGGATGAATGTCCACAACTCCAACAAGAAGATAACACCTTGGCGGCTACCAATACTTATTACAACCGTCCAAATCAAGGGTACTATCAACAAGGCGGTAATTATAACCAAGGTGGTAACTACAATCAAGGTTGGTAAGACAACTCCAACCAAGGATGGAGAGACAATTCCAACCAAGGATGGAGAGAAAATCCAACCAAGGGTGGAGGGACAACTACAACCAAGGAGACAGAGATAATGGTAAAAATCAAAGGTGGAACAACAACTATCAGCATAACCGGTATCAACAAAACCCTCCATACCAACAGCAGAACCAAGGTCAAAGTTACCGGACACCTCACCAAAGGCAAGCTCAAGAACCTCAACACAACCAATCACAAGCCCCTCAAATTACCTACCCCCCTTCTTCCTCCAATGATGAGATGCTTCGCTCTATCATGCAAGGACAAAAGGACCTTCAAAATGCACTTAACTCTAGCATCACTAGTCTTAACTCCACTTTACAAGCTCTCATATCCCGTATGGAACCACCCTCTACCCCCAACAATCAACCTTCAAGCTCTAGTGCACTTCCCTCTCAGCCTTTATCCAACCCCAAAGGTGGAATCAATGTCATCACTTTGAGGTCCGGCACTACATTGCAAGAGAGGAGTCCCGAGGAGCCGAGCTCAAAAGAAGACATTCAAGTTGAAGACATTGTTGAGGTAGAAGATGTTGAAGAAGAGGATGAGGTATAAGATGCGGTTGAACAAGAAGCTACTCAACCAAGGAATGGAGCATCTAAGGAAGATGATGTTGTGAGAGAAGCCATTCCCATTCCTTTCCCACACCTTGCTAGGAGGACTAAGAAGCAAATGAAGCTCGACCCCAAGATGGTGGAGATCTTCAAAAAGGTTGAGGTAACTATTCTCCTTTTTGATGCTATTCACCAGGTACCTAAGTATGCTAAGTTTCTAAAATATTTGTGCATGAATAAGGATAAAATACATGATTTAGAAACTATTCCTTTAGGTAGCTCTATTTCTGCTTTAATGGCTGCAATACCAGAGAAATGTGGTGATCACGGTCCTTGCATGGTTACTTGTACTATAGGGGGTGTACAATTTTTCGATTGCGTGTGTGATTTAGGTGCATGTGTTAGTATTATGCCATTATCTATATATGATGCTTTGAGGCTCCCTCCCTTGAAAAGGTCGGCAACACATTTTATTTTGGCAGATAAGAGCATAATTTCAATGGTTGGAATTGTGGAGGACGTCCTGGTGAGCATTAAGGGGTTGACATTTCCTATTGACTTCTACATTTTAGAGATTCCCCCTAATGACTCAGGAAGACCTTCATCCATCCTGCTTGGAAGGCCATTTTTGAAGACTTCGCGGTTTAAACTGGATGCCTTCTCAGGTACCTATTCTTTTGAGATAGACGGAAGAGCAGTGAGCTTCAACTTGGATAAAGCTATGAAACACCCACCGAAAGAACACTCCATCTTCCAGTGTGACATTATTGATGAGACCATGGCTAAAGTTCACCAAGAGGAAGTAGAAGAGATGAACATGGAGCAAGGTGCAAGTGTGGGGAAGCCCTCTGAGCATACTGAAGACACCTTGCTACCTCCAATGGCTACGGATGATCAAGTGCCAAGCCATGAGCTGAAAATAGAGTTGAAGCCCCTTCCACCTCACCTCAAGTATGCTTATCTTGAGGACAACTAGAAGCTCCCGGTTATTATTACAAAGGAACTTACTTCCCAACAAGAGAAGCAGCTGCTTAGTGTGCTTAGAAGACACAAGAAAGCTATTGGGTGGAGTTTGGCGGACATAGTAGGCATCAGCCCTCAAGTCTGTGAGCACCGCATATTTCTAGAGGAGGGAGCAAGGCCCATCCATCAACCTTAAAGGCGGTTGAACCCTACCATTTTGGAAGTTGTGAAGAAGGAAGTGACCCGACTGCTTGAAGGCGACATCATCTATCCATTCTCAGATAGTGAATGGGTTAGCCCAGTACAGGTGGTTCCAAAGAAGTCAGGGGTCACAACAGTAAAGAATCAGCATGGGGAATTCATGGCTACAAGAGTGCAGAATTCCTAGAGGGTGTGCATTGACTACAGGCGCTTGAACCAGGCCACTCGCAAGGATCACTACCCGTTACCTTTCATCGATTAAATGCTTGATCGCCTGTCAGGTAAATGGTGCATGAAATTGTGATCTCAATGGCCCCAACAACTTGGTACGCACAATCGTAATCTCAACTCTTTTTCACAACTCCACACAACTAACCAGTAAGTGTACTGGGTCGTCCAAGTAATACCTTACGTGAGTAAGGGTCGATCCCACGGAGATTGTCGGCTTGAAGCAAGTTATGTAATTCATTGGTGGGAATTTCAGATAAGCGTCTGGAGATGCTTTGTTGCTTCTAAATTTCTGCACTCCTATTGCCTCCTTCCAACCATGCGTTACCTCCTTCCATGGCAAGCTGTATGATTCTCTCGGATGAAAACAAATCCATATGGGCTGTCACCGCACGGCTAATCATCTGTCGGTTCCCGCTAGCGTTGGAATAGGACATTGTCCTTTTGCACACTGTCACTTGTGCCCCACATTCGCAGGTTTGAAGCTCATCACAGTCATTCCTTCCCGGATCCTACTCAGAATACCACAGACAAGGTTTAGACTTTTCAGATCCTGGATCCTACTCAGAATACCACAGACAAGGTTTAGACTTTCCGGATCCCAGAAATGGCTGCCAATAATTCTAGCCTATACCACGAAGGTTCTAATCTTAGATTAGAAACCCAAGAGAATATATTCCAGCTATCGTCCAATGACTACGTTGAACATCATGTAGATTGCTTTGTGGTTGTCAGGCACGCGACCTTGGCTAAGCGAGTAACGAAGATTGGGTGATTGTCACAGGTCACCCCTTCATTCTGACTTAGCTGAATTAAGAACGAGAGTATATCTTGGAGAAGAAGTAGGCGTGAATTGAATAGAAAACAGTAGTAATTGCATTAATTCATGAAGAACAGCAGAGCTCAACACCTTAATCTATGGGTGTAGAAACTCCATCGTAGGGCATAAAAGTTGTAAAATAAATCTCTAAAAGTAGTTTTTATACTAGACTAGTAGCCTAGGGTTACAGAAAATGAGTAACTAAGTGCAGATAGTGCAGAAATCTACTTCTGGGGCCCACTTGGTGTGAGCTTGGGCTGAGCATTGAAGCTTTTTCGAGCATAGGCTGTTTTTGGAGTTAAACGCCAGCTTTGGTGCTAGTTTGGGCATTTAACTCCAATTCTGGTGCCAGTTTGGGCGTTTTACGCCAAGATGTTTTAGGCTGACTTTGAACGCCAGTTTGGGCCATCAAATCTCGGGCAAAGTTTGGACTATTATATATTTATGGAAAGCCCAGGATATCTACTTTTCAACACAATTGAGAGCATGCCAATTGGGCTTCCATAGCTCCAGAAAATCCTCTTCGAGTGCAGGGAGGTCAGAATCCAACAGCATCTGCAGTCCTTTTTCAGCCTCTGAATCAAATTTTTGCTCAGGTCCCTCAATTTCAGCCAGAAAATACCTGAAATCACAGAAAAACACACAAACTCATAGTAAAGTCTAGAAATGTGATTTTTGAATAAAAACTAATAAAAATATAATAAAAAGTAACTAAAATATATTAAAAACTATGTAAAAACAATGCCAAAAAGGGTATAAATTATTTGCTCATCACAACACCAAACTTAAATTGTTGCTTGTCCCCAAGCAACTGAAAACAAATTAGGATAAAAAGAAGAGAATATACAATGAATTCCAAACTTATCAATGAAGATTAGCTTCAATTAGATGAGCAGGACTTGTAGCCTTTTTGCTTCTGAACAGTTTTGGCATCTCACTTTATCCTTTGAAGTTCAGAATGATTGGCATCTATAGGAACTCAGAATTTAGATAGTGTTATTGATTCTCCTATTTCAGTATGTTGATTCTTGAACACAGCTACTTTATGAGTCTTGGCCGTGACCCTAAGCATTTTGTTTTCCAGTATTACCACCGGATACATAAATGCCACAGATACAAAACTGGGTGAACCTTTTCAGATTGTGACTCAGCTTTGCTAAAGTCCCCAATTAGAGGTGTTCAGAGCTCTTAAGCACACTCTTTTTGCTTCGAACTACAACTTTAACCGCTCAGTCTCAAGCTTTTCACTTGACACCTTCACGCCACAAGCATATGGTTAGGGACAGCTTGGTTTAGCCGCTTAGGCCAGGATTTTATTCCTTTGGGCCCTCCTATCCATTAATGCTCAAAGCCTTGGATCCTTTTTATTTTACCCTTGCCTTTTGGTTTAAAGGGCTATTGGCTTTTTCTGCTTGCTTTTTCTTTTTTTTTTTTCACCAATTTTTTCGTTCTCTTTTTTTTTCACATTTTTTTTGCAAGCTTTTCACTGCTTTTTCTTGCTTCAAGAATCAATTATATGATTTTTCAGATTATCAAATAACATTTCTCCTTTTTCATCATTCTTTCAAGAGCCAACAATTTTAACATTCATAAACAACAAATTCAAAAATATGCACTGTTCAAGCATTCATTCAGAAAACAAAAGGTATTGTCACCACATAAAAATAATTGAACTAATTTCAAGATAGAATTCAAAATCATGTACTTCTTGTTCTTTTGTAATTAAAATATTTTTCATTTAAGAAAGGTGAAGGATTCATAGGACATTCATAGCTTTAAGACATAGACATTAGACACTAATGATCATGTAATAAAGACACAAACATAAATAAAACATAAGGCATAGGAAACGAAAAACAGAAAATAATAAACAAGGAAATTAAAGAACGGGTCCACCTTAGTGATGGCGGCTAGTTCTTCCTCTTGAAGATCTTATGGAGTGTTTTAGCTCCTCTTTGTCTTTTCCTTGCCTTTGTTTCTCCTCCCTCATGACTCTTTGGTCTTCTCTAATTTCATGGAGGAGGATGGAATGCTCTTGGTACTCCACCCTTAGTTGTCCTATTTGGAACTCAATTCTCCTAAGGAGGTGTTGATTTGCTCCCAATAGTTTTATGGAGGAAAATGCATCTCTTGAGGCATCTCAGGGATTTCATGATGAGGAACTTTCTCATGCTCTTGTTGAGGTCCATGAGTGGGCTCTCTTGTTTGCTCCATCCTTTTCTTAGTGATGGGATTGTCCTCTTCAATGAGGATGTCTCCCTCTATGACAATTCCAGCTGACTTGCATAGGTGACTGGTGCACGAAATTGTGATCTTAACGGCGCCAAAAACTTGGTACACACAATCATAATCTCAATTCTTCTTCACAACTTCGCACAACTAACCAGCAAGTGCACTGGGTCGTCCAAGTAATAAACCTTACGTGAGGTTATGAGGTTTTGAAGCAAGCTATGGTCATCTTGTAAATCTCAGTCAGGCAGATTCAAATGGTTATGAGGTTTTGATAATTAAAATATAAATAAAATATAAAATAGGATAGAAATACTTATGTAATTCATTGGTGAGAATTTCAGATAAGCGTATAGAGATACTTTGCTCCTTCTGAATCTTTACTTTCCTACTGCCTTTATTCAATCATTCATACTCCTTTCCATGGCAAGCTGTATGTTGGAGGATCACCGTTGTCAATGGCTATCGTTCGTCCTCTCAGTAAAAATGGTACAAATGCACTGTCACCGCACGGCTAATCATCTGTCGGTTCTCACTCATGTTGGAATAGGATCTATTGATGCTTTTGCGTCTGTCACTACGCCCAGCACTCACAAGTTTGAAGCTCATCACAGTCATCCCATCCCAGATCCTACTCGGAATACCACAGACAAGGTTTAGACTTTCCGGATCTCAAGAATGCTGCCAATTGATTCTAGCTTATACCACGAAGACTCCGATCTTTCGGAATGGAGGCTAAGAGATACACACTCAAGCTATTGCAGATAGAACGGAAGTGGTTGTCAAGGCACGCGTTCATATGTGAGAATGATGATGAGTGTCACATTCATCAGGTTGAAGTGCGAGTGAATATCTTAGAATAAGAATAAGCTTGAATTGAATAGAAAAACAATAGTACTTTGCATTAATTCGTGAGGAACAGCAGAGGTCCACACCTTAATCTATGTGGTGTAGAAACTCCACCGTTG
The DNA here is from genome assembly GCF_003086295.3 of Arachis hypogaea. Taxonomy (NCBI): domain Eukaryota; kingdom Viridiplantae; phylum Streptophyta; class Magnoliopsida; order Fabales; family Fabaceae; genus Arachis; species Arachis hypogaea. Next base: position 40,388,981 of record NC_092050.1, on the reverse strand, counting down.
AAAATACATAAGTGATGAAGGTCCAGGCATGGCCGTGTGGCCAGCCCCCTAAACGTGATCAAGAGATCAAAAGTGATACAAAGATAGTCTCAACAATGATCAAAAGATGTGAAAATAAATCACTAAAAGTAGTTTTTATACTAAACTAGTAGCTAGGTTACAGAAAATAAGTAACTAAGTACAGATAGTGCAGAAATCTACTTCCGGAGCCCACTTGGTGTGTGTTTGGGCTGAGCATTGAAGCTTTCACATGTAGAGACTCTTCTTGGAGTTAAACGCCAAGTTGCAGCTTATTTGTGGCGTTTAACTCTGGTTTGTAACCTGTTTCTGGCGTTTAACTTCAGAATAGGGCAGGAAGTTGGCGTTTAAACACCAGTTTGCGTCATCAAAACTCGGGCAAAGTATGGACTATTATATATTGATGGAAAGCCCTGGATTTCTACTTTCTAACGCAATTTAGAGCGCGCCAATTGGGTTTCTGTAGCTCCAGAAAATCCTTTTCGAGTGAAGGGAGGTCAAAATCCAACAGCATCTGCAGTCCTTTTTCAGCCTCTGAATCAGATTTTTGCTCAGGTTCCTCAATTTCAGCCAAAAAATATCTGAAATCATAGAAAAATACACAAACTCATAGTAAAGTCCAAAAATGTGAATTTTTCATAAAAACTAATAAAAATATAGTAAAAACTAATTAAATTATACTAAAAACTACTTAAAAACAATGCCAAAAAGCGTATAAATTATCCGCTCATCACAACACCAAACTTAAATTGTTGCTTGTCACCAAGCAACTGAAAATCAAATAGGATAAAAAGAAGAGAATATACTATAAATTCCAAAATATCAATGAAACATAGCTCCAATTAGATGAGCGGGACTAGTTGCTTTTTGCCTCTGAACAGTTTTGGCATCTCACTTTATCCTTTGAAGTTCAGAATGATTGGCATCTATAGGAACTCAGAATTCAGATAGTGTTATTGATTCTCCTAGTTCAGTATGTTGATTCTTTAACACAACTACTTTATGAGTCTTGGCCGTGGCCCTAAGCACTTTGTTTTCCAATATTACCACCGGATACATAAATGCCACAGGCACATAACTGGGTGAACCTTTTCAGATTGTGACTCAGCTTTGCTAAAGTTCCCAATTAGAGGTGTCCAGGGTTCTTAAGCACACTCTTTTTGCTCTGGATCATGACTTTAACCGCTCAGTCTCAAGCTTTTGGCTTGACACCTTCACGCCACAAGCACATGGTTAGGGACAGCTTGGTTTAGCTGCTTAGGCCAGGATTTTATTCCTTTGGGCCCTCCTATCCATTAATGCTCAAAGCCTTGGATCCTTTTTATTTTACCCTTGCCTTTTGGTTTAAAGGGTTACTGGCTTTTTGCTCTTTCCTTTTGGTTTAAAGAGCTCTTGGCTTTTTCTGCTTGCTTTTTCTTTTATTTTCGCCATTTTTTTTTTCTCAAGCTTTGTTCTTCACTGCTTTTTCTTGCTTCAAGAATCAATTTTATGATTTTTCAAATTATCAGTAACATTTCTCCTTTTTAATTATTCTTTCAAGAGCCAACAATGTTAACATTCATAAACTACAAATTCAAAAGACATATGCACTGTTCAAGCATTCATTCAGAAAACAAAAAGTATTGTCACCACATCAAAATAATTAAACTAATTTCAAGGATGAATTCAAAATTCATGTACTTCTTGTTCTTTTGTAATTAAAACATTTTTCATTTAAGAACGGTGATGGATTCATAGGACATTCATAGCTTTAAGGCATAGACACTTAGACACTAGTGATCATGTAATAAGACACAAACATAAATAAAACATAAAGCATAGTAAACGAAAAACATAAAAATAAAGAACAAGGAAATTAAAGAACGGGTCCACCTTAGTGATGGCGGCTAATTCTTCCTCTTGAAGATCTTATGGAGTGCTTTAGCTCCTCAATGTCTCTTCCTTGCCTTTGTTGCTCCTCCCTCATAGCTCTTTGATCTTCTCTAATTTCATGGAGGGGGATGGAATGCTCTTGGTGCTCTACCCTTAGTTGTCCCATGTTGGAACCTAATTCTCCTAAGGAAGTGTTGATTTGCTCCCAATAGTTTTTTTTGGGGGGGGGGGGGGGGAATGCATTCCTTGAGGAATCTCAGGGATTTCATGATGAGGAATTTCCTCATGCTCTTGTTGAGGTCCATAAGTGGGCTCTCTTGTTTGCTCCATCCTCTTTTTCTAATCTCTTGTCGGATTTCCGGATATTTGCCATTTTTGAGCTTAAAAAGGACCTCAGGGATCACCTTTTTCTTGGCCACAACTTCATAGAAGTGGTCTTGATGGACCTTTGAGATGAATCTTTCCATCTCCCATGACTCAGAGGTGGAAGCAATTGCCTTCCCTTTCTTCTTTCTTGAGGTTTCTCTGGCCTTAGGTGCCATTAATGGTTATAGAAAAACAAAAAACAATTCTTTTACCACACCAAACTTAAAAGGTTTGCTCGTCCTCGAGTAAAAGAAGAAAGAAAGTAGTAGAAGAAGAAGAAAATGGAGGAGATGGAGGGAGATATGTGGTTTGGCCAAGGGGTAGAAGTAGTGGTTGTAATGTGTGAAAATGAAGGAGTGGTGAGGGGTTTATATAGGGGTGGGGGGAGGGTTAGGTTTCGTGTATTAGGGTTGGGTTTGGGAGGGAAAGGATTTTGAATTTGGAGGTAGGTGGGGTTTTTGGGGAAGAGTGGATGGATGTAATTGGTGAAGAGGTGATGGGTAAGTGTGATGAAGGTGATTGGTGAATAAGAGAGAGAGAGAGAGAGAGAGATGGGGTAGGTGGGGATCTTATGGGGTCCACAGATCCTGAGGGGTCAAGGACTTAGCATCCCTGCTCCATTTAGGCGTGTAAATGCCCTTAGAGTGCAATCCTGGCGTTTAACGCCACACTGCTGCTTGTTTCTAGCGTTAAACGCCAGCTTTTCTCCCTTTATTGGCGTTTAACGCCAAGTTGGTGCTTATTTCTAGCATTAAACGCCAGACTGTAGCCTATTTCTGGCGTTTAACGCCAGCTTGATGCTTCTTTCTGGCGTTAAACGCCAGTCTGATGCTTCTTACTGGCGTTTAAATGCTAGTAAGCTTATCCTTCAGGGTGTGCTATTTTTAATGCTACTTTTTATTCTGTTTTTGATTTTTCAGTTGTTTTTGTGACTTCACATGATCATCAACCTACAAAAAACATAAAATAACAATGGAAAATAAATAGATATAATTAAATAACATTGGGTTACCTCCCAATAAGCGCTTCTTTAATGTCAATAGCTTGACAATGAGCTCTCATGGAGCCTCACAGATAATCAGAGCAGGGTTGGGGCCTCTCAACACCAAACTTAGAGTTTGGTTGTGGCCCCCCAACACCAAACTTAGAGTTTAAATGTGGGGGTTTTGTTTGACTCTGTATTGAGAGAAGCTTTTCATGCTTCCTCTCCATGGTTACAGAAGGAGAACCTTGAGTCTTGAATACAAGGTAGTCCTCATTCAACTAAAAGACCAACTCTTTTCTGTCAACATCAATCACAGCTTTTGCTGTGGCTAGGAAGGGTCTACCAAGGATGATGGATTCATCCTCATCCTTCCCAGTGTCTAGGATTATGAAATCAGCAGGGATGTAAAGGCCTTCAACCTTTACTAGCACGTCCTCTACTAGTCCATAAGCCTGTTTCATTAATTTGTCTGCCATCTCTAGTGAGATTCATGTAGCTTGTACCTCAAAGATTCCCAGTTTCTCCATTACAGAGAGTGGCATGAGGTTTATCCCTGACCCCAGGTCACATAGAGCCTTCTCAAAGGTCATGGTGCCTATGGTACAAGGTATGAAGAATTTTCCGGGATCCGGTTTCTTCTGAGGTAATGTCTGCCTCATTAATGTATTCAGTTCATTGGTGAACAAGGAGAGTTCATCCTTCCAAGTCTCAGAACCAAATAACTTGGCATTCAACTTCATGATTGCTCCTAGATATTTAGCAACTTGCTCTTCAGTGATGTCTTCATCCTCTTCAGAGGAAGAATATTCATCAGAGCTCATGAATGGTAGAAGGAAGTTCAATGGAATCTCTATGGTCTCTGTATGAGCCTCAGATTCCTTTGGTTCCTCAAAGGGAAACTCTTTTCTGTCCAGAGAACGTCCCATGAGGCTTTTCTCACTGGGACTCACGTCCTCCTCACTCTCTCCAGGTTCGGCCATGTTGGTCATGGTTATGGCCTTGCACTCTCTCTTGGGATTTTCTTCTGTATTGCTTGGGAGAGTACTGGGAGGAGTTTCAGTAATCTTCTTACTCAGCTGACCCACCTGTGCCTCCAAATTTCTAATGGAGGACCTTGTTTCATTCATGAAACTTAGTATGGTCTTGGATAGATCAGAGACTATGGCTGCCAGGCCAGAATGGCTCTGTTCAGAATTCTCTGTCTGTTGCTGAGAAGATGATGGAAAAGGCTTGGTATTCAGGTATTGCTACACCTATTTCTTCCACCATTATTGTTAAAGCCTTGTTGAAGCTTCTGTTGGTCCTTCCATGAGAAATTTGGATGATTTCTCCATGAAGAATTATAGGTGTTTCCATAGGGTTCTCCCATGTAATTCACCTCTGCCATTGCAGGGTTCTCAGGATCATAAGCTTCTTCTTCAGAAGATGCTTCTTTAGTACTGTTGGATGCAGCTTGCAATCCATTCAGACTCTGAGAAATCATATTGACTTGCTGAGTCAATATTTTGTTCTGAGCCAATATGGCATTCAGAGTATCAATTTCAAGAACTCCCTTTTTCTGAGGCATCCCATTGTTCACAGGACTCCTCCCAGAGGTGTACATAAACTGGTTATTTGCAACCATTTCAATGAGTTCCTGAGCTTCTGCAGGGGTTTTTAGATGAAGAGATCCTCCTACAGAATAGTCCAATGACATTTTTGACAACTCAGACAGACCATCATAGAATATACATATGATGCTCTATTTTGGAAGCATGTCAGTAGGATACCTTTTGATCAATTGCTTATATCTTTCCCAAGCTTCATAGAGGGACTCACCTTCTTTCTGTCTGAAGGTTTGGATTTCCAGTCTAAGCTTGCTCATCTTTTGAGGTGGAAAGAATTTGGCTAGGAAAGCACTGACCAGCTTTTCCGAAGAGTTTAGGCTTTCCTTAGGTTGTGAATCTAACCATGTTCTAGCTCTGTCTCTTACAGCAAAAGGGAAAAGCATAAGCCTGTAGACCTCGGGATCAACTTCATTGGTCTTGACAGTGTCACAGATTTGCAAGAATTCAGCTAAGAACTGATGAGGATCTTCCAATGGAAGTCCATAAAACTTGCAATTCTGTTGCATTAGAGAAACTAATTGAGGCTTAAGCTCAAAGTTGTTTACTCCAATGGCAGGAATTGAGATGCTTCTTCCGTAGAAGTTAGAAGAAGGTGCAATAAATTCACCAAGCATCTTCCTTGCATCTCCACCATTGTTATTGGGTTCGGTCATGTCTCCTTCTTTTTCGAAAATTTATGTCAGGTCCTCTCCAGAGGGTTGTGCTTTAGCTTCTCTTAGTTTTCTCTTAAGAGTCCTTTCAGGTTCAGGATCAGCTTTAATAAGAATGTCTTTATCCATGTTCCTGCTCATATGAAAAAGAAGAGAACAGAAAAGAATAGCAATCCTCTATGTCACAGTATAGAGATTCCTTTATGTAAGTAGAAGAGAAGAATAGAAGAGGGGGAAGAAAAAAATTCGAATTGTAAATTGAAATAAAAGAAAAATATTTTTGTTTTCTTTAATTAATTAATTAGAATTCAAAAATTAGGAAGAGAAATTAAATTAAATTAAAATTTAAAATAATTAGTTAATTAAAACAAATTTTGAGAAAGGGATTAGTAATTTTCGAAAATTGGAGAGAGAGAAGTAGTTAGGCGGTTTTGAAGAAGATATGATTGAAATGGAAAACTTTTAAAATCAAACAAAAAGTCAAGTAGTTAATTGAAAAATATTTGAAAATCAACTTTTGAAAAGATGGGAAGTTAGAAAAGATTTTGAAATTGATTTTGAAAAAGATATAATTGAAATTTTATTTTGAAAAAGATTTGAAAAGGAAATTAAAAAGAATTGATTTTTGAAAAAGATTTGAAAAGATAGAATTTTGAAATTGAATTTTGAAAGACATATTTTTTTTTTTTTGGATTTTTAGTAGAGAGAGAGAAAAATACTAAAATGATGCAAAACATGAAAATTCAAGATCAAAACTAATAATGCATGCAAGAACACTTTGAATGTTAAGATGAACACCAAGAACACTTTGAAGATCATGATGAACATCAAGACTTATTTTTGAAAAATTTTTAAGAAAAGAAGCACATGCAAGACACAAAACTTAGAAAATTTCAAAGTTTAGACACTAACAAATTGAAAATGCATATGAAAAACAAGAAAAGACACAAAACATAAAAATACAAAGATCAAACAAAGAAGATCATCAAGAACAACTTGAAGATCATGAAGAACATCATGCATGAGTTTTCAAAAATTTTAGTGAAAATTTAAAAAGATGCAATTGACACCAAACTTACAATTTGACACTAGACTCAAACAACAAACACAAAATTATTTTTGGTTTTATGATTTTATTAAATTTTTTTTTGTCTTTTTCAAGAATTATTTGGAAAAAAAATAAGGATTTCAAAATTTCTAATGAGAATTCTAGGAATCATGCAATGTTAGCCTAAAACTCCGGTCCAAGAATTAGACATGGCTTAGTAGCTAGCCAAGCTTTCAGTGAAAGCTCCAGTCCAAAACACTAGACATGGCCAATGGCCAGCCAAGCTTTAGCATATCATTACATTCAACAGCAAGATTGATAGAAATCAACAAGCTCTTGTGATGATAAGTCGAAACCTCGGTCCAAAAGATTAGACATGGCTTCACAGCCAGCCAGACTTCAACAAATCATCATGAAACTCTAGAATTTATTCGTAAAAAAATTCTGAAGGAGAAAATAAAATAATTTTTTTTTCATTGAAATTTTTCAAAAATAAAAAGCTTTAAAAATAAAATTACCTAATCTGAGCAACAAGATGAACCTTCAGTTGTCCAAACTCGAACAATCCCCGGCAACGGCGCCAAAAACTTGGTGCACGAAATTGTGATCTCAACGGCGCCAAAAACTTGGTACGCACAATCATAATCTCAATTCTTCTTCACAACTTCACACAACTAACCAGCAAGTGCATTGGGTCGTCCAAGTAATAAACCTTACGGGAGTAATGGTCGATCCCACGGAGATTGTCGGCTTGAAGCAAGCTATTGTCATCTTGTAAATCTTAGTCAGGCAGATTCAAATGGTTATGAGGTTTTGATAATTAAAATATAAATAAAATATAAAATAGGATAGAAATACTTATGTAATTCATTGGTGAGAAATTCAGATAAGTGTATAGAGATACTTTGCTCCTTCTGAATCTCTGCTTTCCTACTGCCTTTATTCAATCATTCATACTCCTTTCCATGGCAATCTATATGTTGGGGGATCACTGTTGTCAATGGCTACCGTCTGTCCTCTCAGTGAAAATGGTCCAAATGCGCTGTCACCGCATGGCTAATTATCTATCGGTTCTCACTCATGTTGGAATAGGATCCATTGATCCTTTTGTGTCTTTCACTATGCCCAACACTCGCGAGTTTGAAGCTCGTCACAGTCATCCCATCCCAGATCCTACTCGGAATACCACAGACAAGGTTTAGACTTTCCGGATCTCAAGAATGCTGCCAATTGATTCTAGATTATACCACGAAGACTCTGATCTTTCAAAATGGAGGCTAAGAGATACACACTCAAGCTATTGTAGATAGAACGGAAGTGGTTGTCAGGCACGCGTTCATATGTGAGAATGATGATGAGTGTCACGGATCATCACATTCATCAGGTTGAAGTGCGATTGAATATCTTAAAATAAGAATAAGCTTGAATTGAATAGAAAAACAATAGTACTTTGCATTAATTCGTGAGGAACAGCATAGCTCCACACCTTAATCTATGTGGTGTAGAAACTCCACTGTTGAAAATACATAAGTGATGAAGGTCCAGGCATGGCCGTGTGGCCAGCCCCCTAAACGTGATCAAGAGATCAAAAGTGATACAAAGATAGTCTCAACAATGATCAAAAGATGTGAAAATAAATCACTAAAAGTAGTTTTTATACTAAACTAGTAGCTAGGGTTACAGAAAATAAGTAACTAAGTGCAGATAGTGCAGAAATCCACTTCCGGGGTCCACTTGGTGTGTGTTTGGGCTGAGCATTGAAGCTTTCACATGTAGAGACTCTTCTTGGAGTTAAACGCCAGGTTGCAGCTTATTTGTGGCGTTTAACTCTGGTTTGTAACCTGTTTCTGGCGTTTAACTTCAGAATAGGGGAGGAAGTTGGTGTTTAAACGCCAGTTTACGTCGTCAAAACTCGGGAAAAGTATGGACTATTATATATTGCTGGAAAGCCCTGGATGTCTACTTTCCAAAGCAATTGAGAGCGCACCAATTGGGTTTCTGTAGCTCCAGAAAATCCATTTCGAGTGCAAGGAGATCAGAATCCAACAGCATCTGCTGTCCTTTTTCAGTCTCTAAATCAGATTTTTGCTCAGGTCCCTCAATTTCAGCCAGAAAATACCTGAAATCACAGAAAAATACACAATCTCATAGTAAAGTCTAGAAATGTGAACTTTGCATAAAAAATAATAAAAATATAGTAAAAATTAATTAAATTATACTAAAAACTACGTAAAAACAATGCCAAAAAACGTATAAATTATCCGCTCATCAGTGACAAATGAGATGAGGGAAGGCTAACCTTGCCAAAGTGGAAGGCTTGTCCGCCACCTTGTAGAGTTCTAGGGAAATGATCTCATGAACTTCTACTTCCTCTCCAATCATGATACTATGGATCATAATAGCCCGGTCTATTGTAACTTCAGACCGGTTGCTAGTAGGAATGATAGAGCGTTGGATGAACTCCAACCATCCCCTAGCCACGGGTTTGAGGTCAAGCCCTCTTAGTTGAACTGGCTTGCCTCTTGTGTCTCTCTTCCATTGAGCGCCTTCTACACAAATGTCCCTAAGGACTTGGTCCAACCTTTGATCAAAGTTGACCCTTCTAGTGAAAGGGTGAGGATCTCCTTGCATCATTGGCAAGTTGAATGCTAACCTCACAGTTTCCGAACAAAAATCCAAGTAATTCCCCTGAACCATTGTGAGCCAATTCTTTGAGTTCGGGTTCGCACTTTGGTCATGGTTCTTAGTGATCCATGCATTAGCATAGAACTCATGAACCATTAAGATCCCGACTTGTTGAATGGGGTTAGTGAGGATTTTCCAACCTCTTCTTTGAACTTCATGTCGGATCTCCGGATATTCACTCTTTTTGAGCTTAAAGGGGACCTCGAGGATCACCTTTTTCTTGGCCAAAACTTCATAGAAGTGGTCTTGATGCACTTTTAAGATGAATCTCTCCAACTCCCAAGACTCGGAGGTGGAAGCAATTGCCTTCCCTTTCCTCTTTCTAGAGGTTTCTCCGGTCTTAGGTGCCATTAATGGTTATGGAAAAACAAAAAGCTTAAGCTTTTCCCACACCAAACTTAGAAGATTTGCTCGTCCTCGAGTAAAAGAAGAAAGAAAGGAGTAGAAGAAGAAGAAATGGAGGAGATGGAGGTGAAGAGAGGGTTCGGCCAAGTGTGGGTGGGTTTGGGAGGGAAATGGTTTGAATTTGAATGGTGAGGTAGGTGGGGTTTAATGATGGATGGATGTAAGTGGTGAAGAGGTTATGGGGAAGAGGGTAGGATTTGATAGGTGAAGGGTATTTGGGGAAGAGGTATTGAGGTGATTGGTCAATAGTGTTTGGGGAAGAGTGTTATGGAAAGGTTTGAAGAGGAGAGAAGAAGAAGTGGGGTAGGTGGGGATCCTGTGGGGTCCACAGATCCTGAGGTGTCAAGGAATTTGAGTCCCTGCACTATTTTGGCGTTCAAACACCCATTCTGTGCCAATCCTAGTGTTAAACGCCAGCTCTGCTACCTTTCCTGGTGTTAAACGCCAGTCTGCTACCCTTTTCTGGCGTTAAACGCCAGCCAGATGCCCATTTCTAGCGTTAAATGCCAGCCAGATGCCCATTTCTGGCGTTTAACGCCAGCCTGTGCCAGACAGCCCTTTCTGGCAGTAAACGCCCAGAGTGCTGCCCATTCTAGCGTTTAACGCCCAGAATGCTGCCAGGCTGGGCGTTAAACACCCATTCTGCTATCCTTATTGGCGTTTAAACGCCAATAAGCCTGTCCTCCAGGGTGTGTTGTTTTTTATGCTGTTTTTCATTCTGTTTTTGTTTTTTTCAGTTGTTTTTGTGACTTCACATGATCATCAACCTAAACAAAACATAAAATAACAATAGAAAATAAAATAAATATAATTAAATAACATTGGGTTGCCTTCCAACAAGTGCTTCTTTAATGTCAATAGCTTAACAGTAAAGCTCTTAGAGAGCTTCACAGAGATTCAGAGCTTAT